>NC_051853.1:18010542-18315719 GCF_905115235.1 Hermetia illucens | reverse complement strand
GATAGTATAGTACCAATTATACTATAAAAATAACAAGGAAGAATTCCTCCTTGGCTGGTGGAGGTTTATATGACCTGAGCTTCGCTCAGGCTAGTACCACACCCATGAAAACGCGTATGGGTAGTTTTCATGCCGAAAACAGGAAGACGTGGTTATGAGCCCGTGAGAGACTTTAAGCCAATCGGCCTTAATTCGGACCTTCGGAACGTAACATCTACTTAAAGCTAATTATGGAAAGATAACTTCTTTTTGATTCTCAAGGAACATGTCTCAAAGGTCAATCTATGGACACAGCTTTTCAAGAGGTAATGCCCACTACTGAATTGACGGTATACCACCAGCAGCCCACCATAGCTGACTTTCTGGACATAAAGCATTTAACAATGCCAGTGCTAAAACCATTCAAAAGGCTCTAACCGGAACATGGTTAGATAAGTGCCTTTCGCAATGGATATTAGACTAAGAAGAATAGGAAAACAACCATAACTGGAATGTCCAGTAAGAAACTAGGCAGAGGTGAGGTGGAGATGGCAGTATATGCCGATTATCCCTTATCAGTGAAATTTTGAGCCATTCTTTAGAAAATATATGGTTATGGAAATCCTTCAAAAACTAATTTGATGTTATTCAGTACTGGTATCTGGATTATATGCGACTGAGCAGATCAATGCCATTACCTTCTAAGGTAGAAGGAGCATTTAACATCTGGGAGCCGCTCCGGTGACGCTGTTGAGGCAGTATCCGACGATTTGCCTCTTCCCTGGTACGAAACCGTAAACCTATATTCGTCTAATACTGAATTAATTGCCTTGTAAACTAGGGCTTTACAATACAAAGTCTTCCCTGCTTGTCATAAGAAGCGATTAAAAGGGACAGAAATTTATGAGCCAGTAACCTGTAAAATTTTGAAACTTTAATACTACCGAACCTTCAACAACGGCTGGGATAAGAAACACTGAACTCACGCCGACAACCTATCGAAACGGACTGTGATTAGTTTCTAGAATATGCACACGTTCCTCGACAATGATAATGACAGTCCTCAGACTGAACATTCTTGGCCTAAGCGGCGTGATGGAGCTATAGCGCGCTCTTTCGGCTGTCTATCCACCAACGAAGACTTCCGATATAGTGGAGAAAGATGCTTACTATAGGCAATTACACGTAGATCAGGGAGTTCTCTAAGTAGGGTTGTCAGTCTTACCAAACCCGCAACCTGAAAGACCGGTATAATTTGTTCCAGACTCGCCTTCATCCTTCTCTGTCTGAAGTTGTCTGCTGTTGTTCGTGTAGTAGACGTTTCTCAAAGATTTGTGGGTACCAATGTTGTAATTCTCTGGGGCACTACTCATGGCCAAAGAGGGCGTTACAAAATCTTGCTGACTGCGGAAACATGAAAGTGAGTCGATGAATGGAAGGCTCTATTAATTACGAGTGGCTCCGGTCCATCAGAAATTTCGGGAAGTTCAAGGTGATTAGATTCTCTCTTTGCAGACTATCCTAAGTTAAGTGAAGTAAGGATCTCCCTCTTTAACTTTTCGATGCATTGGAAACTATGCATCAAAGTCATATTGGCTCTTTAACCGACTATGAGCAGCATGCGATCTCGCCCCTTCTTCCGACAATTATTTGCTAAACCCAGAATCCAAATTCAGTGTTAAAGCAGCGAAAATCTACGATAGACGCACATGCAGAAATAATTCACTTACGCATTTTCAAATGCAAAGATCATTGACCGACTTCAACCACTTCTAGAATAAACCTGGATCCAGCCTCCTCCTACATTTATGCGCTGGAAAGTCTCTCCTGACTTTATAAATGTGAAACCTGGTGACGATTTTTTAACGAACCGAAAATGATTGCTTTACAAGTCCATTGTTCATGGAGAAGTGCTAGAATCTGCGGTGAAAGAGTGGAACCAGATTCAATCAAATGAAGCAAACAATATACATGCAAGTTGTTAGTGTCAAGTTCTTTAAATGTTCCCGTTCAAGCTATTGAATTAAGGAGACGAGGATTTGATTTTAAAGAGGAACAATGGTTATAATTATTGGTATTCTTTCATTTCGTGTATACTGCGGATGGTAATATTCAATAGAAGGCTTCGTAGAATGGTAACTGCCTAGAAGATGGTCGTAATTGCCTACTCTGCTGGGAGATCAAATCTCGAATCATTAGCTCTTAAATTGAGCACCTTAAGTACATTTGCTCTAGTTGGTTGTTCTGTCTTGAATAAGGTCTTTCCTAGACGAATCCCCCCGCAATACTCCTGAATTCACCGCGTGTACCCTCTTTGATCCTCTAAGCCACCAACATTCCATCCAGAGTATAACCGAGCCCCTCAGTTTACTGAAACCCGATCGCCAATAGCTCTCAATAATAATTTCCCTGGCCGTATTTTATGTTTAATTAGCATGATGTTAAAACATACTTCAGGATTTTGAAGTGTTCCTTTTCGGTAGGGATTTCTCTCGTCATCTTACTGCCTCCTGGCTTGTGCAATGTTGGCACATTAAAGGGCCTTAAAAGCGCAAACAGACCGTTTAAACAAATTCGCAATATTGCATCTGAAATGGTTGAACGCGATACCACACACGTTGGCTGTTTGTCACGCTCTTGCTGTTTAACACCTCAGCAATATAATGTCTACCTTTTGTTTTAAACAATGCAAGAAGCTTAACAAATTGCCAGTTTTATGCCATATGACTTTTGAACGTATTTCTTAGGAAGACCATTCAAATATAATAATTGCAATTACATACTGTTCGATATAAATCAAGAAAGACAGTTGACGTGGATCACGTACCCATTTTTGCTTTCTATTTCTATTTATGACTCTGTAGGACTTTACTGGCGAATACTCAGGAATAGATATTTCAAGAAAAATACAGAATCATCTTTTATCTGTCTATCTTTCTTCTGAATTTTTAACATTCTCTCTTCAAACCAGTTACATCAAAGGAATTTGCATTTGAATTTTTCCTGGTATCCTCTAACCAGCATTGTTCTAGCAAAAAAATAACTAATTACAGTTCTAACCATTGTCATACTTACCAGAATTTCACCTCATAGACAATAGGTGTCCAGCAGTTTTCTAAGCGAATCCTATAAGCCAGCAGTATCTCTCATATGTCTATTGTAGTTCGTAGATATCCATTTTGACATCGGAACTATTAAATAATCGATTCTTGAGCGAAGTCAACCATCAACTTTATAGTGAATGCCTATAAAATTAGTATCTGAGGTTATATTTTCAACCACATTCAGGACCTTTGGTACATCTTTGCCCTCACGGTGTTATCAAATTTCACATCTCATAAATCTGGTGCCTCTGTCAGTAGTGAACCTATATAGCAGTAAAATTTGTAAGGCTCGGACAAAATATGCACTAAATAGATTAAAAATTTCATTATCCGGACGCTGCAGTCGAGGGAGCGAAAATGCAAAACGGATTCTTACCTATTTTCTCTTCTATCGCATTTGCTATTACTTTTACTCATTTTCACTCCTTTCTAAAGTGTAGGGTACGCTTTATTTTGTGCTTCAATTTCATTATCAGAACACTTAATTCTATGCAAATGATAACCCTACAACAGCGAGACAAGTACAAAGACCAACACAAGCATTCATGTGACCTATCCACTGAAACTTTCGTCTTTCGATCATTGAGTGCCAGGCCTGTGCGGCGACTAAGTTCTTCATTGGAAAACAGGTGTTGACGAAAGCTTGGAACCTTCGGATGACAGTGCGCTTCACTTTCCATGTGGCACTCCCATACCACAACACAATGCAGAACAGTCTCAATTTGGTCATGGTGTTGATATGACTCATTTCCAGATTTTAGACAGAATAGCAAAGGCGGTTCTAACGCAGTTAATGCATCGAGCAACATCCAGTTCGGCAGAAGTCACGCTTCCTAGATACACAAACTGATCGATCTCTTGATGCTCTCCTGCTAGGGTGTGGATGTGGTCAATGCAGGAGACTAAACTTTCGAGATGTTCTTTGATGCATTCCAGGATTATTTTAGCCATTATCTTCGTAACCATAAGGAGCACTCAGATATCCCTCCAATTGTCACACTCAAAATGGGACCCTTCTTTGGAATCTTAACGATTATCCCCTTTTCAACTCTCTGGGAGAGATCTCGGATTTCCAGGATTTCCGTACGAATGTAGGTAGCAAATCAGCAGCTCTAAATAACTCTGTGGGGAGACCATCAACTACGGTGGCATTAGTCTGTTTGTTGTTCTGCTTGGAGGAACAATCCATACCTGCACGCTACGGTGACTAGTCATTTTATCCAGAAGAGGAGGAGCTTCACCGAATATGATATGGTTAAGAAGCGTAAAAAAGTGTTCTTTTCAACTCTTGAGCTGCTAGTCATCGTTGATGACGAGTCGACAATTCACGTCGTTCACAGAACCATTGAAAGATTTTCGATCACATGCAAGTTATTTGGTGCCGCGGTATACACTTCCGAAGTTTTTGCATTTTGCAGGATCTTCTGCGCCCCTGACCAAGTAATAACAAATTCCTTTTTGTTACGGTGCACACAGCGTTGAACTTTTTGGGATTTCGCTCGATATCAGAGTTCGAGAGCGTCACGCACGCATCACTCGCAGAGGCCAATCCAACCTGCTGCTATCACTTCCTTCATCGTACCGTTTGCAAGTTTTCGCAGTCAGCCAGATCTTATCTTATCTTAAGGTGTTGTCTGGAACTGTCGAAGCACACATGGTGACAGTTTTTCGTCGTAAAGCCGCAGCACTAGAGATGGAAGAAGTTATGGGCGTCCTTACTGCTCAGAATGAGAATCTCCATACGCGATTTCGGAGCTTTCTTAGAAGCAAGACGCCTCACAATCGCGATGAATGACCCATCCCTATTAGCGATCAAACATCGAAGTTAAAATGTCAACTATACATAGATTTGACAACATACCTGAAAACGTGCAGAGGGAAAAGACAAGGAAAGATACTTTGGACAAGACATCGGTTGGAAAACTAGCAAGGCCCCGAAAGAATCTCGCAGGCTATACAGGCTGAAAGGCGGGATTAAGTAGGAAAGTAGACCTGCTGTCCAGTGAAGAGGACAAACCTAGGCTTAGATCTTAGGGTTTACAGCGACGTGTAAGAAAGCGCCATGTCGGAGGAGGGTAATACTCTGACAGTGAAGAAGAGCTTCAAGCAATAACGGAGCCAATGGCCAGCACCAAGATAGCCCAGGTAAACCTCCACCATGCGAAGGCTGTATTTACAGTAATTACAAGGGCAGCTTCCAAGAATAACATTGTAATACTGCTGGCTCAGGACTCCTGCGTTTACTGAGAGCAGATTCACGGTCCGCAAGGAGGAAGCATGCAGATAACTTGAAACTCCTCTTGCGAATAACCAAGAACCTGCCTCATTCTAAAAAGTAATTTAAAATATATACGTGTTTCAGAATTCCTGACCGGAGACCTCCAATTCTCACTAGAAGCTGGGAGGAGCACTCGAGAGGCTACTCCGAAATAAAAAGAGTAATAAAGAATCCCAGAAGAACAGATTGGAACGAACTGGAACCAGAGACAGTAGTGAAAGACCTCAATAAATTCGTCATTGACGCATATGAGACCAGCTATCCGGCTGAGACAATCAAAACATCAAGGAATGTACCCTGGTGAAATAAAAACCTAGCGAAAATGAGAACAGAGATAAGTAGACACTTCAACCGGGCGAAACAAACCGGAAACTGGCCAAGGTATAAAAATGCATTGACTGCATATAGCAACGCCATCAGGGAAGCAAAACGGAGCAACTTAAGAGAATTATGTGAAGGGATCGAAGAAACCATAGAAGCAACTTGGCTGTACAAAGCTATGGTCAAAGACAAGGCACTATCTTCTATCTGTTTAAAGAAGGAAGAGGGAACATTTACTGAGAATGAGGGGGGCAGACTACACTTGCTTCTCAAAACTCATTTCCCGGGGTCCAACCACACAGCGGAGGGCAACAATATGCCTGCCTGACACCCCAACAATGAACAAAATGCAAAAAAGCAGAACTACAAACTAGCGAAAGAGCTTTGCTCGGAAACTCGGATAAGGTGGGAAATGATAACCTTTAAATCAGGCGACAGGTACAAATTCTGCTGTAATGAATACTATTCAAGACTGTACCATCACCGCTAATGTAGAATGTGGCAGGGGATAAACTCCTGGACGAGTTAACAAGAGAGAGGTGAAACGAGAAACAGAGGTCAAATATTTGGGAATTACACTAGGCCAAAAATTACTCCGGAAGACGCATGTCGGAAACGCTTGCCGGAAAGCCACGAGGGCTCTGATAACCTGCAAGTCCATGGCAGAAAAAATGGGGTTGTACTCCGAAAATACTGCTTTGAATATACACTGCAATAGTAAGGCCAATGATCACCTATGAAACAGTAATCTAGGCAGAAAGAACTGACTTCAACACACAAACCAGGGAGTTACACAAACTCCAAATACTGGGTTGCGTATTTAGGCAATGAGGCGATGAGGCAATGAGGACATACCCAACAGCATCCCTGAAGGCCCTTCTGGAATTAGCCCCTCTCCATCTTGTTGTTTAGGATCTGCGGGATCCTAAGTCCCCATCCACTTGATGGTGGACCGGACTAAATGAGTAGCAACTTACTCCCTCGTTTTTTAGTCTATGGATCCCTAGTTTGGAGCGTAGCACCCCAAGCATAAAGAATCGAAAAAATCAAAAATTTGACTGACGGTTTCGTCCAGGGCAGAGGCAACTCATCAGACGCTGCCTCACCTCTGCCCTGGGAGCAGCGTGACCGAAAGTGCCAACAGGTGGAAAGACGCTCCCTTTTATCATCGCAAAAACATGACAAGGTTGCGAGCCCTAGACGAAACCGTCAGTCAAATTTTTGATTTTTTCGATTCTTAATGCTTGGGGTGCTACGCTCCAAACTAGGGATCCATGGACTAAAAAACGAGGGAGTAAGTTGCTCCTCATTTAGTCCGGTCCACCATCAAGTGGATGGGGACTTAGGATCCCGCAGATCCTAAACAACAACCTAGCTTTAGTCTAGCTTAGACTACAACGACTGGCGTTTTAGGTCCAATATAACTCGCAACCTTGTCGTGTTTTTGCGATGATTAAAGGGAGCGTCTTTCCACCTGTTGGCACTTTCGGTCACGCTGCTCCCAGGGCAGAGGTGAGGCAGCGTCTGATGAGTTGCCTCTGCCCTGGACGAAACCGTCAGTCAAATTTTTGATTTTTTCGATTCCCTCTCCATCTGCCCATACAGATGTAGGCACTGAGGCGGAGAGTTGGATTGGTACTTTCTCTAGTCGGTATCCCGAATTATTGATAACAAGGGATAACATGACAACGAGATTTCATTTCAATAAGAAGTTAAACCAGCAACTGATTACTTGGTATACTGGCGCGAGGGTAATTATAATAATAATAATCTTTGGCGCAACAATCCATATTGGATCAGGGCCTTGAAGTGTGTTAGAGCACTTCATTCAAGACCATAACGGTACACTAGGAGGCAATGTGGTCAGCATTGCGCTCGACCGAGATTATTACCCTGATTTGACTCAGGTACTCATTCACAGCTGAGTCGACTGGTATCCGACGTCAAATCACGATGCAAATTCCACTGCCACCAGTGAGATTTGAACCGCGACCTTTCGTATGACAGCCTAGTGCTCTAACCACTGAGCTATCCGGACACGAGGGTAATTGGTCCAAGGAAAATGTACTTTTGACCAATGAGTAAGCACGCTAGCATTACCTGGTCGAAAATATACGCCATAAACAAGGGTGCCTCCTTTAACCTCCAAAGGTCGTGCAGAATATTGCTATTCTGACCGAAACGACAGCTAAGCAGCGATCTGCCTGGGTTCCAGGCCATGTTGAGTTGGAAGGCAATGAGGGGCAGCGGACGAACTCGCTATGAAGGGAGCAAGAACGCCTCTACACGGACCAGAAGCCTTCTGTGGAATCGAAAACGGGTTAACGACTATAACATTAAAAAATTAAGAAGATCGGTTGAGGAAATTATACTGGTCGGGCCTACCAGGAGCGGAGCAGTCCAGGGTGCCGCAGCTGCGAGCATTCAGGCTATTGTAAGGCCTATTGTACTATCGCCATAACTAAAGTATTCAATGGATTCCCGCCTACGGCGTCCGCAGGCTTTAGCGAATCTGAGAACATTCTCCAAAGGCAGAGAGTGTGCAGATTAATCATTTAAGGAAAACCTTACCAAAGTGTCTTCGTCTGAGATCTAAAGAGGCCGGGCAACTTGATATAAAGTGCAGGTCTGTCTCCTCCTCCTCCTCACTTTGGCTGCACATAGCCGAAAACTCCACCCCAATATTTTCCATATGGTAGTCTAAGAAGCAGTGTCCCGTTAAAAGCCCTACTAGGGTTTTCATGTCCCACTTCTTAAGGGACAACAAAAATGCCACTCTGGCTACCCCAGGTTCTTTGCCAAGGATTTTCGCCTGCCAGCAAAAGTTCAAATTTCTTCACTCGGCTGTGGGAATCCTTGCAATTTCATCCTTCAGAGTAGACTTGACATTGAATGGCCAGATGGCAAAAGCTGGTTCTGGCCCCACCATTGTGGATCCAGAGCCTCGGCAAGCCAGTCTGTTAGCCTCCTCATTACCGGCGATGTTTGGGTGCCCCGGCACCCACATCAGGAATGTTCCGTTCAGTTAGCCAAGTTTCAGCAGCACCTGATGGCCACACCAGTGGTTTCATATGTCATTGGGGAACTTCTTCTGTGTCATATCCGTATGATATATGCAGAGCACCATAGTATCTCTTTATCTCCTTGTTGACTATTTATGGTTGACTATTTGTGGTGTGGTGCCGCCATCACATAGGTCGTTAACCGAATTAGCCTGCAAGTCTTTTGATACTACCATGCAGGGGCGGAGTCGATCACTTCAATTGGCATACAACAGGTCAGCATGCTGAAAGTTTAGACCCCTCACTACCCCATCAACAACCCATCGTTCTTGTATGAGGTATATAAATGTCTTGCAACTATTGATCCGACGACTGATAAGTGCAGTCGCCACTTTACAATGCTGCAAATTTATTTGGGAAATGTGGCTCCCAATCTACGTTTCAGATGAAAATGGCGAGGGCTGCACATTCCCTTCAATGGATTTAGGTGCCAACACTTGTAACATGAAGGTTTCTAGTAGAGCCGGCAGCCCGTTTGTTCCCGAACCTTCTTAATATCGGGTTCGGAAACGCCGATAGTAAGGAAAGTTCCCAGCCTATTGGCTCTCTCTCCTATTTGGCTGCCTAGCAGCAAAGGAGGTGTTGAGGTTGTTCTGGGGACCTAGTTGTTTCAGAACCTCAGCACCATTACGCTCTTCTTCTGGGAGCCAGAAGAAGCACTTTTTCAACGATGACTTCTCACAGACCCTTTTCAGGGTTTGTCGCGCACCCTCTCATACATCGTTGAGGGAGGAGCAGTACTGCCTTAGTCACTGGTTCGAGTTTTTGCAACTTTTATTACATTAAACATTGGACTTGTACACAACGAATTCGAAGGGGGCAAACTCCAGGATGGCAACGATAAGGAGTTAGATTGCGCAGGATCGAAATGCGGACCCGGGGTAAAAATCATGCACACATCCTGCTTCAATCCTGAATTTCCAGAATCAGTTCTGAGGATGACTGTATTTCCGAGCCCCACAAGGAAGTCCTGGGCTCGGAGGTAATCACTCCCCTCCCAGTCTGACGTTGAGGAGGCTCACCATGTATTACAATCCCTGACTTCTACAAAAGCCCAGACTTCGTAAAAAAATATGTCCCCAAACGACCTCATATATTTATCGATTTATCTATTTAATTTATCACAAATATCATCTCCGATTGACTTCACATCCACCTCCGCACTTTCATTACATGTTTTCAGTGGCGACCTGGTCCGTCAAATCAATAAATTTCCTTCCACCAAACAGAATCCTCGTGACATTGATATCAGATTCCGATTAGACCTGGACTTCGGTTCACTTTTAATTGACTCTTATTAATTTTTACCTGTGTCGAATATGTTGATTAGATGAGAATTTATTGTAATGTTGCTTACAATACAACGACGTCCTTAAATCTTGGCTATCGAACGTGGATGGTGGTGCGTTAATTTTATGCGCGCCTTCTGTTTAGTTTCAAATGATCGAACCGATCAAATATTTTACGTTGATTTTTATTCTTAATCTCTTCACTCGTCTGTTCTTATCTAAAGTATTCACGGCCATAACAAGAAGTACAGGGGACCCGATATATTTTTTTCAGTTCTACATTGAACCTATCTCGACCAAAATCGATACTCGGTAGCACCATCAAATTGGACACATTTAAAATGGAATTTTATGAGCGACAAGTCTATTTTATCTTAAGGATGATGATAGCACAAAAAGAAACTTGAATATAAATTTCCGAAATCTGATTATACCAAACGGAAGTGATTATTGACTGTGAGGTCATTCAAATAAATTTAATGGGCTCCGCAGAGGTTCTCGTTTCTGATTCTACCTCGGCCTTACGCTGGGTTTTTAGTAAATGGACAGGAATACAAGCAAAATGTGACAATAAAATTCGACATTCTATTAAGAGGCCCGAATCCGTACATGTTTGTTAATTAGTTGCTTTTGTTTGAAGACTTGAGGGACAGAAAGTTTAATTTGTTGATATTTAAATTAATCTTGATCGCAACATCCCTACACAGAGAAAGTATGCATTTAATCGTGATGCTAATTGGATTAAGTAAAATTATAGTGAAAGGTTTATGAATCATCTCAATTCAGCAAGTTGGATTGATCCGATAACTTCAGATACTCGGTTTGAAGAAAGATTCCCAATTTTCCAACAATTGTTATCTCAAATTCCTGAAAACAAATTGCAAGTTATCTTTTTCATATTATATGAATAACAACATCCTCCGATTTTTTGTAAAGATCTTATCTTTCTGAGATGATAGAATGTTCATCAACCTAGGAAGCATTTATGACCAAAAGAATCATAAAAGTCAGAACAAAACATCCATTCAAAAAACGCGCGGTTTTTTTTCACTCATATCTATCGCCACAATCTTTATTGATACGAAACAACACCATTCATTAATTCTCAAGGTTATTTCGCACAATAATATAAGCCAATGTAAAAAAAGAAAAAAAATTCAAATTAGTACATCACTTTTGAGCCTCAACTCCCTGATTTGCTCGTTTTTAATCTTAGTGGCTCATTGGTCGCATCCGCCAGTTTTTTATCCTTATATATATATATATACTTATACACTGTCTTCTGTTATATTTTCTGTACTTCTCAACCATCCTGACATCATACATTTTATTGTTCAATACTGATTTTTTATCAGTTGGTCCCCCATCTAAGTACTATTTCCTTCCAATAACGCTTAACTCAGGGCAACGCAGGGGGATGGTTTTCATTTCGTTTCATCCAATTAGAGTTCTTGCAAGTAATGCTTAATATGTGAACTTTACTTGAGTAGGGCTCTTGAGTGGTTGTCCAGTAGTTTTGATATAACGAGAATACTCCTCCCATGTCTGATGTTAAACTATTTATTTTAATATAAAACGTCAGAGTATGACATATGCGGTTACTCAGGATAAGTATCTTATGTGTGTGGTTTTTAGAAAAAATTGTAATTTTTAGACCTTTATTCTGACCTGCAACATCTATTTTTGTCATTTTAATAACCATTTTTTACGAAAAATAAACTATGATTGCATCCTAGATAGAGGCAGCTCTAAAGACGCTCTTTCACCTCAGCCCAGCGAGCAGTTTGAGTGGATGTCGCCAGATGTAAGCTGTTCGTATTTCATTAATTCAGAATCACATAATCTACGAGAAAAATAAAGAAAATTCAACAACAAAGCGAAAAAAAAACTGAATGCTGCAGCACAGTCTGAGATTGAATCTGACTAAGATCGAATAGTTGAGTGATCAGAGCACAAGCCTTCCTTACGGAAGGTTTCGGTTCAGACCTCACTGGTGGCAGTGGAATTTGTATCATAATTTGACGTCGGATACCAGTCGACTCAGCTGTGAATACCTGAGTCAAATCTGGATAATAATCTCGCGTTAGCGCAATGCTTACCATATTGCCTCCCCACAGGGTACTGTAATCCTGTAGTGTACCATTCCGGTCTGGAATGAAGTGCTCTGGCAAGGTCATTGACTTGTACAATTACTCTGTTGGCAGCCAACAATCGTGCGCGGATTTCATTGTCGTAGCTGTTAGCGGTTGTCATTTTCGACCCTAGATAGGAGAAATTATCAACAGTCTCAAAGTTGTAGTCTCTTATCTTTATTCTTCCCTTTTGACCAGTGGGGTTTGATGTTGTTGGTTGGCGACTTGCCTTCATTGATATGCAGCCCAAGATCTCGCCAGTAGTTGAGTGGATTTAAAGAGGATGGTGCCTCTCGCATTTACCTCAACATCACAGATCACTTTTTCCAGGGCCAGGTTGTAGAGGACGCATTATAGGGCATCTCCTTGTCTTAGGCCGTTGCTGATGTTGAATGGTCTTAAGAGTGATCCTGTTGCTTTTATTTAGCCTCGCACATTGATCAGCGTCAGTCTAGTCAGTCTCATCAATGTTGTCGGTATACCGAATTCTCTCATGGCCATGAGCATTTTTACCCTGGTCATGCTATTGTGGCGCGACAGCCTGAATTTTAATTTCCTGTACGGAAGTGCAGCTACCGCACAACAGATGTCACCACTAGAGCTCTCCACAACGTGGGCCACTAAACTTGCTAGACCGTGTTGTCATGCCCGGAAACCGAGTGGTTAAGAATGTACCGCTTAACTGACAACGGGCCGAGTCGATTTTAGATGAAGTGGTACTCGCCTCAGAGTTCGATCCGACAACGAGCACGAGAAGGAGCAAGACTCCTCATGATCAAAATTGATGAAATAAACTAAATTAAAGTGTTTAATTTACATTTAGATGAGGAGACCATGGTCCTCCTCTCCAACATAGTCAAAGATGCCTCGTATATTAAACTCAAGAGCGTATTGTCAGTAAATGAGTCAGCAAAACTGGATCACTTGCTGGCAGGCTTAACGTTGGGCGATCGAATCCCCAGCCAATTGTTTCGTGAAATGAGACAATTGGGCGGGAGTATGATCGACGACGGCTTGCTAAAATCACTCTGGCTGTGGCGTCTTCCAGGAGGCATCCAGGCGATGCTCGCGTGCGTTACAGGCTGTTTGGAGGCTCGAGGCATGAGGTTCACGCGCGTCCTACATTATCTGCCATAGAGTAGCCTACCGAGGAATTGACTTCACTAAAACGTGAAATGCCCGCTCTTGCTGCAGGCATGGCCGAAATGAGAGCGACGTGGAACGCTAAACGTTCGGGTGGTAGGTCGAGAACTTGCTCAGGGTCCACCACACGAAAAAGGCGATCGGGTAGCCGGTTTTCTAGACAACCTACGGACCCAGGCATTTGTTAGTAACATCGTATATTCGTAGATAAAGCTGCAGGAGTTACACCACCGTATAACATCGCGACCTCTACAAAAAACTAGATCCGCGGAGGGTCCTGTTGCCGGCCACCCAGAACACAGCACCATGTCGCCTCACAATTCAAGACCCTCTCAGCAGGCTCAACTACCTTTTAGATACCGGCACGGAGGTTTCGGTTCTTCCCGTGCCCCGGCACCACCGATTAATGCCACAAAATTCGAAATTCGCAGCCGCAACTTCTCACAAATGAATACCTATGGGTACAGACAAGTGGACGTGAGTCTTGGCCTGCGTAGAATGTTTTCATGGCGGTTCATCCTAGCGGACGTCGACTTCCCCATTTTAGGCGCAGACTTCTTGTGTGCTATGAGTTGCTAGTGGATCTGCAGAACAGGTCACTTATATCTGAGTGTAATTATGCGGTGTTTGCAGCCATTAATTATTTGAAATAATATAAAACTTGTTTTTTCTTTTTCGCTAACAAGTCCTTATTAGCACTGATGACGGGAACAAGTGGTTCACGAAATATCGGCATTTGCAAGAATAAATATCTACACCAGTGAAAAAGAGCTCGATAAATGTACGCACGTCCTGGTCAGGACGGATGTCGTTCGGAAACCACTGCAACCGGCTTATAAGGGCCCATATCGTGTGCTCGAGCGGGGAAAGCATTTTTTCCAACTCGAGATCGGAGGCCACTCAAAAATTGTCTCCTTATCTAGGCTAAGACCATTCTTTCCATTTGACACATCTCCTTACCAACGGCGCGTACGCTTTAATATTTAAATGGAGCCACATTCTGATTTCAGTCGCCAAAACCCCAGGTTCCAGCTGGGGGCGGAGTGATGTTACGCGACAGCCTGAATTTTATTTTCCTGTGCGGAAGCACAGCTACCGCTCAACTGCCTCGTAGAAGGTATCCTTCTCCGAATCTGCAATCTCCTTTGCACGGGCGTGAACGTTTATGAGGATTATCTTTCTATATTGGCCTCGCTAACACAGAGTGCATAGCCTTTGGCTTATATTTTCAAAACCGATAACAGCAGGTTCCATTTTTTGGCTGACTAGGAAACCCACTCCGAGCACATAGTTTACTGGATGGCACTATAATATATTGTGTAGTGGCTCTTCTCCAGCCGGTACCTGTCCAATGCATCTCCTGCAACGCTAATACATCAACCTTATATTGGGACAGGGTATCGGCTATCCACTGAGTATTTGGTCTGTACAGGGACCGCACTTTCCATGAGAAAATGCGCAGATCGTTATTCCGCTGTCGTTGCCATCCTGTCCGAGGCTCCTTCTGTGGCTTCGTAACGTTGGTGTTCCGTGTAGGCTTGTCAGCCCTATCCAACCCCCAACGTGGAGGGCCAGTTGGTACGGTTTGAGAAGGTTGCCTAGAATAATAAACTAATATGAACGAAGAGAAGGTGTATAAACTTACGGTGCAGGGGCTGAGAAACCCAGTATCGGCGGTTTTTGGGAGTAGGAAGCTGGCTCAAGGTCATCGCTATCCCTCGGTGGTGGACAGCTTGGCCACGGTGGCATCTATTGCTACAAGCAGCTTAGGCAAGGATGGGTTTAAACCGAGCACATCGCTCCCTATAACACCCATAACAAAAGCGCAGAAAGATGTGCACAAGGTAGAACGGTGACCACTAAAAACCGCAATGACACCAACCGCCTCCAAGCGTTAAGGGTTAAGGGAAGCTGCACAGGATCGAGAGCCGAATCCATTTCGGAGAAGCTCAACGATTATGAGATCTCCTCCAATATCCAACGCGCAAAAGGACCTAAGCCAAAGAAATCCGGTGAATGCCAGAACAGAAGTCCGACCTCAAAGAGTCATCCTGCATTTTACTTATTGCGAAAATTGTTGAGTTGGCGAAATTCGTCAAAGATAAACACAACGTGCACTAAGCAATCAAGTATATTGTGGGAGCCATCAGGGTTCTATATAACAAATCGCGGGGAGATGAAAAAGATTCAAAGCATAGCCCTAAGACTACTCCTTCGAAGGTGACGCAGTCAACGCAGGTGACACTCGGCTGTATACTCTTGGGTGGATAGAGGAAAAAGAGGGTTCGGGAAAAGGAAGACGAACATCCAGGAAATCAGCAGGTTTCCAAAAACAACGGTAACGGTATCACCCGCTTTGAAGAAGCGTATTAAAACCACGGTAGGCAGGAAGACAATACCTGACACACTAGCACCACGAAGGGAGCCAATGTCTCAAAAGGTACATGACGGTTATGTTAAACAAAAAAAGCTAAGAATAAGAAAGAGAGAATGAGGATCCATTCCGAGGCAATCATTATTTCAAACACGGGTAGTCTATCCTATGCATACATACTAAGAAGAGTGAAAGCTGATCCTGATGTCATAGGCCCAGCTGGAAATGTAAGCAGGATCCAGAGGAACTAAATGGGAGATCTCATGCTGGAACTGAAAAGTTCCGAAGAAAGCAAACCCAACGACTTCCGCATCCAAATCAAAAACTTAATTGGAAAAAATGCTGCCGTGCGTGCTCAAAAATATGAGATGGCTATACAGTGCAAGGACCTAGATGAGGCCACTTCTAAGGTGGAAATCTGCACTGCATTAGAGGAGCAGTTCAAGCTGCACGACTTACAGGAGGCATCTATTGTATGGAGAAAGGCGTATGAAGGTACACAGACGGCGACTAGCAGAGGCAGCACACAAGCTGCTGGATGTTGGGAATTGAATGAAGTATTGGTCGCCTTACAGAGTAAATCTCGTTGAGGAGATGCTTCAAGTGTCTCTTGTGCGGACATCTAGCAAGACTGTGCACAAGAGTGGTTAATCGGTTTGACGTTGTGAAGAAACAGGTCACATTGTTCGGGAATGTAACAAGAATCCCCAATCCATGTTGGGTAATGAAACGGTGGGCCTGGACAACAGGCATATTGATGGAAATGGCAATTGTCCTGATTTCAAAAAGACGCTAAACGCAAAAGACGGCATATACGTCTACAGCTGGTATTTTCCTCCAAGCCTGAAGTTGGCTGAATTCGAGGACATATTGGACAGATTAGTCTTGGATGTAAAAGGTCGGAAACCAAAAGTCATCGCGAGTTACTTCAATGCCCTGGCCATTGAATGGGGAAGTTCACTAACAAATGCAAGAGGGCGTGGTCTCTTTAAGGCTTTCGCGCAGTTAGACATCATATTGGCTAACGACGCTTAGGTTAATACTTACCTGGATCTGACTTTTGTTAGTCCTTCACTAGCTCGGGATATATCCTGGAACGTCAGTGAACACTACACCCGCAGTGATCACCAGGCAGTAGTCTTTAATATGAAGAGAAAGTCAAGCGGTTGGAAATTTGCTCGTCCAAAAATGGGAAGAACATCAGATCGGGCTACGAAAGCGATTGACGAGCTAACATTCATAGATGTGTGATAGGACCAGGACACTATACCAGGCACACCCTCGGAAAGAACCTTGCGTATCACGGAGTGTATCGCGAAGGCATACGACTTATCGATGCCGAGACGTTATACGTTCCCCAGTGCTGGTAGAATAGTGAATTGTCTGATCTTCGGTCGGCGTGTCATCGGACCAGACGAGCGACTCGGAGAGCAATGGGTAGGATTAACCAGGAGGTGGAGCAGTAAGCTCACAAGAAAACTCGAAGAAACTTGGAGCTGGCTTCACAGCGACGCAAGAGAAACTGCTTCAAGCAACTCTGCGCAGACCCATGCTGAAGGACGTACAGAGTTGTGATGGAAAGATTTAGTGGTCAAGCAGCTCCGCAAATTATTTATATTATTTGTTCCCTCAAGAGAGCACAAACGTTTACAGTTTACAGACATCTTTAGATGTGGCTGTAATACCCCTTTAACCACAAAAGAAGTATGCATGTATACTGCTCTACGCAGCGGCAATTAGGTCAACTGCATTGCATTCCGCATTCAATGCTCATAAGATGAGCGTGGCTTATAGAAAGACCGCCCTAAGAGTGTGCTGCGGTTATAGAACCATCTCGGAAAAAGCGGTCTACGCAGTAGCCGGAATGATGCCGATCGTCGATGGACCCACAGATTGATTCCCAGCATCAAGCTGTGGATTAATTCCCAGCATCAAGATGTGGACGCAGAGAACGCATGGCGTGATAAACTATGATCCACGCAGTTTCCCACGAGACATGGCGGTTACTGTAAATACCTCTATAGGTTTAAACTGGACAACTCACTCCGGTATTCTGGAGATCCCGGAGCATGTTTTCTTCCATTGTCCTAGATTCGTAGAGGAAGAGAAGAGTCTAGACGAGACATTGGGAGGAACAGTAGCACCGGCAAATATAACTGGAATGCAGTGAACACCATGGTAGGGCGGATGCAGTGCAATGGATGGGCGAAGGGAGAGGCAAGAGCCATGTCCACCGACGAAATGCTTTGTGGTGGTTCCGCGGAGAAGAGGGCAGGAGTTTTACACAAAACCTTAAAAAGGAGTTAACTAGGGCGGTATTTCTCAGCAAAATAGAATCTCCGCTACCTCCTCTCTCTCTCCTAAGGATCGGCAAACGATTATCTCTGGGACTCTTGCTGAAGTTTCTGACAATGAAAGCAGCAAAATGAGATGGAACCTACAATTTAAAAAAAAATCTGATGAAATAGAAATGAATAATCAATATCAGAAAATAATAGAGGCAAGGACTTATTAAAAAAGACTGGTAAATTGGGATACCTTGATTTAGGGATTAAGGGAGTCCTGAGTTCACATCCACTTGATGACGGATCGGACCAATTAAGGAGAAACTGTAGGGCATGGCCGCCTTCTTTTAGGCTAAGGATCTAAGTGGAAGAGACCGCCGAAGATCCTTTTGTAGAATGCACTGACTAGTTGAGCATTGATGTCAGCACAGGTTAAGGTGAAAAAGAAGAACTCTCTGCACAGATAGAGTGGACAGGCAAAGGGGAGTAAACAATAGAAGGAGTGGAGTCAAATGAAGATGAACATAAGATAATATAATTGTAGTAAAATTCACAAAGGTAATACTAAGGGACTTACGTGGTACCATCAGATCTCTGCAGCCATCGGGTTATCCTCTTAAGAGTTCGGAACTTGACATTTTACCATCAAACATGTTTCCTTCATATAAATAACATGGCAGGTAGAGCCAAGGCAGATAATTTAAAGAACGTCAGCTTCAGTTCTTATTCAACTGAACGTCGATGGACTATGTCCTTATTTATGCATTGTACTCATTTGAGAGAGAGAGTCATCTCTGATTGAGTGAATCGCTCGCGTTCGCTTAAATTACTTTATATTTGAGGATTTTAAGGGTTGAAGTATTCGACATGTGGCTAATTCTGCTTTAGGACACCCAGCTCTTGCCACAATCATAGAATATTAGAAGAAACAATGTAGCATACTTAGTGCCATCCAATCCTAAAAATTACTGACAATTATTATGTCCAACGCTTTAAATCCTATCAACTGCAATTCATCTCATTGAATTTCATTCCCCATTACCCTCCAACCTCAAAGGGCGCTGAATGCAATGACACTGCATAAATTCCTATTAGTTCCATGTTCTATTCATTTTAAATTCGAAGTGGGGGCAACCTTTAACGGGCAATAGCTGCTACCAGCGATAATGAATTAATCGATTATGTAAGCAGAGTGGACTGTTGCACTGCAACTAAGTGAACAGACAACCACTTAAAAGTGAATTCCAGGTGCATCCACAGAATTAATCCAAGTGCACATTGCAACTGTCGATCTCTCCGAACCGAGGTGCCACCTTATTCATTGCAGTAGGACATGCAATTTTACGGGATTTCTTTTAACCATTGGGGACCGATTTGCAGATTCATAAGCTTACGAACCTTTTAATTTATTCCATTACCCAACAAACCTGTCGGTTGCAAGATGGTCATACGGTCACCATCAAAAAAGCCAATAGCAGTTGACTTTACCAGTACCAAACAGGATGCGTAAAATGAAATTGTAATTGTCATATCATGAAAATGTCAATTCACCGAGTTCCGTGAAAACGGCAAACCTGATTAATTCAGTTGAATGCGTCCAACTTCCGTAATTTATTTGTGATCTATTGATTTAATATTCAGCCCTTCGGTCGACCTTCGCCCTTTGCCTGTGGCCGGTAAGTGAACGGACGCTCGGCTAGTTGCAATTACGAATATCAAATTTGTGCTCATAATTACTTCTCCATTAAACCCACAATTGTCGGTGACCAAAGGCATGCATGAATGTTCCAGGTTCGAGTCCCACTGGACATTATCATTGGAAATTAGCTTGACGAAGCAGCGAACATTGTTCTGCCTTGACGGACTTTCGACTTCTGCATATTACCTGTGAAATCAAGCCAACGTGTGCACTAAACATTCATCGATTACTAATTAGAAAAGGTTCATCAAGATACGAGCTTGTGTGAACCCTCCCATAGCACACCGGCTAATTGCTCAGCGAGTATAAATAGAAATTTGTTGGTCACATTCTATTTTGTTACGTCAACTATTAGAATTTGCCTTAATTTGAATGAACGGGAACTCTTCTACGAAGGCATTTTGATTGTGGGCTCACTAGTTCATTTGTATTTTTTTTTCTTGCTTTCGCTCTGCCTAATTTTAATACTGGTTCATTTTAAATTGTAGTAAAAATTTGACATACCTACGTAAAGGTCGAGAATTGTAAATAACTCAATTCAGCTAAAAATATCCCAAACAACCAATCCAAGAATCTAAACTATTGATTCGAGAAAATAATGCAATAGAGAGAACAAAAAATCTGCAAGAAAGATATCACCTCAAAATGCAATATCACATTATCATCACCGAGCAGAAATTAATCAATATCACATCACATTATCACCTAACATCACAACAACACTTAACATCACCACATCACTACCCAGTAGAGAAGTAATGATGATATTACTCTTGTGAAAAGTAATATTTTGTAATGTACATCCCCTTCCTCCGTCTTGGTAGAGGCGACGAGTTCCACTTTAAATGAACTACTTTGATACTCTCAGAGCCTGTTGTCGTTTGCTGTCCATGGAAAACAGGAAACTGTGGCCGGCATCTCAGTTTGAAGGACGTGTCGGGAGTTCTCCGATGACGGTGATAAAACGGCTAGAGGAGGAAGCATTCGGAAACTTCAAGGAAACTATGGAACTGTGCCAACAAATGGCACTAGTTGTCACAATGTTACATTATATATTGATGTTACTTTATAATATTACTTCTCCAAGCACGTGATATTACATCATTAGACGTTTAACGTGAGCATCTGTCAATGTCTTCTTAAGACATGAATTGATTTTGTAATCACAATTAAAGCCCCACTCAGGCAAGCACGCTCTCTACCGAACTAAGGAGTACCACACCCGTGTTGAAACGCAACACCACGTTCGACGACCAAAGGTCTCTCTAAGCTTGGACGCAACCACAACCCCCATGGAACTCCCACTAGGGGGCAAACCATTGTAACCGAGCTGAACGCACATGAACTAAAAATTCTCTTGAGACATATGAATTTAAGGGCTATCCTGTTTCCCATGATACCAGTATATCCCTGGTCAGGTTTCGTTACCTAAAACCACTTCAGATGAGTCCCCGTACAGATTCGGGACTGATGGCCCTTGTTAAGCTTTGGAGCATTCACCGATTGTATTGCGACCAGCAAACCATAGTGAGTACAACGTGGAGTTTCTCCTCGACCACTTGGTTAATCTACTTCCGTCTACCATCTAGATAACGACATACATTCTAGAACTTCCCAATTTGATTGAAAGAATCTACATAGGTTTTTTCCAAATAGTTGAAGTATCAAACTAAAATTCTTATTCTGGCAACTCATCGCCCCCTCATTTATGTCAATATCAACATCAAGTTGAAATCGTGCCGCACCAATATTCCCTTTGTGTTGCGATATGAGTACTCCACACATTTTTCCTGTTAGGGATACTGGGAGTACCGATTCAATATAGTTCGTGCTCATGTCAGGATATGCGATTATATATAAATGGAGCAATTATCACCTGTCGCCGCTTTCGGCCACGCTGCTCCCAGGGCGGAGGTGAGGCAGCATCTGATCAGTTGCCTCTGCCCTGGACGAAACCGTCAGTCGGGATTTTTTCTTCTTTTTGAACTTGGGTGTTTGACCCAAAAAGAGAAATCCATGGACCACACGAGGGGAGGTGAGTTGGTGGTGGATGCGGACCCGGGGCTCCCAGTATCTTCAACATTAAAAACTCCCCAGAAGTTCAGATGTTAATACCTTTCAGAATATTCTTGCATAAGTGAGTAAATCTAAGACTCCTGGAAGGCAACGCCTACGTGACGGTAAGGCCAAAGACGAACCCAAAAAACGATAAACTCTTTGGGCTATAATGACGAAAGAAAAAGTAAGAAACTGCTCTGGAAGATGGAATTGGAATGAGGTTTAGGAACACTACTTTTACGGGGAAAAGGCGTGCATCTCAAACTTCGAAGAAAGAAATCAAGGGCACGTGAAGTCTACCCGCAAGCAACATTGGGAAGCTGATGTATCTCCATCTGGAAAATTAAAATGAAGTTGAGACCCAGAAAAAGTTGTACTCCACTGATTTATCGTATTGAAACTTAGAGAACGATGAGCCTCAAGTTCAGCATAATTTGTAATGACTAATAAAATAAATCGCGAGATGGCCCATGAACCATCCGGATTGACTAACATTAGCCGTAAGGGCTAAGCTATCCCAAATTGTCGAGAAAAAGTCGGAATTCATCAATCACATACCCCCTAAGCTGCGCCTTCTCAAGATCTGAGTCAGCAGAAATACCAATTAATCGCGTTACTCGGGTCACATGTTTTCCTGCTCCATGAGCGCGGTCACGACGATATTTTTGTATCCTTCCAAATTACAATTCGTGTTTGTATTTCGCGATAGTCCCCATATGGTACTTCAGGTTTTAGTACGGTTCCAACGCAGTAGATCGAGGACACTAGGAACTTTGTTAATCATATAAGAAAGACTATATTGTCAAAAGAACCACTAATGCTCACTTATCCGCCTCACTTACCACTTATGTTGCTCCTCCAAGTCGTGCGCAAGCTAATGGAGCGCAGAAACGGCAAATCACTCTTGTCCCACAGTTGTAAATCCCACCCAGCTATCTCCTCCTTTCATTAAATTCGCTGGCTCCTCTGCTAGCTTCCCAAACATTTTGTGATGTACTCTGCTACTACTTTGTGGGTGCAGCCTGCTTCATATCTCCTGCCCTTCCACTCCTAACTCCTTCCCTTTTCGAGTTCATCTTTGGCATTCTTGCCACCAATATTGGCCCTGGTCACGACGGTCTTTCTAACCTCTTTTAATTAAAACTGGTCAGTTCATTTTGCGTCCGTTCTCCATTATTTTCAACAAAAGCCTCGCAGAGAACTATTTTCCTAGCCTGTGGAAAGAGGCTCTTATCATCCCCATTTCAAAAAGTGGCAATAGCACTCTTGCCGAGAATTACTGTTCTATTTCGCTCTTCTCCTCCCGTTCCAAAATCTTGAAAAGGTATGTCAGCGAGTGGCTGAACGCCTACTTTGGCCACCTCATACCAACTTTGTGGCCAAATATATAAATTCACGGCGGGAAGTGCACACTATCAGCACTGATTTTTCCAAAACCTCCGATACTGTAAATCGTAAGATATTTTTGTCCAAACTCACCTCTCTCAGCCCTCCCATATCCTTTATTATATATCTTGCCTTTTCTTTCCCCCAACTTTGGCGTCCCACAAGGCTCTCTTCTGATTCCTTTGTTATTCTTATTTTTTATCAAAGAACCTCCTCCCCCTCTTTACTTGTCACTGCTTGCTCTATGCCGATCACCTTAAGCTGTTTTTCGCTATATCATCGTCCATGGACCGATTTTCCCTTCAGTCGAACCTAAACACTTTGGTTCACTGGTATTCCGCCAATGGTCTAATGGTAAATGCCAGAAAGTGTCACTGTACATGCTATTCGCTCAAATCCTCGCCCACTTCGTTTTCTTATGCTCTTGACGATATACCTACATTCAAGACCTCGGAGTAACTTTCGACAGTAAGCTACGCTTCGGCACCCACAGCCACGAAGTCATCAATCTGGCCGCAAAATTTTCGAGGTTTACACACGCTCCTCCTCGGATTTGGCTGCTTCCAATCCGCCTTAACTGTCTTCAATTCCCTTGTTTGAAGTATCTTCCTGTAACAGTCTTGCCCTTGAAAAGCTACAACGTAAATTCAGCCGTTTCACTTCTTAAAAGAGAAAACTTTCCCCGTGTGAATCACCCTTCCCGCTCCTTTAAGCCTACGCGACCCTTTCAAAAAATTGGGCATTTAAGAAAACACTCAAAGTATTCTCAGGTTCTCGGCTACCAACCTGCAAATTTTGAAAATGTCCTGCCACAGAAACGCCAATAAACGTTTCGGGTAGGAACCCAGCTCCCGACTACGGCCTTGGAATGTGGATACCCAATGCGGATACCCAACTTAACGACCGCATCGAGGACTTCCAGAAAGCTCGCTTTCTTCAACTTGTGCACTGGGCATTCTGGGCGTAAGTGAAGTGGAATTTTGGGACTCTTACTCTTCCTCTACCAGTTACGGCACCCTATTTTTATACTTTGGAAAGCCTAGTGGTTGCAAACCCAAATTCAATGTCAAACTGTTGCTGACGTCAATCGCGAGATGCACTTTCATATACTGGGAATTAGTTTCTGACAGTATATTGCCTGCAAAATCTCGGTCCAGGTTAAGGGGCATCACAATAATGCAGTACTTCGTACCAACGGAGATTTCCAATGTAATAACCGAAAAAACCAAAAACGGACTAACGGTGGAAAACGCTCCTTCGTATAATCGCAAAAACACGACAAGGTTACGAATTATATTAAACCGCCAGTAGTTTAAGTCTAAGCTAAACTAAAGCTGGCTAATTGTTTAGGATATGGCGAATCCTAAGTCCACATCCACATGATGTTGGACCGGACCAAATGGGGAGTAACTTACTCCCACGTTTCTTGGTCCACGGATCCCTAGTTTGGGGCATAACACCCAAACATTCAAGGAGCCCTTGTCGTGTTTTTGCGATTATATAAAGGAGCGTTATTCCACCTGTTGCCACTTTCGGTCATGCTGCTCCCAGAGCAGAGGTAAGGCAGCATCTGAAGAGTTGTCTCTGCCTTGACGAACCCGTTAGTCTTTTTTTGGTTTTTGAATGCTTGAGTGCTATGTCCCAAACTAGGGATCCGTGGGCCAAAAAACGTGGGAGTAAATTGCTCCCCATTTGGTCCGCTCCAACATCATGTGGATGTGGACTTAGGATTCGCCATATCCTAAACAATTCCAGTATAATGTTTGAGTAACGCACTTCAAAAGAAGCCTCCTAAAGGTGACACTGTGATTTTGATAAGTCATCTACATTCCATGGTGGGTTCTAAAAACATCCCTTGCTTGGGCATATTATGGAGATGCAGGGACTTAGTGGCGGTAACAACAACGACATAAGGTTTGTAAATTTCTACAATTTTAACCGCCTCATCATTGGCAGCACACTGTACGAGACCAGGGACTGCCACTGCTACTCAAAAACTCCAAGCTTTCATCAATTCATATCTGCCTCTCGTCATCGAGATGTTCTGACCTCATTAAGTCTTGTTTAGTTTGGTAGGAGGAAGCCCCAGCTTCAAGAACTCAGGTCGTTTGTTATACCCGACATACCGTCCCCTAAAATACTCTATTCAACGTCCCGCCTGCAGCGTTTACAGGCTTTTGGCAATCTGAGAGCGTCTTCCAAAGGCAGTATTCTGACCTAAGACAACAACTAATGAAGAACTTGCTCGGCATACGGACCAGATACCCGGGGACAAGTTCATTACAAAACACAGGTAGTAGTAGATAGGCTACACATTAAGGAAAGACTCCAGCTCCATTGTAGGTTGTATATGCAACGGACCCCACTATCTCAGAATTGCCGACGAACCGCGCTAGAACTGCGTGGTCTAGAACACCGAAGGAGGGGTGCAGGCTTGTTCAAAAATCGAGGCGGGAACCGACACCGGTGGCACGCAGGTGTACTTAATGCGCTCTGGTCCACATAGGGGCGAATGGTGACCAAATAATTCTGAAACTAAAATAGAAATAGTCTAAAAAAAGACTCAGCTTCCTGGTTGATGCGGGTGTCAATGGAACAGTACTTCAAACTCAATACTCCTAATATGGCGATCGTTGACATTTGTAGTCAAAAGATGCTCCTGTTTGACTTATAGGAGAACATTTTGATCGTAGTCTCACAGTTGCTTTTATGGCTTGAATTATGTAATAAAAAAGTCTAGATTTTTCCAATGTGTTTCCATTAAGTCATTCAACTTCTACTGTTCTGGAACGCTTCTTCGTAGTATACAGTAGTCCAAAAAAGTTTTCGACATGAGACCACTGTTACAAATAACCTACAAAATATTAAAACCTAAATTTAACAAAGAAATAATGTTTGATATTTTGAAACATAAAATACAAATAATACAGTTTTTCTTAAAACACTTTTGAATTACAAAAACAAAGTAAATTAACAAAAGGAAGCCATTTCGTAGGCAATTTCAAAGCAAAAAAGGTATTCGACATAAAACAAAAGTACTATAATCTATCAATCATCGTGGGATCGATTGCACCAAATTTTTTGTCGTTTCTGCGTCGATTTTCAGCCACTCTTTCTTCAGGATCTCCTCCATCTGCTTAACATTAGTGAAGCGGCGGTCTCTTAGCCTTTTTTTCAAAATACTCCATATATGCTCAACTGGATTGAGATCGGGGCTTTGGGCTGGTATTTTAATGACATTTGGGCAATTGGAAAGAAGACAAAGCTTTGTGTTGTGAGCTGTATGCTTTGGGTCGTTATCCTGATAAAATTTATAGCTTCGTTCGATTCCGAGTTTCATGGCACTGGTATGCATATTTTCTATTAAAATATTAATATAGTATCGGTGGTCCATAGTCCCTTTGATTGGCACTATATTTCCCACCCCCATCGCCGCCATACACCCCTAAAACCATCAAACCACCTTCACCATGCTTCACAGTGGAAACCATATTTCGTTCTTCCAACTCAGTGTTTGGCTTTCTGTATACAATCACTCTTCCGTCGCATCCAAAGAGATTGTATTTTCTTTCGTCTGCAAAAATAAAATCAAACCAAAATCCTGCGGACCTGTTGACGTATTCCCGGGTAAATTGAAGCCTTTCCTTGCGGTTCTTTTTGGATATATATGGCTTATTCCGAGCTGACCTGTCTTCTTTGAAAATAGATAGTTTCTAATGATTTGGGGTGTAATCTCTATGTCTAAATGTTCCTTGGTAGCTTTTGCCAATTTTGCGGCATTCGTCTTTGGCCCCTTTTTAATTTCCCTTACCAGCCAACGCTCTGCAGTTTCAGTCAATTTTTTTGGTCGGCCAGATCCGGGTTTGTTGCCAACTGAATTTCCTTCTTCAAACTTTTTAATTATAAAATGCACAGTTGTTCTGAGTCTATTCACTATTTCCGATATTTTGATCTCGGACAGACCGCGTTTATAATAACTGATAATTAAATTTTGTTTTTGTAATTACAAAAAGTGTTAGAGGAAAAGGTAAGCCATGGCTTGTAACAAATCGACAAGCATTTTTTTGTTACTGCATTTTTTAAAATTTTAAAGAATATTTGCAAACACAATAACATGTCGAATACTTTTTTGGGCCGCTGTACCAACGCTTTTGTTATCTATTGTATATATGTGCACGCAATCGTCCGTCGAAGCTTAACTTTCTTATTTAGAAATAATTCTCCTAAATGAGATTAGTCCCATAAAGTACATTTATCCACCATTTGAATTTTGTTCCTTCGTACCAAAGTACTAAGGACCCTCCGATCAAGAGATTTTTATGGTGTGGTGACCTTAGAAAATGAAGTCACCTCAGTCCTGCCCCAATTAAATTAAAATCTTCACAGCGCCCCGCGCCAAAAACAACCATCAAACCATCTGAGACTTTATATACTGCAATGAGAATCCTAATATAATAAGAGGATATTTGAATTGAAATTTTCCCCGTCTTAGTCACGGGACTTCCCCGCAGTAAAAGGAAAATCGAAAGACTTGAAGGTTGAATTGGATAAAATTTGTAATCCTCTACTCATCTCTTTGAAGTAAAGATGCCGCTTCCTATTATCTCCTCGAACCATGCCTACCAACAGCCATCTAGCGGTAAGTAGCTTCAACCATTTATCGATTTCATCAACCGGAAATACAGTCTATTGCATGATTGCGAATTAAAGAATTAGTTTAAAGAGCTATGCGACTAGAACACACAGTGGGTTCGTAAGAACCATTTTTCCTTTGACTTCTTGAACAGACAATCTTCCAGGACGCAAAAATACCTCGCATACGTTGCAAAATACGTATTGACTCAATCTTAACAGCTTTGAACTTCATATCCCATCCCATCAATGACAGGAATCATGCAATGTACTTCGAACTTCTACGTATAATAATAATGTTCATATATATGCTGTTCACTCTTTTCATCAATATAGTATATAGGTGGTCAAATGTTAGTATAGGTTCCAGGGCGAAACGTGGATTGGCACCCACGTTGGAGCATAAAACCTAGGAAACACCTGCTGAACCAACACCAACAGCTCTACTACCAAACCCTATCTCCACCTCCACGTGGTGACCGCTGGGAGCTCCGTCTTAACGAAAAGCTGCAGGCGGAGAAAGATGAAGGCGAGTCTCCCGCACCTAAAAACGAAACAAATTGAAACAACTAGCCCTCCAGGTTGGGGATTGGGTAGGGCTGACAACCCTACTCGGAAAACAACTTGTTACGAAGCCACAACAGGAGCCTCGGACAGGACAGGTAACACAATGACGAACTCGGCAACGACAAAGGAATAACGATTTGCGCATTATCTTATGGAACGTGCGCAGTCAGAGATGGAGCTGCCAAGCAGCTAGTGTAGCGACATGGTAATGACATGACAGCACCAACATGGCAACGCCTTTCAACAGCTGATATGCTCAACAAAGTAACGTCACTATATGGATCGGCAAGGATATAAATTCGACGCCATCCGACTCTTCTACACACTTCCCCATATTCTAGCCCGGCTGGCATCCCTCAGGGGTCAGTCCTCTCCGCTACCCTCTTTTCCCTGTTTACCGCAGACCTTCCCAAACCAACTCCACACCCAAATCCAATCCGAATCCTTCAATACGCGGATGATCTCATCCTCTACACCTCCACCAGAAACATCCCTGCCGGTGAAGCCCGCCTGAATTCCTATTTGGACGAGCTCTACCGGTACTTCACCCGCTGGAAACTGTCCCTGAACCCACAAAAATGCGAAACCATCGTATTCCATGGTACCGCTAAGATGACGCCGAAAATGAGGAACGACATTTCAACCCTATCCCTGAAAATCCATAACGACACCATCCCAACCGTCAAGGAAGTCACCTACCTTGGGGTGACAATTAACTCCCGCCTATCCCACGTCCCACATATCACGAAGGCACTGAACCGTGCAACAGGTGCCTTCAAATTCCTCTACCCAATCCTAAAATACACAAGTCCAACTCCTCAGAAAGTCAAGCTGTTTTGCTATAAACAGCTTATCCGTCCCCTCCTCGTTTTCGGCTTCATCTTCTGGTCCGACACTTCCCCTTACCAAATGGAACGAATCCGCCTCAAAGAGCGCAGAATCCTCCGCCATTGTACCAATATTTACAAGAACGAAGACCGCTCCAAATACATCTCAAACCAGATCCTATACGACTCCTTTCAAACGCCCCGCATCGACGCTGTCTTAACCCGTCATGCCCTCAAATTCCTGGAAAAATCCAGATCCCACCCAAATCCACTCATCTCCCAGGCCATGCAGATCGAGATCGTCGAAGAGAATCTTCTACGAACTCATCTGTTCCCACAAATCCACTTATCTCTCCAGGTCCGTAACCTTCTTTTCGACCCCGGCGGTAGAGTAATCTTCTACAACGGTAATTACTCCTCATCCCAGTTTTCAAAACCTACCCATCATTAGCGCCACTCCTAGCTTCCTTTCCCAAACCCCTCCCGCATGCCCCCCATCCCATCCCACATCCTAGTTCCTTCCCCGCCCGCCCGCTTTTATAAAAAAATTCAACTAATGGAGGTTTTTTTCGACTTTTCCTCCAGATAACATTTCATATATTTTTTTCATTTATTCTTTAGCGATAAGTTAGTTTAAGCCATAGATTTTACCTTAGATTAAGCTAGGCTGTTAAGGTAGCACTTAAGTTAGGTTATTTAGCATTATATGTTTATAGGTTAAATAAAAATTGTTGTTTCTCGAAAAAAATTGTTGTTTCTCACTCTTCTACACACTCTTTCTCTCGACCTTCTCGGTGTTTGTTGAATAAATGGGTAGAACTTTAAAAACATACTTTTTCATGTTTCTACATTGGTGACCCCGACGACTAGAGTTAAAATAAAAAGTGCAGTGATCTTAAATTTCTATACGTTTAATCGACACCAAGCGCGAGTTTCAAAATGGCCACCGAATCCAAATCGCCAGAGACGCCGAAAACATCCCTTCAGAGTGATTTCCGGCCGCCGATAGCTAATCGACCAGCAGGCGTATTCGTGGAAACGGCACGCATACAAAAATTTCCGTCATTTTATCGACCCGATCCGGCATTTTGGTTTGAGCAGGTAGAGGCTGCGTTCCACACTAATCACATCACGTCGGACGAAACAAGATTTAAGTACGTGATACAATTTGCCGAGCCGGAAATCCTTCCGCATGTGATCTCGATAGCACGCAATCCTCCGGCAATAAATAAGTACGAAGCCGTGAAGGAGAGGATATTGACAGCATTTGCAGAGTCCGCCGAATCCAAGCTGCGACGACTTTTCCAAGGGAAAAATTTGCAAAGAAAGAGACCATCGCATTACCTGCAGGACTTGCGAAACACTGGCGGAGACCAGGTAACTGACGCCATGCTAAGATCGTTGCTACTTGAGCAATTGCCCGAAAATATTCGAATGATGTTAGCGATTTCTAACGAAGCAGACGTCGATAAATTGGCGAAAATGGCGGATTTACTGATCGAGATGCAACAACTGCCTTGCATTTCCACCGTTCAGAAGGCACCCACGGAAAATGATGTCTTGGAGCAAATATTGAGCCGAATAGACCGACTGGAAATCACGACACGCAACCGGTCCCGATCCAAACAACGGAGCACCAGAAGGCAAAGATCAGGTTCACGGAATCGAGGGTTTTGCTTCTTTCATCAACGGTTTGGGAAACAAGCGCGTAATTGCCGACCGCCATGTAAGTGGCAAAATAATTCCGCGACTTCGGAAAACTAAATTCGTCGTCCCGAATTTCGGCGGTCGAGGACGACCCCTCTCACAGTAAACCCAGCCGATTATTAGTACTCGATCGGAAATGCGGCATGCATTTACTGGTGGATACCGGTGCTGATATTTCAGTTTTGCCTAAAGACAAAAATCAGCACACGCCAATGCAATTTCAGCTTTATGCCGCCAACAATACGCCGATCAAAACATATGGACATCGCATCATAACGCTCGACCTCGGCTTACGACGACCGTTTACCTGGAGGTTCGTTTTAGCGGATGTTCGACAACCAATAATCGGTGTCGATTTGCTGCACCATTATGGCTTATTAGTGGACCTACGCAGGAGGAAGATAATCGACGAAAAGACCAACTTATCCTGCATCGCTAAGCTCACCGGCACCATAACTTGTGGTATGACAACACTGAAGTCTAGCAAAAGTTATCATGACATTCTGAGAGATTTTGTCGACATCACAATTCCATCTGACGGAGTGAAAGTGATGGCTCATGATATCTACCACCATATCCTGACTAAAGGACCGCCTGTTTTTGACCGACTAAAACCTGCCTATTTCGAAGTAACATCTGATCCAACGGAAGCAGCCCAACGACCAATAAGTTTGGCTCCCAAAACGTATGCAGGTCCAAGAGCGAAACCAGCGAGTGAGAGGCGAGTAATATTCGATACGTAGTTTTCCAGCCGTTAACCGTCAAAACTACTCAGGAGGGAGCAGTGTAGCGACATGGTAATGACATGACAGCACCAACATGGCAACGCCTTTCAACAGCTGATATGCTCAACAAAGTAACGTCACTATATGGATCGGCAAGGATATAAATTCGACGCCATCCGCCTCTTTTACACACTTTTTCTCTCGACCTTCTCGGTGTTTGTTGAATAAATGGGTAGAACCTTAAAAACATACTTTTTTCATGTTTCTACACTAGCTGATACCGTGTCACAATATAGGATTGACGTAACAGCGTTGTAGGCGATGCATTGGACAGGGACCGGTTTCCTGGAGAAGAGCCGCTACATCATATATTATAGTGGCCATCCAGTAAACTATGTGCTGCGTGTGAGTAGGTTTCTTAGTCAGCCAAAAACCGACTTTGAAAACATAAACATAAGCGACTATGCACTCTGCGCTTGCGAAGCAAATTTAGAAATATAAGCTTCATTAACGTTCACGTCCCTTCAGAGGAGACTGCACAGTCGGAGAAGCATACCTTCTACGAGGCAATAGAACGAACCCTCGAAGCCTGTCCCTGATATGATGTCAAAATCATACTTGGGGATTTTACCATCCAAGTAAGGACGGAGCCCGTATTCAAGCGATACGTTGGCTCCCACAGCTTACATCAAAATACAAATGATAACGGACTGCGGATTATTCAATTAGCAGTGTCACATGAAATGGTTGTTGCAAGTACCTAGTTCACGCGGAATCCAGTCCTCAAACAAACATGTGCCTCTCCAGGCGGGACCACTTTCAACCAAATAGACCACGTGCTGATCGAACACCGCCATCTTTCAAACTTGATAAATGTCAGAACATATAGGAGGGGAGGAGGCCATATAGACTCGGATCACTATCTCGTCGGCATGGTGCTCCGTGCTCGAACAACAACACCAGCCAGAATCGCCTCTGACAATCAGTTGAAAGTTAACACTGAGGCTATCCACAACACAGCCCTCCGCAACACCTATAAAAGGCAAATGGATGCCGCAATCTTCTTCTTTTTTTTCAGCCTTTGTCCCGTTCACAAGCGGGGTCGGCTCGTCGTGATCGGCTTCGCCATTTGGCTCTATCGAATGCCTGATCTGGGTGCAATCTCGAGGCTTTCAAATCCCCATCCAGCGTATCAAGCCACCGTTGCTTAGATCTGCCTTTTGGTCGTTTACCATCGATTTCGATGTTCAGACCAATCTTTGCAATTGAATTCTCGTTTGCACGAATTGCGTGACCATACCATCGAAGAGGCCTCTCTCGCAACTTTTCCACGATCGGTGCAACCCCATAACGATCGCGGATATCCTCATTTCGGATGTGATCTAAACGTGTGACGTCACTAGTCCAACGTAGCATCTTCGTCTCCATTACCGCAAGACGCCGTTCATTGTCTTTTATGGTCGGCCAACACTCAGAACCATAGAGAGCGACTGGACGGACGACATTGCGGTAAATTTTAGATTTGAGACGTTCGTTGATACGTCGATCACAAAGGACACCAGTTGTGGATCGCCACTTCATCCAGGTTGCGTTAATGCGTGAAGCAATTTCATAACGCAGTTCTCCATTGGCTGATAGCGTTGACCCGAGGTATTTAAATCGCTCAGTTCTGGGCAGATCACTGCCGCTGACAGTGATTGTGCCTGTTTCATGGGGATCGGTCGTCAAAAACTCAGTTTTGTTTAAATTCAATCTGAGACCGTGTTGCATGAGGCGACCATTCCATTTTTGAACAAGTTGCTCGACATCATTTTTGCTATCAGATGCTAGGAAAACATCATCTGCATAAAGCAGTGTGTAGGGCACTGGACGTTAGACATCCCGTGTGACGGTGTCCATAACAAGGACAAAGAGGAGTCGTGAGAGGGCACTTCCTTGATGAACACCAACAGAGACACGAAGCGGTTTTGATACACCCGCCATACTTCGAACTTTACTTTTCGGATCGTGGTAGAGCAATTGAACCCAGCGCACGAGTTCTTCTGGCACGAAGTGTTGTCGTAAAGCATACCAGATGAGTTCGTGTGGTACACGGTCAAACGCTTTCTCTAGATCCAGAAAGGCAATGTAAAGAGGGCGATGCTTCTCACGGTGTTTCTCCATGAGTAACCGCGCAGCGTGTATTGCGTCAGTAGTTCCGCAGTTCTTGGCAAATCCGGCTTAATTCACGGTTATTTCAACGATTTCGCGAGTACGGTTGTCAAGAATCAAAAATCTTGATGGTATGGGAAAGTAACCGGATCGGACGGTAATTTGAACATTCTGCTGGGCTACCTTTCTTTTTCCATATTGGAACAGTGAACAGAAAGTACTTCTTGCCAGTCAGATGGTGTTCTTCCTTCCTGGATAACCCGGTTAAAGAATTCACTGAGCCACAGTGTTGGGTCCCAGCTCTTCGCTTTCCAGAGCTCAGATGCGATGTCGTCAGGTCCTGTTGCTTTCCCCGATTTCATTTGTTTTATTGCCTCCTCGACTTCAGTTGCGCTGACTGGTGGAACTGCTCCAAATGTCGGCAATGATTGTGGAAGTGGAGGATGAGCAAATTCTTCAGTTGAAATCTGCTCGAAGTATTCTCGCCATCTATCCGTTGCGGCTCGACGGTTGGTAAGCAAAGTACCGTTCTTGTCATTAACACAACAGAAATGTTCGATATCCTGTGTGCGTTCATCACGGCTTTTAGCAAGTCGATAAAGATCTCTCTCGCCATCCCGAGTGTCCAGTTTATCGTAAAGATTTTTTAAATGCTTCGCTCGGGTGACAGCGACCGCTTTCTTTGCTTCCTGGTTGGCATTCTTATAAATTTGCCAATTAGCAGGTGTTTTATCGTCGAGAAATTTGTGGTAAAGGCGTTTCTTTTTACGGACCTTCATTTCAACATCATCATTCCAAAGCCAAATATCTCGGTTGATGTACCGCTTACCCGGCTTGGTGACCCCGAGGGTTGCAGAGGCCGCTTTGTGGATCGTGTCTTTCATTTGGTTCCATGATTCTTCCACATTCGTAGTGGTTGGCAATCGTATGAGTGAGACCGTTTCTTCTTTCTTCTCACCAAATTGCCACCATTTAATGCGCGGCGGGCCAGTGCGTTCCTCACGCTGTTTTATCGATGCCTTAATTCGCAGGACGGCAATCAACGGCCGATGTTGAGGTGCGATGGTCTCATAGGGAACGACTTTGCAATCAGTGACAGTGGTAAAATGTTGGCGTCTTATGAGAATATAGTCGATTTGCGTTTTATTGTTCCCACTATAAAATGTGGGAAGATGAGACAATCGTTTGATGAACCATGTATTCATAAGTACAAGGTCATGGGTGTCCGCAAAATCGATTATACGCTCGCCAACTTCATTGCGCGCTCCGAACCCCTTTCCCCCATGGCACCTGTTACCGTCTGCCTTTTCACCCACATGATCATTAAGGTCGCCGGCAATGATTATGTTATCGTCAGCAGGCACGTGACAAGTCTTTTCATCGAGAAGTTGCCAGAAGGCATCTTTCTCGGCATCAGGTCGACCTGTCTGTGGTGCATACGCGGTGAAGAAGTGAATAGTGCGATCAGCTGATATAATGGTGAGCTTCATCAGCCGATCATCAAATCGTTCGACTTCTTTAATGGCATCACGGAAACCCTCTGAGATGGCAATGCCAACACCATATTGAGTGTGTGGGTTACCAAAATAGAGAGGTTTGTAGCCATTTTTACCGCGTCCGCGTTCAATGTCGCAGCTTTTGGCACCAGACCGTCGGGTTTCTTGCAGAGCGCAGATGTCAATGCACCTTTTCCGAAGGGCTCTTACGAGTTCCTCCGTCTTTCCAGTTAGGGTACCAACATTTAGCGTGCAGACACATATTTGTTTTGTTCATTGTGTGCGGACTAACTTGCTTACGTCCTGACGCCGTTCATGCGTCAAGAACCCTTGCCCATTTCTCGACAGGACCGGGGCCCGTCCTGCCGCGTCGACTGAGGTGGACGCCTTAACATTTCTCCGAGGCTTGTGACTCAATCCGATCATCATGTTTGTAACGACATTCTCTGCATTTTCTTGGTCGACCTGTCGCGGGGCCTGTCACCAAGAGAGATCAGGTAGGATTTAGCATAATAGAATAACTCCAACTAAACTCTATTTATCTCTTTCCCTGATCTCAGCATTTTATTTTTGTTTTACTGAGGATAGTACAGAGTACGCTGCCTCAAACCCTAAATGGATGCCGCAATGACCGCAGTCAACAGAGATCCTGGAGATGAAGCATCAATAAATGATTTTCACAATTACCTGAAGAATGTTATCATAAATACGGCCACAAACATACTTGGCCCCAGCCGCAAAAAGAGTCGGAACGGATGGTTCGACAATGAATGTAGCAACGGAACGGAAGAATGTCACATACCGAGTAATGTTTCATTCTCAAAGGACCCGGGCATGCGCGGAGACTTATCACGAATTCCAGCGAGCGGAGAAGCGACTTCACCGATGGAAAAAGGAAGCCTGGGAGAACCAACAGGCCAGTGAACTCGAAAAGTACAGGGAGCAAATCCGCGCACGGTTGTTGGCAGCCAACAGAGCCTATTTCAGCTTACAAAAACTGTTCCGCTCGAAACGTCCCTCCATAGGGTCAAAGCTCTTACTGTACATGACAATGATCTTGCCAGTCCTCATGTATTCCTCGAAGACTGGGTTCTTAACAAGAAAAATTGTGAACTCTTGGCTGCGTTCGAGAGAGAATCCTCTGAAAAATTTTTAGCTTCCTGCATAAGGATGGAAGATTTCGTAATAACGAAATCTATGAGGGATATCACGACTGTCTGGTTGCGAATAAAATCCGATTCAACAGGTTGCAGTAGGCGTAATCCGTATGGATGATCCTGCCTTAGCTACCGTTAGCGTAGGGGATCATTTTACAGGAGGGAGGGGAATGTCGTGGAGGAAGTTGTTGAAAAGATTGCGGCTTAGAATGGATCCCTGAGGGACTCCTGAGTTTACCGGGAAGTCGATGGAGCGAAGTCCATCGAAGCACACGTGGTAAGTTCTGTTGGAGATAAAGTCTCCAAGGATTCTGAATAAGAGGAGAGGGCAATTAGTCTGAATTAGTTTGTAGAGCAAACTCTCTTTCCAAACTGAATCGAATGCCTTTTTAAGGTCTAAGGCGCAGGCTACGGTGCAATGTCTATTTTCCAGATGATTGACAATGTGATCTTGCAGCTACAGGATTGCCTGCTCGGTGGATCTGAGGTTTCGAAGCCGAATTGATTAAGTGGAATGATAGGGGAGTAGTGCCTATTGAGGTGACTTATAAGGTTTTTCCAATATTGGAAAAAAGAGAGATAATCCTCATATCGTTTTTCAGGCAATTGTTGAAGAGGATGGTGAGACTTTCGCTGATGATAGGCGCACACTTCCTCACACTTTTCCGGACAAAGTTAGAGTTACCGTCGGAGCCCGATGATTTTTTTTTGTTGGACCGGGTGATTGGAAGTTCGACTTCTACTAGGGAGGTAAAGAAGGAGGTGAACGGGCAGATTCTGACTACATCAGCCAGATGGTTGGCGGAAAAGGGGCAAAGGTAAGACCCTTCCAAGCTCAACCTTTTATCGTTAACAGTAGTGGCGACCACTGAGGTTTGGGCAATTTGGATCTGAAGTAGTCTACGCAGCGGACATTTTTTCCTCAGGAGAGTGAAACTGGATATTTTTTTCTCAGGGGAGTAAAACTGGGGTTTACCTATTTTTATCGGGGACTAGTTCACGCTGGGAGAAGATTTTTTCCTTCCAGCCAATCGAATAATTATTGAGAAAACTTGTGGGCCAAGTTTGAGCAATATGAGGAGTTTCTTGTAGGATGATCCATTGATTTTGCTGGTTTTAATGATGTCGAAGAGGAGACGGTAGTCAGCGTTGCATCTGTTCCGTGGCCGGTGAAATAATCGTTTTCTGCGCTGCAGTAGTTTATTTCCATTATGGACTAAGAGGAGGGTTCAGGGGGAAAGGCACCTATACTTGTAATAACCATCTCTTTAACTGGAGCGTGTTTGTCGATTATAGTTTCGAAGGCAGAGTTGAATTGCCAGATGTAAGTGGATTGCTCATCATTAGAGTGGATGCGCGGTTTGCCCTAAGTCCTGACCTCACTGGTATGGATGTGTCTCTGCCCGCGTCATTGCGGAAAGTAAAGTAACCGCGACAATGTAGTTTTACGTTAGGGGCTTCCCCCAGTCTCGTTTCCTTTAGGAGAGCAAGATTGGGATAGGAATTCTCGAGGAGCATGTGGAGAGCGAGACGTTTGTCGTTAGAAATAAGCTAATTAGTATTGAGTGTGAGCACCTACATTTTGGTGGTCTAGCAATATGAAGAGGAATTGTAAGTACCCTTTGGATTTGTCTTGAGGGGGAGACAGAGGTAGTTGTGGTAGAATTCAGAGATTGTGTTCTACAGGGAGGAGAATGACATGTTGAATAGGGACCTGGCTTCCACGAAGAAGCCCCTGTGAATGGAAGAATGTGGGGGCGATGAAGAGCTAAGGGTTTCGTGTCTTACTCGACCTCTGGCCACTGCGGCAAAAGAAGGGCTCAGTGAGGGAAAGGTGGTCCAGTTGGAAAGAGGCAAAGAACTAGGATGAGAGAAACGAACACGTCAAGGGGGGGGGGGGAGAACGGAGCAGGGCGAGAGTGCGCTATGCTTTTAGTTCTCTCTTTACGTTGGATGGATTCTAGCTTACGGGACATTTAGACATTTGGCTGGGTGACCCAGTTGGCCACAGTTTGCGCATTTGATAGGCGTCGCCGATTCCTTGTCGGCGTTGTCTTGTACAGTCGAACCGGAGCAGTCCCTAAGGGTCTGTGGGCCCGCGCACCCGACATATCTGGGGTCGTATCCACACTTTGAGAAAACGTAGCCAAATTATTGACAGTTAAAAGATCGGTTGACGTCCCCTTTCTGGGTTTCTCCTATCTGATCCGCTGATGAAGAAGGGGGGGGGGGGGGGTATCTGCCTCGGAATTGAGGATCACACTGAACAGGCTTAAGTTGGTGTCGTTGACTCGTGACCATGGGGTAGAAAGCTTTGATACACGGACCGGTATAGTCTGTGTTATCTCCTTAATTTCCGATGTCACGTCTTCGGAAATGAATTCGTGAGGAGAGATTCCTCTGAGGATTAGGGTTGGTTTCCTCTCCTCCTTTAGAGTAAAGGATTGACTTTCCAGTTTGGTGATCTTGATTGGGTAGAGGAGTTTCTTATGGGTATTGGGGAAATTGAGCCAGACTTTGAGCCTTTCGGCCGGTAAGTTGGTAATCTCAAATTTGGTATTTTTGTCGATGTTCTTGATAACAAGGCCCAGTGCCCTGGCCGTCAAGCCATATAGAAAAATCGAGGGGAGAAAGCTGATTCTATTCTTATCTTTAACTACCGGCGGTTTGGCCGTCTCGGCAGATTTGAAAGTTTCGGGACGTGCGTGCGTCGCTTCGGAGCGATGCTCGTTGTCAGGGAGAAGATGGAAACTGTTTTTGTTCGCTGGGTCTCAGTGTTCGAGAGGCCCGAATCCGTTTGTTTTTGCTTGAAGGTAGATTTACCTGAAGCAAGTTTGAATTGGTCCCGATGGCTCAAGTGATTCAAGCGCTAGGCTGTCGTAGCGGAAGGTCGTGGTTCAAATCTCACTGGTGGCAGAAGGATTTGTTGTCGTGACTGGATTTCGGATGCCAGTCGATTCAGCTGTGAATGAGTGCCTGAGTCAAATCAGGGTAATAATCTCAGGCGAGCGTAATGTTAACCAGGCTTTGAGCAAAAATACTATTGGATGAAGCTTAATAGGATTCAAAGAACCGTGTAAACTGCATCTCCTCCTCTTAGACCCCGGCATTAAATACGTTGCAGCGTTCAGTGCCGTCAGACTACGTGAGTCCGGATGCTGGGCAGAGAAGCCCTACGGCCACAGTAACATCCTAGATGGGAAATCTGGGTATTCCCCACGGACTATGCCACACGCAAGCTAAACTTCACGAGAAACTTTGCTTTGCTTTGTTTTCTAACCTGGGCAAAGTGGAGGACCGGCGGCGTGTTGCAAGGTTATGACTTAGTATTCTCTACCGATAGATTAAAGATGGCCTGTGGAGTCGGCGCGGGGGTTTTCACGAATACACACAGTGTATCCAAGTCGTATGGTCTCCCAGGTTTCGCCAGTGTATTCCAAGCGGAAGTACTGGCGATACTGGAAGTCTGCCGATGGCTGGAGCGAGATTCGAACCCCAAGCGTAACATTGCCATTCTGATCGACAGCCAAGCGGCTATCAAGGCCTTGTACTCAGCGACGAAATCTTCCAGGCTGATGGGGCAGTGCAGAGACGGGCTGAACCGTCATGCGCCACGCTCAAGGTCGTCCTCCTCCGGGCTCCCAGGGATAGGAACATAGAGGGGAATTGGCCAGGCCAGGCTCTGCCTTTGGCAACTCTTCGGTAAATACAGTCGGTGTTTCGCTGGCGGCTGCCAGGGGCGGAGTGTACTCACACTACCTAGTAGTCGCGGGCCTTAGATGGCGAAGGATTACGAGCTGTGCCAAGTCAAGGAGAATTTGACCCACTTGTAACATAGCCTGATCACGAGAGCTCATGTGCCAGACGCGTACTAATGCATTCAAGATTACAGCGGTCCGCACGGGGCACTGGCCCATGGGGGACCATGCCACCAGGCTCGGCATACCCTACAATTCGCATTGCCGAAGCTGCGGAGAAGGAACCGAAACCCTCATGCACTGTCTCTGCGATTGCCCAGCTGTAGCTAGAGTCAGTCTACAGATACTGGGTAAACCATTTTTTTGGGAACCTCAGAGAGATTTCTAGCTGCAGGGTGGTAGAGCTGCTTTCCTTCCTTTCCTACCTACCTACATCGGAGAGTTCTTTCTTGATAACTTAACTAAACTTCCTGCAGTCAACCCTTTTCGGGTCTCTGAAAGGGTTAAAGACCTCCGCAGCGAATTCTAGACCGAAAAGTATCGCGTAGATCTGAAAAGGATCGCTGGTCAGGCAAACTCCAGTTCTCCACCTAGTTAGTAGGGTGACATCAACGACCTCCTCCCAATCCAAAAGGTATGTCTTGCACTGACTTCGCAGTCAATCAATAGCTTGCCCTTTTTACAGTGATGTTGTAAGTCAACTGTTGCAGTTCTTCTGGCGGAGTTTATCGGTCGTGACCCATGTAAGCCGAGGTTCTGCCTGCTACAGTTTGATCACGGTTAAGTCGCTGGAACTCAGGTTTGAACATAGAAGATTGTGCAGGCTTTTCCTGGAGAGGATTCATGCTCTAGGTCTCCCCCGATCAGTGTCTCGTGTGCTGTGGAATATATTTTTGCAAATTGAGGAATGTTCAGTCGTTATATCTCCGGAACCCTGATGCTGTTCCAGCGGCTTCTTGACAGAATCGATATGGCGAAAAACGTATTCGCTGGTGATGTAATGTGTGTCTAGCTGGGTGTACCGGACGGATGGCGTTGAAGAGTCGCCGGAGTTTCGAGGCGAAGTTGTGTGGAGTAGTTTCGATGGAACTCTGCGGGGCGATGAACTCGCCCGTTATGTGCGATGATGTGTGCGACGTCCTTACGGAGACTGAGTCCGAATAACTTAAGCCCTACCCTCTTGGCGGTAACGCGTCCGCTCAAGTGGCGGAGCTGGTGTGCCATATCGAAAGCTTGTCGATGAAGGGAAGGCGGTAGATAGGGCTTGATGCTACCATTGAGCTCCGTTTAGTGGGCTTCGTGGCCGACGAGATCGTTTTTCGTGCAATTCGAGGCAAGGATTGGCCAGAGGGTGAGAAAGCTGAATGTTCTTGGCCTGGGCCTCGCTGATGATTTTCGCAAATATTGCTATGGCCATAGAGAAAGCCTCAACCCGTGGGTGAGCGTCGACCACCACGTTGCCCGCGCCCGGCGTATATTGCAGGCACGCGTTCAATTAGCTGAATCCGTGTTGCCTACTCTGCCTGGGAGGTATGAATAACGAAACTTCGCTCTTTCAAAATATGCTGAAAGTACTTAATTGCCGTGGAGACTGCCAAAAACTCGCGGTCGTACGTCGAGTATCGCTGCTTGGTTTTCGATAATTTTCTCGAAAAGAAACCCAGGGTGGTCCGGATACCGTTGGGTCACAGCTTATCCAGTACCATGCCGGTTGGGAAGGCTCGAGAAAGGCCATGGTTATTGCGGATGCTATGCTTCATTCGCAGTATTCGAAAGCGGCGTCGACGCCCGGTGTCCAGTTTACTTACCTTGGACCGTTTGGTTTTGCAACTCCGAGAGAGGCGCCTTTCGCTGGGCGGGATTTGGGATGCAATGCCGGTAATGATTGATAATGCCGAGGTAGCGCCTGAACTGATGCACTTGATGATAGCACGCGTTTTCGGCGGGGGTGGGCGGAAGCCTTTGTTATTGATGGAAATTCCGGTGAAGAGAACCTCTGGGAGATCGACTTGTCACTTGCCCCAATTGATCCGGAGGCCAACTCCCCAAATGGGATGATGACCTTGATGAATTTAAAGAAAATATTGGAATATGCGTCGCCGAGGTAACGATGTGGCTGCGGCGCAGAAGTTGAAACGAGGAAGCGGGTCGATGGTGAAGGCTGTGGAGAGACCGGTAAGCCTGTCAAACTGGTGACAAAGAGCAAAGACCGATTGCACGTCGGCGATGGTGAACGACCAGTGGAAGGGTGGCTCATCCGGAAATCCAGGGTAAGCTGCTGGGTGCGGAAGGTCGAAATAGGTGTCCCGTTAACGGCTTGCAATGTCAGGCCCTGCTTCGGAAGGGGTTTGGCAGCGAACCGCTTAGGGACGATGGAGAGAACAGAGTCTTAGTCGACTAGGAAGCATATCGTCATGGTGTGATCGGAGACGTAGAGTCGTTTCTCGGATGTGTCGCCAGCGATGGTCGCAACGTACGGCGCCGGCGAGCCTAGTTCGCGTCTATGCTCGTTTCGGCACCCGACATCCCATTGCGTGGTTTGCTCCTCGTTCTCACATTGGGCGACCATTGCCGGTGTGGCCTTTCGGGAGGATAGAATAATGCACCCAGTCTATTGGATACCTCCCCCCTCGGGATCGATGAGACAAAAGCGCAGAATTCGAATAAATACTGCCTTGTCACCTGTGGAGTCCCGAAATACACGGCACCATAACCCGTATGTGCCACGTGGCGACAAAAACGCCAGTTTCAGGCCAGCGGAATTACCATTCGGCAACGTCACATCTGAATGTTTCCTGACCACGTCGCAGAAAGGTTTCGCAGTTCTTGCCTCGTCAGCCGGCTGTTGCTGCTCACCTTTTTGCAGAGGTTTTTCTATCCGAACACCTACACGCTCTGCTCCGCTTGTGTAACTGTTCAACCTGGTCTTGAGGTTAATTGCATTTGAAGGCGGTGAGCTTCGCCTTCTGCTCGTTTCCCAGGCGTTTGTTGTTATATTCTTTGGCATTCGCTTGGTATTTTACGAGATCCTCTACATCCCGCTCGTCGGCAGTATCGGAATCCTTATTCTTCATAATTTTGCTCAGAATTTGTATAGCCTTCTCATACTGGCTTTTGACCAGGACACCAGTGGACTTCCACTTCTTTGTTAGTGTCGAGTGACCGACATTCTTGTCAGTCCTTGATTTTGTGGGGCCAGAACTACTACGTGTGGTGGTAGCTTCATCAGTGAGTAATCTGAGAGACTACAAAATACCTGCATTTTCCTCAGCTATCTCTGAGACGCTGTCATGGCCTCCAGCTATTCAGATTGACGCTACCCATCTGTCTTCCTTTTAAAACCTATTATCCTACCTGGGTTTTGTTGTGAAGCCAGTCGTTCTTTGGAATTTGAGGAATTTTCTTATTTTTCATTCAACAGTCTGTAATGGAAGTTATTGACGCAAAGAGGGCTCCAGCAGTAACTTTCAGAGACATCTCGAGTTTAGTAGGGAACTCTACAATGAACTTAGGCTCAAAGCTTCGTTTGTTTACATGTGAGGAGCTTTTAAAGTATCTAACGAATACAATTTCTTATTGGGATTGGCTGGAACTCTCGGCTGGGACAGGAGAGAGCAAATTGAGAGACGATTGACACACGTCAAACTCCCATCCAGCGAGTAGAGCAGCTTTTCTAATTTTAGTTCACCGCAATTAAGCCGCCCAGCGCCGTGCGAGTGGGTGAGTAAGTGGTGGTGACTTGGAGCCCACGACGGGGAGCGGGATTTGCCAGTTGGACTGTTCCCACGCGCGAGACGACGGTAGCAGAGACGCAGCTTTTTCAGCTCAGTTGCAGGCAAACGGAACGCTCGAAACTGAACGGCAGAGCGACCAACGACGGGCGAGAAAAATTTCTGGTTGTCAATTTCGAGTTTTGTGTGGAGAAATCAAAATATTTGAAATTCGCCGTTTATTTTTTACTATCCAACATCAATAACCGGAGCAGTAGACGCGTAGTCGGATTGGCAGGCATCGGGTCGGGTCGAGAGGCGCAGAATTACGGGAAAGTGGAAACAAACAAACGAGCGAAAAAGCCAGTGTTTGGGTTCGGTCGGGGGTTGGGGACGGGGCCGCGGTTCGAGCGACTGCCAGCGACGTTGCAACTCGATCAGTTTATGCATTAGCGGAGAAATGTCGGTGCGAACGAAAGTGCTCGGTCTCGTGGACGTGATTATGCGCGTGCCGCCGCTGCTGGTGATCGACGAGATCCTGAAGATCAGCATGGGCCTGCCCGGGTCCGGGTACACGGACTCCGCTGACCCGGGGGCGGTCGCCAGCACAGCAGCCAGGAACAACACGACGGACGCATTCGACGGCTCGGCGGCCGCCGACATCATGGACGCCCTCTCCACAGATCCTGACTTCTACCACTTCCTGTCGCTGACCACCTTGAAATTCATCATTTGTTTATTCGGTAAGCATTGAATCCCGACGGTGGCTCCTGTTCCGTTCGGCCCAGCTGCGCGATCCCGTTCGAAAGCTCGCGCAGTCGTTTGACAGCGCTCAGGAACGGAAACAGAACACACATAACCTCAACGCGACTCTTGTCAGATGGGAAATGTCAAATCGTGACCTCGAAACAGGTGTCAGGCAGTGGCGCGAGTGAATGACTTGAAATATTAGAAATGCTCAGAGCGTGAATTGTGAACGTGATGGTGGTGTTTGCGCGAGTGGTACCCATGCCCGCGGCTCAATGCCACTTGCAACAGTTGAATGAGGAAAGAGACTTGGAAGTGGTCTCGTCTGCTTAGCGAGATACGTGGTTGGCCGTGGAGGTGGCGCGATGTTGGCTGGCGACCTTCCCGGCTCCCGAGTAGATCCAGTGCTAAAATAGAGCCATGTCGTGCTTGTATTCTGCACAAAAATGCTAAAAATTAGTTGGTCACCACCACCTATGCTTCCTTAGTTATGCCCAACTTTGCAACCTTGCTCCTGATTTTCAATCTCCGTTAGAAAGAAACTGTTTGGGAGTTCTACTTGCGAATTGCGTTCTTTCCAGCTACCCATGTTTATGGGTTCAAAGTCATCGCGAAGTCTATAAAGATTATTATCGCATGACTGAACGCTGTGCATGCATGCACCGTCCGACTGCCGCTGATTTCGGCAGTCAAAGGTTGTCAGTTGTCTCCAGATCAACCCATTTCGCGAGCTTTCTACCGAGCAATCGGCCTCCACCTCAGCGCAAATATTCGGCTAATCGTCACATGATTCGCGACGTTTCGGAGACAACCCAGATTTCGTCGCTGAATGACGAAGGGAAAACACGCGGGAACCTTTCACATCATGACGCGCATTTGTTTACGTATTTTCTCCGGGGATAGTGGATGATTGTTGATTTCGTGCACTATCAGTTGCGAGTAATGATGACATTCAAAATTAACGCGATCTAGCATGAAATGGCGTTTTGGATTCGTATCAATGTAGATATCAAGACTGCGACTGAGCCCATCTCGGATCTTCCAATCTTTCATTTCCATGAACAATTTTTTCTATCACTTTTCTGGAATTTCGAATTCACTTCAACTACCTTCGAACGGCAACGGGTCTAAGTTGGCAGCTCAACGTCTAAATTCAATTCGTGTATGCACACTTGACTAAGGAAACGTTTTACGTAAACATGAACTTCCCAAAACATAAAATTTCCCCGTAGTTCGTCATAGAAGGTGAGGCGTTTGCACCGTTCCGGTGACAGCGTTGGAGGGCTGGGTATCTATTCCAATTACCTTGGAATGAAGGTTGAGTGTAATGTTCAAGAAGGTCACACGTTGCGAAGTTCCTAAGCGTGTTGTAATGAACTAGTTGTCGATGGTCAAAGTGACCATCCAGGTTGACCAAGGTAAACCACTAGGAAAAATCGGATGGAACTTTCACGAACTCTAGATTTGTGTCTGTAAAGACTGTTGGAAGCACATCATCCGGGAGAGCAGGGGACAGAAGTAGAAGGGGGAGAGTTGACGGCTCCTGCAACCCCTTCAACCCGAAAGTGAGAACTGCCATAATATCCTTTGAACATTTCAAAGCACCTGGCATGGACGGTATCTATCCAGCAATGCTAAAGGAAGGTATGGAGCACTTAGAGCGACTGCTAAATATATTGCTCGCATGCCTTGCATTGGGCTACATCCCTATCTCTTGGCAGAAGGTTAAGGTAATCTTCTTCCCCCTTCTTCTTGCCGAAGCCTGGAAAAGATGACTATTCAAATCCAAAGAACTTCAGTCAGATTAGCTTGATATAATCCTTGCTGCTTTGGAGAGACTGGTTGAACGCACTAAATGAAAACCAACATGCGTAACAACGTGGAAATTCCTGTGAGTCTGCTCTTCATTGCTTGGTTGCAAAAACAGAGGATGCAACTCTGAAGAGTGAGTACGCGTGGATATTGAAGGGGCATTTGACTGCATGCGGTCTCAAAATGTTTGTGATGCCGCCAGAGGGCATCGTGTTGATGACACTTTAATCTATCCTATGTTAACGCAAAGGTTACTGTGTGTTGAAGTGGGAGTCGTTTGCTACCTAACAACAGAAGCAACGAAAGGCTGCCCCAAGGAGGTGTGCTATCGCCACTTAAGTGGAGTATGTTGATCCACTCGCTACTATGTGAACTGCAAAATTTGCCAATATACGCTCAAGCCCATGCGGATAACTGGCTGTGCTAGCTGTTGGTCGGGATCTCGAAATGGTGTGTAGAAATACACAAATGATTGGCAATTGGTGTCTAAGGCATGGACTTTCTATAAATTCAAATAAAACCACAATATGGTATTATTTACAAAAAGAATGGAATTGAATGGCGTTTGTCTTCGAGAGATAAAAACTGCAACCCTTCAATTCTCCGAAGAAGTGATATATTAGGTTGGGGAAAAAGTAATGTCGTAGTTTGTCAATAGATGACGATACTTAAACATATTTTGTGTTGCACTTATCGCACCGCGTCATACTATACGGCGATTTGAAGACGACAATCTGGGCTACAGGCATCTCTTTGACAGCTTTATGATCGTACGTTTCAGTCTCAAGTTATAGCGCGTCGAAGATGGAGTCCACCAAGGAAGAAATTCGTAATATTTTACATTTTTACTACCTGAGAGGTGAAAATGCAACGAAGGCGGCCAAAAAAATTTGTGAAGTTGTGAAGATACTGTAACGATTCGCACAGCACAGCGTTGGTTCGATCGATTTCATTCTGGTGTAGTGGATGTCAAAGATACACCTCGTACTGGTAGGTCAATCGTCGTAGAAACCGATAAAATCGTCGAAATAATCCAAGTAGACCGGCATGTGAGCATTCGCTCGAGTGGCCAGGAACTGGATAAGGACCATAAAACAGTTTGGAACCATTTGCAAAAAAAGCTCGATGTTTGAGTGCCACACGAGTTGACGTAAAAAATCTCTTGAACCGGAAACTGAACGAATTCCACCAATTTTTGAAGCGGATGGTGACTGGTGATGGATGGAATGGATCATGTACGAAAATCTCAAGCGAAAAAGATCGTGGTCGAAACGCGGCGAGCCGGCCCAAACCATCGCCAAGCCCGGATTGACGGTCAGGAAGGTTTTGCTGTGTGTTTGGTGGGATTGAAAGAGAGTCATCTACTATGAGCTGCTCAACTATGGCCAGACCCTCAATTCGGTCCTCTACTGTGAGCAACTCGACCGTTTGAAGCAGGCGATTGACCAGAAGCGGCCAGGATTGGTCAATAGGAATGGTGTTCTGTTCCACCAGGACAACGCTCGGCCTCACACATCTTTGATGACCCGCCAGAAGCTACGGGAGCTCGGATGGGATGTCCTATCGCACCCACCGTATAATCCGGACCTGGCACCAAGTGATTACCATCTCTTCCGGTTCCTGCAAACGCTCTTGGTGCTACTAAGTTGGCCTCAAAAGAGGGTTGCGAAAACTGGCTGTCTGAGTTTTTTGCAAATAAGGAGGGGAGGGGGGGGGTTGTATAAGAGGGGAATAATGGAGTTGCCTTCAAAATGGCAACAAGTTTGCAAACAAAACGACGGATATTTGACTTAAATCGGATAATTCTAAGTATGTTAAATAAAGCGTTAAATTCGATCACAAATACGGCATTACTTTTTCCCCAACCCAATATTTTGAAGTTATTCTAGACAAGAAGCTTCTTTGGAACAAATTTTCTAGAGGTAAACATAAAACAAGCTCTCACAGCTTGTAGGCTGTGTAAGAGGGCCTTTGCCTCGGCATGAAGACTTAGGCCTCAAGTAGTAAGGTTTATATACAATGACTCACAAGTCCGATCGAATGACCATCTTTGGATCATATTTAAGCTTTTTTAACCGTTATTGGATTAACAAATCAAAATACCGTCAAGCAGGTGTTCAGCTTAGGCTATTACCATTTATGCAGTAGAATTGAAATAGATTGCGTTTATAAAAATGGTGCCAAATTCTGGTCAAAATGAAAACCGTACCCTCCTGAATTGCGTGAATTTCAAATGTGTAATATTAATTAATCAAAATTTCGGGTATATTCTGCAAGCTTCTTTCCATTTTTTGCCTCAAAACTTTATATATTCTATTTCTCAAGCATCTTTAACTCAACAAGATTTGTTTTTGTGATTGCTACATTTTCATTTATGATGGAACTCGTAAAATCAGATTTGGTTGCGAAAATAAAGAAAAAATTGGAGGACATTAGCAAGGACAGTAAATATCGGGCAACCATAATAAAACAAGATTTGGATGCAATACCCCAAGCACAAAAAAATCAGCAATTTTCCTGGCACTCAGACCCCCAACCTATATACCATTTTGAAGCTCAGACCCTGCCCCGATAGTAGTGATCACGAATTAAGCTTGGTTGATGAAACGTGCACGGTTGTTGTCAGCCAACAGAGCCTACTTCAGCTTACAGAAACTGTTCCGCTCGAAACGTCTCACTGTACAAGACTATGATGTTGCCAGCCCTCATGTATTCTTCGGAGAGTTGGCTTCTTAGCACGAAGAATTGCGAACTCTTGGCCGCGTTCGAGAGAAGAATCCTCCGAAGAATTTTTGGCCCTCTACATGAAGATGGACGATTCCGTAGTCTACATAACGACGAAATTTATGAGCGATACCAATACCGTCCGGTTGTGGATAAAATCCGGCTCAATAGGTTACGGTGGGCGGGTCACTTAATCCGTATGAATGAGGATGATCCAACCCGGAAAAACTATAAGGGCAATATCAATGGTAGAAAAAGAAGACGAGGTCGACCCTGCCTAAAATGGCGTACGTCAGGACGCCACACAGCTTTTAGGGATATCGAATTGGTGGACCTCGGCGCAAAACCGAGATGTCTGGAATTCCTTATTAAGGCAGGCCTAGACCGGATACCGGTTGTTGCGCCGTTGATGATGATGATGATGATCAAACGCCATTAGAATAGGCTTACGAAAAATTACGATCATTTTACTATAGAGGCCTAAGAGGATGCTGTCTTTTCAGGTGAAATGAGGATGAATAGGTGGAGATCAAATGGACGTAAGTGGACATGGCACATTGCGAAAAGAAATTGACACCACATATTGTTAAGGAAAAGCTTAAGTTGGGTGGGGGGTAATGCGATGATGTGGGGTTGCATGACGTCAGAAGGGGTCGGTATGTGTGAGAGGGTATGGGAAAGGATAACTGCTATAATGCTAATATTGCTGTTTTAAACAATAGTTTGAATGAGGGTTTTCGAAAAAGTGTTTCTGGCACTATATTTCAACACGATAATGATCCCTGAAACATTGCATTTCTGGATCTAGAGAAAGCGTTTGACCGTGTGTCACACGAACTCATCTGGTCTGCTCTACGACAACACTTAGAGCGAGCAGAACTCGTGCGCTGGGTTCAATTGCTCTACCATGATCCGAAAAGTAAAGTTCGAAGTATGGCGGGTGTATCAAAACCGCTTCGTGTCTCTGTTGATGTTCATCAAGGAAACGCACTCTCATCACTCTTCTTTGTTCTTGTTATGGCCACCGTCACATGGGATATCTAACGTCCAGCGCCCTACACACTGCTTTATGCAGATGATGTTTTCCTAGCATCTGATAGCAAAAAAAAATGGAATGATCGCCTCATGCAAGCCGGTCTCAGTTTGAATCTAAACAAAACTGAATTTTTGACGACCCCCATGAAACAGGCACAATCACTATCAGCGGCAGGGGCCTGCCCAGAACTGAGCGATTTAAATATCTCGGATCAATGCTATCAGCCAATGGAGAACTGCGTTTTGAAATTGCTGCACGCATTAATGCGACCTGGATGAAGTGAAATTCCACAACTGGTGTTCTTTGTGATCGACGTATCAGCGAACGTCTCAAATCTAAAATTTACCGTCCGTCTGCCACTCTCTACAGTTCTGAGTGTTGGCCGACTATAAGAGACAATTAACTGCGTCTTGCGGTAATGGAGACGAAGATGTTGTGTTGGACTAATGGCGTGACACGTTTTGATGGGGCGGCAACCCTGTCGGCCAAACACAACCAAGTGGCCGAGGAGAACCTCCATAGTGGTGGCACCGGGAGACGCTGTACTCACTTTGGTGAATGCTCCAAAGGCCTAATCAGGGCGATCAGACTCGAGTTTGCACGGGGACTCATCTGAAGTGGCAATTTGGCCACGAAACCTTACCAGGGGTATACTGGTACCATGAGTCCGTAGCCTACACAATGTTGGTTGGTTGTGGATGGTTGTGGATAAAATGCGGCTCAATAGGTTACGGTGGGCGGGTCACCTAATCCGTATGGATGAGGATGATCCCACCCGGAAAGTCTATAAGGGCAATATCTATGGTAAAAAAAGAAGACGAGGCAGACTCTGCTTAAGATGGAGCGATGGCGTAGGTCAGGACGCCAGACAGCTTTTAGGGATATCGAATTAGTGGACCTCAGCGCAAAACCGCGATGTCTGGAGTTCCTTATTAATGCAGGCCTAGACCGGATACCGGTTGTTACGCCGTTCATGATGATGATACTGGTACCATGGGAACCGGGATAGCCCCTGGACTCTCATACTTCGGGTGAACTCCCATTGTGTGTGAGTACAGCTCGGTTGTTTGCGGTTGGCCTCCTAGTGGAAGTTTCATGGAGGTTGAGGTTTTGCTCAAGCTAGAAGAGACCTTCGGGTTTCAGCGTGGTGTTGCGTTTAAACACGGGTACCTTAGTTCGGTAGTGATTTAGGTAGGTCTTGCATCCACCAGTATGAATGCTAAGCCATGCACTTGGTATGGACTGGTACCGTTGTTGCTTGTCCCAGCGGGGCTTTGATTGTGGTCACAAAATCAATTCGTGTCCTAAGAAGACCGTGGGATTAAGTCTTCCAGACAGGTGCTCACGTAAAACCCTCAAGAACTTAACTGTCCAAAATGAGGATATCCGCGATCGATATGGCATTGCACCGATCGTGGAAAAAATGCGAGTGAGGCGTTTTCGATGGTATGGTCACGTAATTCGCGCTAACGAGAATTCAATTGCTCAATTGGTCTGAGCATCGAAGTCGATGGTAAGCGACCAAAAGGACAACCGAAACAACGGTGGCTTGATACCCTGGATGGGGATTTAAAAGCCTCACGATTACAGCCAGATCAGGCGTTTGATAAAATAAAATGGCAAAACCGATCATCGCTTGTGAATGGGGCAAAGGCTAAAGAAAAAGAAGAATATGTGAGGAGCGACGAGCGCATGACAGCCCCGTGTCACATAGTTAAAAATTCTATTGCCCTCTAGTTTTTAGAAAGTGATTTAAATAAATCATTTGATGGAAAGCCCTGTATTGATAATAGTCAACCTCATACGCTTCACACTCTGAGTTTAATATTATTAGCAAATGCGAAGAATTTAACCAACAGCAGATATCAGCAAGTCGGGAAACCGGAAGTTTGACGCTTCAGGTATAAAAGGTTTTGTATTTCCCTATGGGAGGAGCGATGAATGCATGACAGTTCCGGGTGTACATAGATAAAAATTTCCTTGCCCTCCATTTTTTAAAAAGCGATTTAAAAAAAATCATTTGACGGAAAGTACTGTGTTGATAATAGTCAACCTCAGACGGTTCACAATCGGAGTTTAATATTATTAGCAAATGTGAAGAACTTAACCTACAACAGATACAAATAATGTCACTCGCTGTATGCGTGGGATTTCATAGTTCCCATCTATCCACCAAATTTCGTTCGCATCGGTTTAGCCATTTTGGAGAAAAGTCCGTGTGAAAGACAGACAGACACTGAATCGATTTTAATAAGGTTTTGTTTTACACAAAACTATAAAAACGATCTAAAAGAGAGGAGTTCACATTCCTTGAATGACAAGCTAAAAATTTCTTTTTTTAATTTCCAAAATTGTTAACCGAGCCGGCAAAGCCTACTTCCGATCGGTTCGATCGGTTGTGCTCGGTATTACTCCGTCACAGCACTCCGTTTTGGGTTGGGTTTGCCAAAAAAATATGAAAACTGCAAAAACGGGACTGGAAGAAAGTTATTTAGATAGATGAGTCCAAAATCAACTTGCTTGGGCCTGATGGACCAAAATATGTAGACAAAAAGCCCAAAATGCCAGTAAGAGTCTTCGACGTAATTCCTACAATGAAATTTGGTGGCGGAAAGTTGTTATTTTCGGGATGTTTTTGTGAAGAAGGTAGAAATATGGACGTTAACATGCTATTGACATAATTAAGTCGTTTTACATGGCAAATTTGCGAAAGTGGGGTAAACGTCTTGAGAGCACAGTAATGCAACGGGGCAACGACCCCAAACATAAACGTTCTTAAAGAATGAGAAAATTTCAATGCTGGAGTGGCTACCACACCACACCACAATCATCGGACTTAAAATCTCTAGAAAATTTGTGGGGCATTGGGAAAAATCGAGTTTATAATTATAATTAAAGCGCGATTAAAATTTCAAATGAACTTCGGGGACGCTGCAAAGAAGTTTGGACTCCCATTTCTCAAGAAGAGTGTCGGAGTGCCGTCTCGTATCCCGGCCATTATTAACAGAGCAAAAGGATCGTATACAAATAATGTTGGTATTTCCTTTTTAAGGTTTTGTTTATAAAACAAAACCTTATTAAAATCGGTTCAATGTCTGTCTGTCACAGGCACTTTTCTCAGAAACGGCTATACCGATTGACACGAAATTTGGTGAGAAGGTGGGACCTGTGGACCCCCAGACATGCAGTGAGTGATATCCTCCTACGTTGAGATTTAGGGGGAGTCCCCATACATGTAAAAGGGGGGTGTAAAAATTTTTTTCACCAAATATAGTCATGTGGGGTATCAAATGAAAGGTCTCGACTACGTAAGACGATGTTAATCACTGCATGCGAGGGAATTCACACTTTTCATATTTCCACCAAATTTCGTATCAATAGGAGTAACCATTTCAGAAGAAATGGGCGTGACAAACAGGCTGACGGACGGACTGTCTATTTGACAGTAAACCGATTTTAATGAGGTTTTGTTTTACACAATTGTATAATAATTGAAGGGAGTTAGGGTTGTGGGAAATTTTATATTTGAGGGTTGAGGATTGGATTTCGTAACAAAGTTAATTTTATCATTTACAATGGCAATGGAATCACCATGGGATACAGGAAATTGGCAATGGGTGGAAGAAAATAATAAAAATGCTATAATCAACATTAATGGCGAAAAAATCGATGTCCAGTCGGAGTCTGCCTTAGTAATTAGCTTGAGACAATCTGGTTTTGTATCGAATTCAATTCAGATTGGATCATCCATTCTCATGAGGATTAAGTGACCCGCCCACCGCAGATTGCTGATACCGCACGGTATCTGAGTTCGGGCCTTACACGTTCCCTATCGTTCACAGCGGTCAATAGAGCTTCCAGTCTCTCCGTTCAACGATCCGTAATTCCGCAGATAGATTTTGGTCGACGATCTTAGATCTGTTGCTCATCGATTTTGAACTCCAAAACTGTGAGAAGAGGCGGAGGCAACCCACGAGTGGAGGTAAGCGACATCATATGATGATCCCTTTCGATGTTGATGTCAGCGCTTCTCTTGTTATGTACATACAGTGATGGAAGCTGCGAAAATTCACAAATCTACCACCATTGTCGTTACGGTTGCCAAACACATCAAATGCCGAGGAAGGTGTTGTCAAACCCCACCTTGGCACTCAGATTACCCATCACGAAAACAATTTCACCTTTAGGAAGTCCCTCCTGAAATGCGTATAATTGCTCCTACAGAGGGCAACCTCGGTTGGTGCATAGTACTGTATAATTGGGATGGCCTTTAGCCTGGACCGGAAACTTGCAGTCAGAATCTTGTCAGAAATCGACCCCTGGGTAAAAAGAGCGCGCTTGGTGGTAGCTTGACTTTGCAGAGCACATTGCCGCAAGAAGGAGAGGAGTCCCATCATCTTACTTCGCTTAGGCGCAGGGTCTACAGCATGAGTTGCAATAACGCTTCATTAGCAATCGAAAAGTGAAATAATGTTAGGAATGTTCAAGGTCAAATCATCTTTCTCGAAAGAGCATAAAAATATTCTCCATCCTCAATTATTATTGATGTAGGCTGGGTTAGTCATCGTTAGCGAATGAAATCAGTTATGCTCAAATTATGATTAAGTAATATTAACACAATAAATTTCATTCAGGAATTTCGTGAAACTGCCTATGAATTTTGAATTGAATTTCCATATGAAAAGATGAGTAGGAACTAAAGCATCAACAAAGCAGACTGAGAAATCCAGCTGTGATCGATTATGCGGCTCATCTCAGCGAATGTTACACAAAATATTTTTATTGGATAAATTGATGCAAGTTTTCATTATATTAAGTATTTCATTAGTTTTTCAAGTGGTGTCATCACAATGACATATACATAAATCCTGAGGCTTGTTAATGACTTGCAGATTCATATACTCCAAATTATAGCGATTAATTTATTCCCTTATCTGAGTGCCAGAAGAAATATGGCCATTTGATCTTGTGGTCTTTTTTTCCTCATTTTCGTCTAAGAAAAAAAAATGTAACCAAATATTTGGAATACTTTGGGTTAACACCTTCATTGCCCACTTCACATCTGGTGCGGCCCGGTGACCTCTTATGGAGAAGTGGAAAGGGGGCAGTCTTTATGTCATATCAATTACTTCATGTTTCCATATTTTTTTGAACGCTTGTTATCTTGTCGACAATTAAAGTTTTAATCGCTGGTCTCTTGCTGTTAGACGAAAAAATGTCTACTGTGCACCAAATATAGTATCAAAATCTTTTTTTCTGAAATTTTAATCAAGGAACTCCAAAGTTCAATAAGGAAAAATGTCTTTTAAAAATTGATTCATTCTCTATTTGCGTTCTCTGTTTTTTATGTTCCTTCATTAAAACAATGTGTTGTGTTATAAAATCACTTCAGCGTTTTTCTAATTTCACTCGCTAGGTAGGGACTTATCAGTGGTTGCTTCGTGGAGCGCAATTACCGCTGTGATGCGTCGTTTTGGTGCCACAAACTCTTAATACCCTAACTGCTGTGGGAAGCCGGTAACATTAACGAAAGATAGCAGTTCCCCAACCCTACAATCAGAAATCTTTATGAGGTCCTCAAAGAATTGTGTACCTAGTGTTCGGTGCCTGGCTCTACTTAGAGCTGGGCGATCACAAGGAAAGTGTGTGAAGGTTTCATTCTCAATGGGGGCATGGTCCCCTATAGGACAGTGCCCCAGACAAACTGTCGTAATCCTTACACGCGTCTGGCACCAAAACTGTTGTTGCTATAGAAGAGGTGAACCTTCACCATCTAAATTCAATGGCGGTTAAGTCGTGCGAGTAGATGTTTCCTTTTAAGTCACCACTGCGTCTGCTAAGGTACAGTCAGGACGGAGCCCAGCTTGGTCAGCCCATCCGCTTGTTTATTTCCCTCTATGTTCCTATGATCGGGAGCCCAGAGGAGGGTGACTTTCAACGTACTGCTCATTAGTCTATTCTGCCCGTACATGCTCCACCAGCTTAGAAGATGTCACCACTGAGTACAAACCCTTAATATTAGCTTGTCTGTCGGTCATGGTTATGTTACACTTGCGACTCGAACCATGCCTCAGTCTTCGACAGGCTTCTATTATCGTCAGTACCTAAGCTTGAAATACACTAGGGAATCCCGAAAGACCGTGCGATTCGGCCATACTGCGTATTCGAAAAAACTCCCGCAATGACTCCACAAACTATTTTTAATTCGTCGGTGATTGTTATAGGCTTATCACTTGTATTGTATTATTTGAGGGTCCCAACAGAATCTGCCAACCTTGAGCCCCTTTTGGAAGTGTTTCTATTTCCCAACAGAATCTTCCCCGCTGTACTGGCGGTTCCTTATCAGGCTGCAGATACGATATGGTAGTTGTCCTGTTTCGTCCATCTAAAGCATATCACATGTTCACTCTTTTGTGAACTATACGCAGTTTCAGTATCATCACACTTAACGTTCTGCTAGTGATAAGCCTATAACAGCGAGATAGTACAAACATTCAGGACAACTGGGATTCAAACTGGAATAACGAGATGGAGAGGCTGACGCTCAACTATTTGTACCTGGTATGTAGTTTTGACCACCCTCCTTGCGCCACCATCTCAGTCGATGTTTCGTTTGTAGCGCTCCCAGTTTGTGCTACGGTATAATACGGAGTATATTTTCTTGTTTTGGTCGTTTTTAACGACTTCCATCCCTCTTCGATCCAGTTTCTGGAGCTTTTCCTCTACTGCGGTGGTTTTTGCATTTGTTGCGCTGCAATTTGTTTTTCATCCGCTGAAGGTGCATGGCAAGAGTTTGCTTGGATACTGACAACTACTTGGAGGTTGCGCGCTTCGTAGTAGTTGACTGGATCCTCTGGATGCTTGTGAATCATACAAGAACTAAGCGGTTGCTACTTAGCAAGCACATTCCTATTTGCCCCCGTTGTAAAAACCTCCTATAATCAGCGTGTTCTGTAAAGAACTGTGTCAGATGTTAATTCAAATTACCAGTTTAACCATTCGTAACCATTATTTGATGGCATGACCGATTTCACTTCTATAGGGTTCCACGTTTTCACTAACCATCGTCATATTGTCTGCACAACTAATTAACGTTGCCCCGTCCGCATGATAATCTCAAGCACTTCATCATATATCATGGTCCTTAACAGGGGTACCAGTAGGGAGCCTTGAGGAACACCTCTTGCCATAATGTATTTTTTCGGGCCGTTGTCCGTCTCGTACTAGAGAAGCCAGATATACTTAGTTTAAACAAAGTGTCTTTAATGCAATCCTACTTCTATCAATTAAAGGCGTTCTCTGACATCTGGCGTTACGATCGCGCCGTACTTACCAATGGTCATCGCTTCCTGAGCCAGATTTGCAACCATTGCTATTGCATCGACCGTAGAAAGGACTAGCCAAAAGCCATACCACTCCCCTGATAATCCACCCACAAACTTGATGAACGAGAACAGTTTATTGTATATCACCTTCTACAACATCTCCTAGATACTATGATCTAACAGACAGACAGGGCGACGTGAAGAGAACACGCTAGGTGGTTTTTGACATTTCGGTAGTAGAACCAACTTCTGTCGCTTCCGCTGGACAGGATCATGCACGATTTGAATGTGTTTTGGGCTTATTTTAGCAGTCAACTCAAGGGTTTTGTTCGAAATCTCTACCAATCCCCGAGTCTTGTTATCCCTAATTCGTCGACAGAACTCTGGCAGTTTCTCTTCAGGAATCGAGAAGGAGTCCGATTTAATCGTTGACCGAGGTCTTCGTGTTGCAAAAACAGGGCAGTATCGTTTTGAACAAGAGTCGCTTGAAGTGATTTTTGCTCACGAATCTTCTTTATTGCAACCTTGTCGGCGGGCTCATATTTGACATATTTGGCTCGAGACACAGCTGTGGCTTCACTTTCATCCTTTGAGAAATTCTCTTTGCTCTCAGTATTGAAGTGGTTCCAACCGTAGTATGGTTCCCTACTAAAGTGGGAGCGCCGATGTGGCATTGTAACATCACAGCCCTAATAGATCAGCCAAATATCCTTACTTTTTTACTTTCAGTGCGCTTTCCTCCGTTTTCAATGTCGATAAAGAAAGTGTTTTTAAAATCGGTTTACTGTTTGTCTGTCTTTTTTTTTTTTTGTTGAGGAGGTGGAAATCTTCAAAAAGACACTGGTCTGGACACACCAGCATGTGGGATTTTTATCCACTAAAACCACCCCCGACTCCCTCCCTGCCCTGCGGAACCACCATAAGGTATTACATCACGGGGCGGAGTCAGCTCACTCTAGCTTTGTCACCTTTCTTCTATACGCGGCGTACGTGACCGCGCTTTTCTCCTTTCCTCTGCCTTTCGCAATTTATCTTGAATAGATGCGATCATGGAGTTGACCGCATCCCAATTCTCTTGATGTGCTAGCATTTTCGGTACCAGATTTTCTGGTACCAGCACCTCTCCTAGAGTCTCCTCTAGATTCCTCCTTTCTTCCACAAATCTCGGACAGTGGAAGAATACATGCTCTGGGTCCTCTGGGACTCCATTGCAATTTGGACAATCGGATGAGGTCTCCAATTTAAGCCTGTGAAGGTATTGGAGATATCCTCCATGTCCCGTAAGAAACTGGGTGAGATTATAATTAATCTCACCGTGTCGTCTCTCCAACCACTCCTTGATGGCAGGAATGAGCCTGTGCGTCAACCGGCCCTTTCCCGAGCGTTCCCATCGCTCTTGCCATCTATTTATGGATCTCTCCCTCTCAGCGTTCTTCGTCCGCGATGAGGAAGAGGTTGGCTTTGTATTGTATATATTCGCCATCTCATCTGCCAAGATGTCAATCGGCATCATTCCAGAGATGACGAATGCTGCATCATCTGAGACAGTCCTGAAGGCAGAGCATACCCTCAGGGCTGTCCTCCTGTAGACTGAACTCAGTTTGGTAGCATTCCCTGACATCCACAACGCCTCCCTCCAAACTGGGGTCGCATAGAGCATGATCGAGGTCACCACCCTGGCTATAAGCAACCTAGAGGTATGCCGTGGCCCTCTCACGTTCGGCATCATCCTCGCCAGGGCCATACTAGCAGTGGATGATTTATCACAAACATACTGTAAGTGTTGCTTATAGCTGAGCTTCCTGTCTATCACCACCCCCAAGTATTTGATGGTCGGCTTGGAAGTGATGATATGATTCCCGATTCTAACACAGGCGTAATTTCTCTTCCGGCGCTTCGTGATGAGGACCGCTTCTGTTTTTTCCTCCGCAAGCGTCAAACCAGAGCTCTCCAAGCACTGATTGCCTCACTTGAGTATAACTCAGCATCTTCAAGATGCTTTGCGACAACAACCAGTGCTATGTCGTCAGCGTAACCCACCACTGTGGCTTCCTCCGGAAGGGGAAGATTAAGTACATCGTTGTACATGATGTTCCACAGTAGTGGGCCCAATACGGAGCCCTGTGGGACACCGGCGGAAACAACGTACTCCTGCGGTCCGTCATCAGTGTCATACCATAGCCTCCTTTCAGTTAAGTAACTATCGACGATAGCAGCGAGATAGGCGGGAATACCAATCTTCGCTAGGGATTTCCGTATTAGATTCCAATTGGCCGAATTGAATGCATTTTTCACGTCCAGGGTTACTACCACGCAATATTTGCTGGTATTACCCTTTCCGTGAATTGCATCTTCGGCCAAACCAGTAACCAATTTGATGGCATCAATGGTTGATCTGGCTTTTCGGAACCCATACTGCCGATCTGAAAGGCCGCCTTGGCTCTCAACAACCGGGAGTAATCTATTATAGATTACCCACTCTAACATTTTCCCCACCGTGTCCAAAAGACATATGGGTCGGTATGACGATGGTTCACCTGGAGGTTTACCAGGCTTAGGCAGAAGTACCAACTTCTGTCGCTTCCAAGCCGCCGGAAATATTCCTTCGGACATGCACGCTTCGAACAGCTCAGCGAACATGTCCGGCCTGGATTTCACGGCAAGCTTAAGGGCCTTATTCGGCACTCCGTCCAGGCCCGGCGCTTTATTGTCTCCTATTCTGCCGCAGATCTCCAGCAGCTCGTCTCTGGTGACTGGAGGAATTGCCGTCACATTCAGAGGTGGTTGGAATATGTCGGCGCTCTCCTCTTGCTGGGGGAATAACCCCTGGATGATTTTCAGCAAGAGGGTGGGACACGTGATCTGCGGAGAGGAGCGGCCTCTGAATCGTCCCATCACTATTCTATAAGCACTCCCCCACGGGTTGATGTCCGCTTCTGAGCAGAGCTCCTTAAAGCATTTTGTCTTGCTTCGCTGGATGGCAAGCTTGAGGGTTTTGCGGGCTGCCTTATAGGCGCACTCTTTCTGCCTCTGATCGACTCTACCTACCGCCCTCTGAGCCGCTCTTCTGGCTCGGTGGCAGGCTGATCGAAGACCGGCCAGTTCATCATTCCACCAGTAGTTTGGTCTTCTACTGGGGAATGAGCACCTCCTAGGCATGGACGCGTCACATGCTTTGGCGATGCATTGAGCCAGATGGACGGCTCTTTCCGTAGAGGCGCCTGCTTTATCAGGTTGATCTAACCACACCTCTATGAAGGTCTGCTCATCCAAAGATTTTGCAGACCAGCCTGAAATCTTTTTCGGTTTTGGGCATGATAGCTCTTTGCCCTGTGGCTCGACACATGTCTCAAAGAAGATTGCCTGGTGATCGCTGTGGGTGTAGCGTTCGCTGACGCACCAGGACATATCACGCGCCAGCGCAGGGCTGATAAAGGTCAGGTCTACAACCGAGCCTGACCCCCCCTTTCTGAAAGGTGTTTACGGTACCTTCGTTAGCCAAAACCATGTCCAGCTGCGCAAAAGCCTCTAATAGACTGCGCCCCTTAGCATTTGATTCTCTGCTACCCCATTCTAGGGCCCAAGCATTGAAATCACCAGCAACTTCGCCCCCTTGCGTCGAGAACAAGATTATCAAGCATTTGCTCGAATTCAGGCATTATCAAACTTGGTGGGGCGTAGCAGCTGTATACATATACACCACTTATTTTCGCCCACACAAAGCCACTGGCTGCCTGACTTGCAGTACATTGTATGGCTTGTCGACCACAAGCCCATATCGCCGCTCTGGCAATATGGCCTTTCTCCCCATACCTTCTGCATCGATCGGACCGATCAATGCTGCTGGTGCATGCCTTCGCGAAGTGCCCAAACATGAGGCATTTAAAGCACCTCTTTAGTGAAGTTTGCTCCCTTAAACGGTAAACAACCCATCCAATCCGAACCCTTCCGGCAGCTAACAACATCTGCGCTGTCTCCGCTGGCACTCGTATGGTGGCCGTTTGAGTGCCACCATAGGCTTTCCGTAGACCGACAACAGACTCCTCTGACAACTGTCCTCTGTCTGTCTGTCTGTCTGTCTGTCTGTCTGTCTGTCTGTCTGTCTGTCTGTCCGTCACACACATTTTTCTCGGAGACGGTCATAGCGATTGAGACCAAATTTGGTTGAAAGATGGGAACTGTGAAGGCTCACGCATACAGTGAATTACATCCTTTTACGTCGAATTTAAGGGGGGGTCCCCATACATGCAAAAGGGGGGTGTAAAATTTTTTTTCATCAAATATAGTCATGTGGGGTATCAAATTAAAGGTCTCGATTAGTACTTTTCAAAGCCGATCTTAGTTTTGACATTCGTTGGAAGTGTGGGGAGCGCGGGGGGTTGAAAGTAATCACTTCTTTAAGGGGGCCATTCTCAGAAACTACCAAAGCCAAAAATCTGAAAAAAATCAGGAGGCTGCGACTATATGGTGCCTGGGCTCCGAAATACCTTCCATGCCGATATCTGTTTAAATAAAGTTAATAATAGTATATTACTACAATTTTTTGTAATTGGTTAGAAACCCCCCTTAAGTTCATCCTAGTACCATGAAATTTTGCAGTAATATAGGCTATAGTGTAGAGCATGATCTTACCAAGTTTGGTGGAAATCGCACTATTACTAACAAAGTTATAATACCTCAAATTTGTTGCTTCTTTGAAAATTGAAGACTATGAATGTCAATATCATCCGAAAGTGGATACTCTCACATAATATATGGATATATTACGTGCTACGTACTAAGAAATACACAAAACCTTTCGTACCTGAAGCGTCCAGCTTCCGGTTTCCCGACTTGTTTTAGGAATGAGTTGGGCGCACTTGTTTGAGAAGCAACTTACTTCTTCTGTTAAGTGCACGGACTCCTCTTTTCTTGGGCATGTGGCCAATACTTTCAAAAATTATGTATTTTGGCTTAGTCGGTTTTCGGCGCTGAGGCAGCGTCTGATGAGATGGTCAGTACCCTCCGATCAACTCAGCCAAATACATAATTTTTCACAGTGTAGTGTTCACTCATTCGCTAGATCATCTCTCCCGCCAACGAAGTACAGAAGTATGTCAAACCGATGATCGAGCCTAATCCTCTTCTTCCAGAGGTAGACACAGATCCAACGTTGGACAGTACAATATAGCTCCGTAAAGGTTTGAAGGAGGATTTGGCCCCTGGTGTTGGGTGTAGGGCTCTTTGTACCGTCTTGGTTTGTTCGGGGCACAGTTTTTCTTTCAAGCACTTTCCTAGCACCAAAGTCATCTTCAAAGGGATTAACACTTCTCTGTAGGTTTTCTCAGGTTCCCCAGTCGGGCGTTACCTCTTGGACGTTTAAAGGGAGTTTTGAAACTGTCACCGGTGACGTTTTAAATTCAAACCTTTGTTGTTCAATTGGTTCGGAGTTTCGTTACCAAGTCGGTTATTTGGCTAGGGATGGAGTTGTCTACGCGGTTGAATAGGTTACCTGTTTTACTTAGTTCGTTCTAGAGACCCCTTTCGCCTTTGGGTCCCGGGCAACGTGTCTCTGGATATGGCTAATTTCTGCATTCCGGATGTGGCTGCATCCATGGATTTGTCCACGGAACTTCTCTGAACAGCTTGCGAGTATTGGAATTTTTTGTCGCTCTGAGCTAATCATGGGTTTCTCCGGGTACTCCGTTAGTCTCGGTAATGGGAGGTTGATTTGATCTTACCCTCATGTCCCTTTCTCCATCTTATTGTATTTGTAGGGCCCGTAGTGCCCGATAGTCACACAAGGTTTACCACTGAGGTGCCATTCACAGAAGTGAAGTGAAGTGATTTTTTGACTATGGTAGAAAAAGAAGACGAGGCGGATCCTGCCTAAGATGGAGCGATGGCGTAGGTCAGGACGCCAAACAGCTTTTAGAGATATCGAATTGGTGGACCTCGGCGTAAAACCGGGATGTCTGGAGTTCCTTATTAAGGCAGGCCTAGACCGGATACCGGTGGTTGCGCCGTTGATGATGATGATTTTTTGACTACCCCTTGGCTTTGTGGTTTGTTAGGAGTTTGACCCCGCCAAGTTATGTTTCTCTAACTTTTTATTATAATTATTTAACAAAATAGACGTTGAAATTGAATTAAATACTCACGTTATCTCTCTTCTTTGCAGGTTGCTTCTGTTCGGCGTGTATATTTATGTTATGGACCCGATACCTGGTGATAGTTTACATGTTCGTTATATCGGTAGGATTAATATTTCTGTCATATTGGAGCAATGTATCGGCACTTGCGTTGATTGAAAATGGTCCTTGTTTGCTCGAGGATATTCTTTCATTGAATATGTCGCGGCTATTGGATCCAGGAGGTGTAGCTATTTTAATATTGCCTCATCTAATCGCGCAATGGCTTATGGGCATGTTATTCGCATACATCCATTTGGGACCAAGGTAATAATTACAGATGTCATGGTTTAGCTGAGCTGAATTTATATTTCTTTTTCTTATTAGATACGCACCCATACAGAAGATCCTCCCGTTGTGTTTCCTTACGCCGTTACTTTTGGCTATGCTGCCCTTACCGCATGTTGTGCTTAAACATTCACCAGCATTTGCAGCTATTTTACCTCTAGTCTTAACGAAGATTTCACTATGGAGCAGTTCGATGGATGTCGGGAAAACAGTGTACAATGGCTATCAATATGCACGAAATTTTGCAACAAACTTCGGCCTTTCAGCACTTGTTGAAAATGAATGGCAACGACTTAATGTGCCATGTGTGTTACGTGCTTTTTGGACGATACGGTGAGTACTCCTTGGTTTAGGACTTAGGAAGATGTGCTTCTGTTTAAGATGAGCTGAATTTTTTGTTTTGCTTTAGGATTTTGAGATCCGGAGAGATAATATTCTGCATTTATATTTCCTCTTGTGTTATCCTTACAGATTGTGCGAACAACTCGTTTCAGTGATTGCCACGAGCAATGCCCCGCTAAATTTTTTGAGTACCATACAAAGTCTACTGGTGAGCGGCTGCGAAACATTGACAGCAGTTCTCGGGATGACCAGCATAATATCCATCATTTGTCATTACATCGGAAAAATGTTTCAGTTCTTTCTGCTATCTGAAGACTATGACGAGGATAAATCAATTGGAACTGTTTCGGCAATTCTCTTTTATATTTTAGCACTTCAGACGGGTTTGACATCGCTTAGTCCAGAAAAGCGTTTTATTCGTTTATGCCGAAATCTGTGCCTTCTTGTTACGGCATTACTGCATTTTTTGCATAATATCGTATCGCCAATTTTAATGTCATTAAGTGCGGCCCGAAATCCATCGCGGAAAAGACACGCTCGGGCGCTGATTGTATGTGCATTCCTCCTGGTGGCTCCGATTGTTTTACTGACGGTCTTATGGTCAAAGCATTCACCATCAACTTGGCTCCTGGCTGTAACCGCCTTCTCGGTTGAAGTCATAGTTAAAGTATGTATGAAATATCCTACAAGGAATTTAATTTATTATTTATTTATCCTTTTGCCTTTTGCTTTTTTGTGGTCCTGGTAGTCATGGCTTACCATGTTCCATTTTTTTGGTTTTTCGATTACTTTTTGGGACCCATGACTACTATAAATCTGGAATTCAGATAAAAGTGCTGTATTCTCTATGCAATTATTACAGGTCCTAGTGAGCTTGGCGACGTACACCCTATTTCTGCTGGACGCAAGGAGACAAACCTTCTGGGAGAAATTAGATGACTACGTTTATTACATTCGTGCCGTTGGGAATTCGGTGGAATTCTTCTTTGGGATTTTCTTGTTTTTCAATGGTGCTTGGATTTTGGTGTTCGAGTCGGGTGCGTATTCTCTCTTTGCAGCTATTGTCTGGATATGTGATTGTCGCTCTTATGGTGAAAGTGATTTCATTCCATTCTTTTCCACACCGTTGCTTTTCACTATCTTTCCACCTTTTCTGTTGTTTTTTTCTAAAGTAGTTTATAGTTTAGCTTTGTTCCGTCGTCTTTTTTTAGTTGTTTGTGAGTAGCAGATAGTAATATTGGGTTGGGGAAAAAGTAATGTCGTATTTGTGATCGAATTTTAACGCTTTATTTAACATACTTAGAATTATCCGATTTAAGTCAAATATGCGCCGTTTTGTTTGCGAACTTGTTGCCATTTAGAAGGCAACTCCATTGTCCCCCTCTTATAAAACCCCCCCTCGTTATTTGCAGATAACTCAGACAGCCAGTTTTCGCAAGCCTCTTTTGAGGCCAACTTACTAGCACCAAGAGCGGTTTGCATGGACCGGAAGAGATGATAATCACTTGGTGCCAGGTCCGGACTATATGGTGGGTGCGATAGGACATCCCATCCGAGTTCCCGTAGCTTCGGGCGGGTCATCAAAGATGTGTGAGGCCGAGCGTTGTCCTGGTGGAACAGAACACCATTCCTATTGACCAATCCTGGCCGCTTCTGGTCAATTGCCTGCTTCAAACGGTCGAGTTGCTCACTCCCTTCCAATCCCACCAAACACACGGCAAAACCTTCCTGGCCGTGAATCCGGGCTTGACAATGGTTTGAGCCGGCTCGCCGCGCTTCGACCACGATCTTTTTCGCTTGAGGTTGTCGTTCGTGATCCACTTTTGATCACCAGTAACCATTCGCTTCAAAAATTGGTCGAATTCGTTCCGTTTCAGCAGGGCATCGCAGGCGTTGATTCGGTCCAAGAGATTTTTTTCCGTCAACTTGTGTGGCACCCAAACATCCAGCTTTTTTGGAAACCAATCTTCTGAAAATGGTTCCAAACGGTTTTATGGTCCTTATCCTGTTCCTGGCCAATCGAGCGAATGCTCACATGCGGTCTACTGGGATGATTTCGAGAATTTTATCGGTTTCTACGACGATTGGCCTACCAGTACGGGGTGTATTTTCGACATCCACTACACTAGAACGAAATCGATCGAACCAACGCTGTGCTGTCGAATCGGACCCATAAACTTTACAAATTTTTTTGGGTGCCTTCGTTGCCTCTTCAGATTTTTACCTCTCAGATAGTAAAAATGTAAAATATTACGAATTTCTTGCTTGGTGGACTCTATCTTTGACGCGCTATAACTTGAGACTGACACGTACGATCATAAAACTGTCAAAGAGACACCTGTAGTTCAGATTGTCATCTTCAAATCGCCGTATAGGATGACCCGATGTGATAAGTACAACACAAGATATGTTTAAGTGTCACCATCTATTGACAAAATACGACATTACTTTTTCCCCAACCTAATATGATGAATAATTAAGATTTTCTGAATATCATTAATGTTCAGTTTACAATAAAAAAGGGGTAAATTGTTGTTTTCGAAATTCTGAACTATTTCTTTAATTTATCGCAACTTTTACCATTTTATATTAAAAATTATTTCATTATTCAGCATTTAGGGACCAAACAATGGTAAAATTAATTTCTTGCAATTCATTATCATTCTGTGAATGTGGACTTAGTGTGGTTACATTTATAGTTCTGTTTCTCTCTCTCATATTAATTACATGATATTGTCTGTTAGTTTATCTCGGTTATATTTCCATGATTTCCTTTCTTTACTTTTTTCCCTAAAGTCTCTTTTCTCTTTTATTTTTTATATTGTGTGCATGGTTTTTTGTTTGATTGGAATGTATGATACAATTTGATAGTGCGAAATGCTGCAGGCGGTGCAATCAGGGCTCTGATGATGTGTATTCATGCATACTTCAATATATGGTGCGAAGCACGGGCTGGTTGGTCTGTATTCATGAAAAGGAGAACGGCTGTACACAAAATTTCATCATTACCAGAAGCTACCCCACGTCAACTTGAAGCATTCGATGATGTTTGTGCCATTTGCTATCAGGTGAGTAATCGATTTATAACTTTTTCTTTCGAAAAGAACACATCATATCTCTCGTGTTTGGGAAGTTGTCGATATTCTATTTACATATTCAATATCAAGCTATTTCCCGTAATTTGCTGTTTTTATCGAAAATGGAGTTGGGCGTTAGCCACTTGATGTGTTGTCCAGCTTCATCATAAATATTTGTGTTCGTCTTGCTTTAAATTTTAATTATCAGAAATAAGATTTTAAAATGTGTAGATCATTTTTGAGTTCCTACTGGTTAAATTGAAGTTATTCAGCTTCTGCCCCGTCGCCAATATTCCTGCCGAATAGGCGCCGCTCGACTTAATAGATCGACCAAGCCTCAGAAATCCCCAAAATAGTTTTAAGAATTTGTGCAGATTTCCAAAGAGTTTTTGAAACGCTACAAACTCGAAGGTTCTACCGGTGAAGGCGATAGGAAACGAAAAAGGGAATTACACCGTAGAAGCTAAGAGTCCTGGCGACCAAAAAGGAGAGACGCCATCTAACTTGAGCTCGAGAAAGGGGCCACGAGAAAAGGTGGCAAACTCCGCGGGAAAAAAGGGTAACGAATTCCCTAAATAGGCGGAAATGCAAGTCATCTCACCGGGGAGGGTGGACCTCATCCAAAAGGCGAGAGTACAGGAAGAAAGGCTACTTAAGAAAGGCGGGGTGGTCCTACAGAAAACGAAGGCTATGTCCAGCGAAACATCTCCACGAATGTCAAAAATGACATAATGGAGATGAAAGAACTGCTGGACCTTATTGCACAGCAGCAAAACTCCTGGATGACAGCCGAAGAGGAGCTCAGGAAAAAGCACATCGCTAGTGCAGCCTCTAGTTGCGAAAAACGCAGTGTCCTCAGTCCGCCAAAGGGGAACAAAAAATCGACAAAAGGAGGCGAGGGAAAAACAGCGAGAATGTGCCGACGAGGACGCCGACGGAAGAATTCTGCGAGGTGATAACCAAGTGGACCAAGCAGCGTCGAAAACAGGAGAAAATTCAACAACAGCAACCTTATTTGAATAGCGACGGCAGTGGCCCTACTGTAGCAAAGTCGACTTCGACATCAGCGTCAAAGAAAAAGGGAAAGGGCAAACCACGGTCAGAGACCATTTTCATGAAGGCGAACGAAAGGGGATCTTTCGAGGAAGTTCTTCGAGAAGTCCGCAACAACGCCAAATCAGAAGGCATTGGGGTAGATGTTAAATCTATCTGGCGGACGCAAACACCCATATATTCGTAGAGCTTGGATCAAAGACCAAAAAGAAGAGTACATTCTGCGAGACAGTCCAGAGCATTCTAGGCACGAAGCCAGTTGTTTCCAGGCTAGAACCCATGTGCATCCTTGAAGTAAAAGATCTGGATTTTCTCACTAATACGAAAGAGGTGGAGGAGGCGATAAAAATGGGTTGTGGGCAACTCTGTGTGCATGTGTCTGTCAAACTTAGAGGACAAAAATTGGCCAATGTCCCTGAGAAGACAGCGAGCGAACTTCTCCATTGCAATAATATAAAGATCGGGACGATTATTTGCAGAATAAGGCGAAGGGCCGTTTCGACTTGCTGCTTTAAGTGCTGAGCATATGGAAAAAGCATTTTGTGTTACAAATGTGGCGAACCTGGGCACAAAGACATTTCGGCGAAAAAATCAGTGTCTTTAGTTATTCTTAGCCTGCTCAAGAGGCCATTTTGGGTTTGCCCTTAACGTCCAGTCTGAACGAGGTATGCAGTTGTCCACCGTAGTTTGAAACCGAAAAGCTTTCCAAGCTCCAAAATGAAGGTGTATTCGAATTCAAAGTCACATACCAATGTGACTGTCCTCGCCCATGATTATAACGGCTGGGACGCCAAATCTCGGAATCCCCCTTCGACACAGAACCTCAGCACATGACTGTGCTATAATTTACTACAGAGGTATTGCCTCAGGCCACCGCGTAAACCGATCAATGGTCTTGAGGCAACACTTTTAACCGTGCGAGTCACGCAAAGGTTATGCAAGCGCTTCTGTGACTAAGGGAATAAATCTCCTTCCTTCTTAGAATGCCTTGTGATCTTATCCTTCTGCCATGCAATAATTAACGTCCTTGTGTATGGACGATCAGAAATACTAAGTATCATAGAAACCAGCCGGTTCATTGTCCGAATCCTGGGGTGTTCAGATCGCGTACTGAGCAAAAACGGCGTGAATACTAGGTTCCTTTTCAGACATCTCGCAGCTGATAGAAGAAGGTGAGCCAAAGATAGGCAACTCCTTGAACGTGTATTTGGAGTCCGGCTGCAGGCTCTTACGAATTGCGTCCTCCTTCCCTGGTACAGCGATTGCCGAAGAATCGACTGCGGCAGAAGCAGTTGTTCAAACTCTTTTCGCGCGAACTTCTGGAGCAGTAAAGGACGCACTTTCGACAAGATTGAGTTGTCAGTAGTGTCGATGTGGTGGCGAATATCATGTTTAACTGGCTAGGTGATATTACATTTGGTAGTAATGTTGCAATATTTTTTGGAGAAGTGCGGAATGGAAGAATCCGACCTCATGACCACTCATTCTCGCCGGGCACGCTCATTGCCTGGTCGGGTAATGACAGAGGTGTGAAGGGTAGCATCGCTCCGCCATAAGGTGTTCCAATACCGTGATTAAACCCTGGAAGCTCAGTGACAAATAAAAATTGACTATTGCGCTGGTTAGAGAAGCAGAATCTGCTGCGAATAATAACGATTTCAGAACCATATACCGCATCGCGATCGGATCAAGGATATCACTCCTCAGCTCCACATCCACGACGATGAGAAGCTTAATAGGGGGAAGAAGAGCCCCATAAACAATTTAATTTAAAATCTCAGACGTTTTGAGTGAAGTCTGGTGTAGCTGCATCCTGCTGGAGGGCTTCATTGGACCATGACATTTTTCATCAAATCTTTTGACTACGCTGCTGACCACATTGCCTCCTACTGTACCGTTACGGTCTTGAATGAAGTGCTCTAACACACTTCAAGGCTCTGATCCAACATGGATTGTTGTGCCAACGATTATTATTATTATTCTTTTGACTACGCTGGTGATATCTGCTTGCTCACTCACCTAGTTATCAATTTTATCCAATTGGTCCTGGGTTTAGAGAAAAAACAAGCAGAGTCGGACTGAAGAGCAACACCAAAAAACCAAACTTCTGCCTAGCTTTTTCCATCTGCATTTATCAATTTGAGCATCTAGATAGCGTTACCGCTGCTGGCGATGATACCAGGCTTGATGTCGCTCAACGCATTAACAGCGATGTAACCGCCTTCGTTGTTTAGTTCAAAGTGTAGGAGTGCAGCGCAATTTTAAGCGGGGACTCTTGCACGTCGATATTCTCCCTACACTGCTATATGGAAACATCACATAGAAAGTGTCTGTCACTCTTCCTAAGCTTGCCTGCATCATGTCGCCGAGTTACTCTAACCCATGTAATCTCTAATGAACAAGTATATCGACCTACAGCCAAATATTCTTGGACATGTGGATGAGAAGGCGAAAGCAACAATAGATAGGTCACACATGCCTATGCCGACTATTTCATGCAATGGAAGTCATTTTCCCAGAATGTGTTACGAATGTCCTCTTTCAATAAGCTGAACCACATTTCTGGTGCCAATCGCTTATTTGCGTTACGCAATTCTTTCTCAAGCACCATCTCCTTCTCAGGTAAAAAATGAGGGTGATGTTTTGAGTATTTTGTTTTCCGGCAAAGAAAAAACAATGGAAATAAGTTTTTTCGATGCCTTGCTGTTTGCCTGGAAAAAGGGGCTAGGCGAGCGACGCTGCAGTAGATTTTGAATCTAAAACTTTCATATTTTTTTTCGAGTAAAGTAGAGGAATGTATTTGTGCATAGTGTTGGACTCCCCCAACTGTACGCCGTCGGACTACCAACTAAACACCTCCTCATCGGCATAGAGCTAGCCTGGAGCTGTTTGTCACATTACTTCGAGCTCGTCCCTGAGTTCTCCCGCCTTGCAAAGTCTTCAAACCATAGAATTCCTTTCACCAACGAGAGGGGAGAGAAGGAATGGAACTCCTTACCCCATACGGCCGTAACCCGAACGTAATGCGCATTACGGCTCCACCTGTCAGTGCTCCTAAGGATCTCCTCGACAATGTCGTCTGGAGAGAGATACCATGTGTGTGGCTTCAGAGACAGTGTGGTACACAGACGCCACCCGCAAAGTTGTCTCTGTACTTGTGCGAGATGCTTACGATATATTTTCTTGCGAAAAGCATCAGCCCATACCTCTGCCTTGTAGAGCATGATAGACTGCGTTGAACTCATCAGAAGACGTCGCCTGCTAGATACATGGTCCCCAATATTTGTCATTAGTCGAATTAAGGTCAAAACTCCAGCTGCAGCCTTGTTCGCTGTTGCTTTGATTTGCGTGAAAAAGCTCATCTTTGAGACAAGAGTCAGTCCGAGGTACTTTACCATTGGTTTTGAATTGATTATCGATTCGCCGTTCAATATGGGACGCAGGGTTGGAATTCTCTTTTTAGTCGAAATGTCTACTTCGGTTTTTTCCAGTGCAAGGTTGGAACCACGAGCAGTCATCCATCCGCTTACCCGTCGCATCAATATGTCTGGTTTTCGCCTGTTTGACAGTGCGTCCAGCAACGAGCGCCGCAACATCATCTGCATAACCGACTAGGCGCGACTGTTCTGACATGTGCAATTTAAGCAGACTATCATAGGAAGTGTTCCAGAGGTCCGGCGCTAGGATGGATTCCTGCGGTACCTCTGGCGTGGCCTGCATCCTCCTGTGACCCTCTAGCCCCTCATAGAGCAGGGAGTTATTCCTCAGATAGTCCCTCAATATTCATAAGAGATAGCTCGACGTGTGGAAAGTTCTGTCTAGTGTACCTAGCATGTCTCCATCTTACGGAATTAAAAGCATTTCTGAAGTCAGGCGTTACGAAGAGCACCACCCGCTCGGTAGCTGTGTGCCTTCGCTCGATTAATGACATTCACGACTTGCATGGCAGCATCAACTGTGGATCTCCTTGCTCTAAAGGTGGTATAAGTTTCCGGCAGGACTCCGCGCTTCAGCGAATCTACTGCTGATGAGTTTTTAGAGCACTTTCTCGGCAATATCAAGCATACAAAGTGGTCGGTATGAAGACGGCAACTTAAGGTCCTTTTTTTCAGGCATTTTTTTCAGGGTTTTGCATATCTTTACCAAAAGAACACACCGTTTAGGTTTTTGTTATTCTTGTTATGTTATCCTCTGTTCCTTTGCACTGATGGTTAGTTTCAGATCATTTCAGAATATTCCGTGCAATCGCTTCCATTCACTTTTAGATTGTAGCAAACTTACCTTTGCAATACCAAGTGAGCTCTTTGTCAATTATTATTAATCAATTGTAAATAATACTTTATAGGAAATGGCCTCTGCAAAAATAACCCGATGCAAACACTTCTTCCACGGTGTTTGTCTTCGAAAGTGGTTGTACGTTCAGGATCGTTGTCCGTTATGCCATGAAATAATGATGTACCATGATGGAAAGCCAGATGAAAAGGACGAACAGCCCGCAGATAACAGAGCAATAGATAATTCAAATCGTCGTGCAAATGCCAATGTAAGTTTCGAATGTGTCTCTTTTATTGTTAAACTATTTAATGGAAGCACATTTAATCCTTTTGTAAACATTTCAGGAAGCAAATTCATCAGTGTCGGCATCCACGCAAAACACGGGTAGTTCACAAACCAGTAGCAGTAGTATCGAGTTTCGAATATCAACAAATACCACACAAGTTCTCACAGCTGAACATGATTTAATTGGAAATGAAGTAGAATAAACAAACAATAAAAAATAGTTAAATTTTTTATAAAAAAAAAACAATCGATATGTATTTACACGCTACTATTATTATGGTCTTGAAAAGATATACTTTCGCGGTTTTTTCTTTTTCCATCTGTTCTTTTTATATGAACGTACTTACAATCGAAAAAGGAAGAAACAGAAAACAAATTGAATCTACTGAATTATTTATTTATACTTCCTGTGAATTTTTCTTTTTATTTCCAAACTCGAAGTTTAGTTCATTTTAAATATAGGGAAAATGAGGAGAAAATCGTGTGGAGCCGTAGGCGACAAAGTAGACAATTCTCATTAAGTTTACGGCAAAAAAAAACACTTGAAGCTAAGTGAAGAGATGGGATGTTCAAAAGTCAAGTCTGATGATATTCTATATAGTAAATTATTTAAAAAAAAAAAACACAGACATAATTTTTAAGATGTTTCTGATGTTGCTGTCCAATATATATATTTTTAATATGTAGTAAAAGAACAAGGTTTAAAGCTAAAAACTGTTTTACGCACTTTCAACCCCGTATTGTGATGTGAAATTTTAGTGCCCGAGTTAATGCATATTTAGAACGAAAGTGTCTGACGACGGGATTGGCATATGACTATATGATGTACAACTCGCTCAAAATTATTTTTATTTGAGATAATCTTTGTGTTGTTCCTATCAACGCATTTGTTTCCTAGGCAACAACCAATAGTGAGTTGGCAAATGAGAAGGAACTTTGGTGGTTCCAAAGTTGAAATCATATGAGTTGCGATTTTAATTCAAAACATACCACATTAAAACAATAATATATCGATAAGGGAAGCAATTACAAATGATGGTTTCAGACAAAACAAAATGTCACAAAAACCACGAAACAAAGCCTTGTAAATTCAGATACTCAAAGTTAGGCTTGGAAACAATTTGCATTGGACTAGAATTCAAGATAATTTTCATTTTAACGGAATCATTTGTAACAATATGTTGCTAAAACAAGGAAAACATACAAAAGAAGCTGGGCCTGGCAGTTGATAACAGATATTTTGCTGCGTAAATTTAGACTAGGAAACGATGCAAACGTTTGAAACAGTTGTAATGAACTTATGGGAATAGGAGGATCTGACGAACATTCTAACTGGCCGAAAACGACCTAGAGGGAAGAGCTATCCCAGAAACCTAAAAAGTTGACGAAATTGACCGAGAAGGTCCGCCCGCAAAGATTGAAGCTCCATCAAAGTGCTCGGTCGACACGTTCTTGCACGCCTCTGTGCAAGCCAGGCTCGAGAATGTGGGGGGTCTTTGGAGCGCTTTGAATACAAAATCAACGTGTCGATACCGATGCGTGGGTCCGCACCGGATTTCAAAATAGACAATAAACGAAGGATTTCGCGACGGCCTAACGAATAAAAACCAGAACGCGAGCTAAAACTGAAAAATGAAAAAAAAAACGACTCGACCGCGCGCGTGGAGCCGTAAGTCTCTGGATCCAAGTGCCGCGGTCAAGAGGGAAGATCCACGACAGATCGCAATCCTGATCATGGTTTCTTCTGCCTCAGATTGTGATTGAAGCGCGGCCCCTGAGGTTCCTTCCTTTCCTTGAAATCTTCAGGCCAGTATTTCAGAGAATGTCCCTAATAAAGGTTTTGCGGGATGAAGGAGGAAGAGAGAGGGAGGAAGTCCTCAAATCAAAGTTATTCAAAATTTATTATATATTGCTCACTCCAACAGATGACAAAAAAAATAAGAGAAAAAATTGAAAATAATATATACAAATGAAAAGAAAAAAAATTAAATAAAATCAAAGAAAGAAATAAAATGAAAAAAAAATAGAAGAAAAAGAAATGAACTCCAAACAAAAGAAAAATTAAAACTTATACATGGAATCACTCCGAGCTCGGCGTGGTGTGTAAATATGATGATGGTGATTCTGTTAGTGGCTAAAAGAAAATATTTAAGACGTTACGATGATAATTTCATTTTTCTTTTCAATTAAACCCTTTTAGAGTTTCAACTTTACATGAATCCGAAATGAATTTTCGAACAATGACAAGTTGGATCCAAAGTTGAAACACCGGAGAGACGACGGGGATAGTTCTTTCCTTTGGATTTTAGAACTTCTGCGGCAATTGATACACACGAGTTCACAAGATTTGTAATAATCACGATTGAAGTCTTTGGACAATTGTCCGCAATGGCAGAAGTCAAATTGCCAACGATACCAGCATTGGAGTTAAACGAATCACTTCGACTCCTTCCAGGTTTACGTGGCACGCCCGCTGGGATTACAACTCCATCGGCGCCTTTAAAACCATCCGTGACTTCCTCTGCTCCAACGTATCCTTTTTACCCTCCTGCCTCTGTCGATGTCGGAAAAAGATCCGCTTCCAGGATACGGATAGGGGCTGCTCCTTACTGCCAGAAGCTCCCGCGAAAAATCTTCCGCACGTCACCTGTCGTCTTCACCGCTGTGTCCCCCGCGAAAAATCTTCCGCACGTCACCTGTCGTCTTCACCGCTGTGTCCCCCGCGAAAAAATCTAAACGTTTCCTCTCTAGATGTTCCCGTGCGAAAATTTATCGAATTTCACCGCCAAAAGAAAAATCGATCTCTCGCAAAGGCAAGAACGATCTCCTCTTGTCACCCGCCAGTGCAGCTGTTCCACCCGAGAACCACTCCCCATGCCGCTACGTTCGCCTTGAACTCTGTTGAGTTCATGTTGCAGCAACAGGCGCGTGCACCTTTCAAGATGAATTCACCCGAATGCATTCAATAATGTGCAATCTGCGGCGAAGATCAGGGTGATTGCACATTATGAAATGCATTATTTGAACAAATTAATTCAGAAAGAGACGAATGAGATTCCGCTCCCGTCGCGAAGTCGCGGTCGATACACAGTTGACAAAAGGTAGGTGAAGCAACGAAATCGCAAAAAGTAAACATGACTTGCAGTTTTGTAGCTCGTATAATTGCTGGTGAAAGCATTATAAAAATAGAACCAATGGAAAATGAACGCTCGCTTTGTATTTTTGCACTAATCCATTAATACATGGCTTGATTTCGTAGTTCAAAGATACAGAAGCAAGGAACGAAAACAAACGCCTCGATTGGGAATGAGAATTCGTCCAGCCCATCGTAAAGATCAAGAAAATGACTATCTTCAACGCGTGAATATACTTCAAGTGATGTGAATCGAGCAACGTTTTAAAAAGATTGTACAATTGACTACAACTCGCATCCTATTCATGGTATCCATGGTATGTAACCATTGCGATGAACTGAAGTCAATTTCATTACGTAGTTTACCATTGGCTGATAACATTGACCCAAGATATTTAAATCGCTCAGATCTGGGCAGGTCACTGCCGCTGACAGTGATTGTGGTTGTTTCATGGGAATCGGTCGTCAACAACTCAGTTTTATTAAAATTCAATCTGAGTCTGTGTTGTATGCGGCGATCAATTCCATTTGACAAGTTGCTCGAGATTATTTTTGCTATTGGACACTAGGGAAACATCATTGCATAAAGCGGTGTATACGACGCTGAACGTTAGATGTCCTGGGCGACAATCTTTTTAACAAGAACAATGAAGGTTAGGGGGCGCTTCCTTGATGAGCACCAACAGAGACACGAAGCGGTTTTGATATACCCGCCACACTTCGAACTTAAATTTTCGGATCGTGATAGAACAATTGAACCCAGCGTACCAGTTCTTCGAGCACTAAATGTAGTCATAGAGCATACCAGATGAGTTCGTGTGACATCCGGTCAAACAATTTCCCTAGATCCAGAAATGCAATGTAAAGAGGACGATGTTTTTCCATGAGTAATTGCGAAGCGTGTATTGCGTTAGTAGCTCCGCAGTTCTTGGCAAATTGGACTCACGGTTATTTGAACGATTTCGCGAACCGCAACAACCGGTATCCCGTCTAGGCTTGCCTTAATGAGGAACTCGAGACATCCCGATTTTGCGCCGAGGTCCACCAATTCGATATCCCTAAAAGCTATCTGGCGCCCTGACTTACGCCATCGCTCCATCTTAGGCAGGGTGCACTTCGTCTTCTTTTTCTACCATAGATATTGCCCTTATCGACTTTCCAGGCTGGATCATCCTCATCCATACGGATTAAGTGACCCGCCCACCGTAACCTATTGAGCCGGATTTTATCCACAACCTGGCTATCATGGCATCGCTCGTAGATTTCGCCGTTATGTAGGCTACGGAATCGTCCATCCTCATGTAAGGGGCCAAAAATTCTTCGGAGGATTCTTCTCTCGAACGCGGCCAAGAGTTCGCAATTTTTCTTGATAAGAACCCAAGTCTCCGAGGAATACATCAGGATTGGCAAGATCATTGTCTTGTACAGTAAGAGCTTTGACCCTATGGTGAGACGTTTCGAGCGGAATAGTTTTTGTAAGCTGGAATAGGCTCTGTTGGCTGCCAACAGCCGTGCGCGGATTTCATCATAGTAGCTGTTATCGGTTGTGATTTTCGACCCTAGATAGGAGAAATTATCAACGTTGTAGCCTCCTATCTTTATTCTTTCCGTTTAACCAGTGCGATTTGATGTTGGTTGGTTGGTTTTTGGTGCTGACGTTGCCACCATATATTTTGTCTTGCCTTCATTGATGTGCAGCCCCAGATCTCGATCCAATTGCCGCCTGCTCGATCTGAATGAAGGCAGTTTGTACGTCTCGCGTGGTTCTTCCCATGATGTCGATATCACCAGCATAGGCCAGTAGTTGGGTGGACTAAAAGAGAATCGTACTCCTCGCATTTACCTCAGCATCACGGATCACTTCTTCGAGGGTCAGGCTAAAAAGGACGCATAATGGGGCATCGCCTTGTCGTAGACCGTAGTTGATGTAGAACGGTCTTGAGAGTGATCCTGCTGCTTTCATCTGGCTTCGCACATTGGTCAGGGTCACCCTATTCAGTCTTATCAATTTCGCCGGGATACTGAATTCTCTCATGGCCGTGTACAGTTTTACCTTAGCTATGCTATCATAGGCAGCTTTAAAGTCGATGAAAAGATGGTGCAACTGATGTTCATATTCCAACAGTTTTTCCATCGCTTGCCGCACAGAGAAAATCTGATCTGTTGCTGATTTGCCTGGAGTGAAGCCTCTTTGGTATGGACCAATGATGTTCCGAGCGTATGGGGGGCTATCAGGCCTAACAAGATTGCGGAGAATATCTTGTAGATGGTACTCAGCAACGTGATACCTCTATAATTGCTGCACTGTGTGATATCTCCCTTTTTATGTATGAGACAGATAATGCCTCTTTGCCAGTCGTCAGACATTGATTCGCTGTCCTACACCTTGAGCACAAGTGGATGAACCACTTCCATATTTAACCAATTCGGCTGTAATTCCAGCAACTTCTGACGGCTTATGATTTTTAAATCGATAAATTGTACGGACTGTTTCCTCTATACTGGGTGGTGACAGCATTTGTCCGTCGTCTTCAGTTGGCGGAACCTCCAACTCGCCGATGTTCCGATTATTCAATAGTTCATCAAAGTATTCAGCCCATCGCTCCAATATGCCCACTCTGTCGGAAATCAGATTTCCCTCTTTGTCTCGGCAGGATGAACATCGGGGTGTGTAAGGCTTCATTCATCTTTCATCCTGCTGAATTATTGGTAAGACTTCCGCGCCTGGTACGGTTGCTCCCTGTACTTTTCGAGTTCACAGACCTGTTGGTTCTCCCAGGTTTCTGCGGCTGGGGCCAAGTATCTTTGTGACCGTATTTATGATAACGTTCTTCAGGTGATTGTGAAGATCATTTGTTGATGCTTCATCTCTAGGATCTCTGTTGACTGCGGTTGTTGCGGCATCCATTTCCCTCTTATAGGCGTTGTGAAGGACTGTATTGTGGATGGCTTCAGTATTAACTCTCACCTGATTGTCAGAGGGGATTCTGGGTGGTGTTGTTATTGGAGCTCGGAACACCATGCCAACGAGATAGTCATCCGAGTCTATATTGGCCCCCCTATATGTTCTGACATTCATCAAGGTTGAGAGGTGGCGACGTTCGATCAATCAATCAATTGTGTTCAATTTGGTTGAAAATGGTCCCGTCTGGAGAGGCCCATGTATGTGTGGACCGCTTCCCGCGCAAACCAGGTACTTCCAACAACCATTGTTGTCAAGAATCTGTTCAAAAATCTTTTTGGTATGGGACAACGACCGAATCGGATAGTAATTCGAACATTTTGTTGAGATACCTTTCCTTTTCCATATTGGAACTGTGGTACTTTCTTGCCAGTCAAATGGTGTTCTGCATTCCTCAATAACCCGATTGAAGAATTCACTGAGACATAGTGTTGGTTCGCTTTCCAATGCTCAGATGTGATGTTGTCAGGTGTTGTTGCTTTCTCCGTGGTGCTACAGGTGGAATTACTCCAAATGCCAGTGCTTGTGGAAGTGGAGGATGAACAAATTCTCGACTCGTCGGTCCGTAAGCAAAGTACCGTTTTTGTCATTAACACAACTGAAATGTTCGTGCGTTCGTGTCGCATTTGGCAAGTCGATACAGATCTCTTTCGCCATGCCGAGTGTCCAGTTTATCGTAAAGATCTTTGTAATGAACCGTTCGGATGACGATAATCGCTTTCTTCGCTTCCCAGTTGGCAGTCTTATAAATTGGCCAATTGGCGAGCGTTTTATGGTTGAGAAACTTGTGGTAGCGGCGCTTCCTTTTGCTGACCTTCATTTAAACCTCGTCATGTGCATATGCGGTGAAAAACTGAATAGTGCGATCAGCTGATATAATGGTGAGCTTCATCAGTCTGTCATTGAATCGTTCTACTTCTTTGATGGCATCAAGGAAACCCTTTGAGATGGTTATTCTAATATGGTATACGTGTGTGAGCTACCAAAATAGAGAAGCTTTTGGCAGGAGACCATCGGGTTTCTTGTTGTTTCTTGCTAATCACCTATGATAAAGAAAAGATGTCTCTGTTTTGTACAGCTCTGGTCAAACTTATAAGCACTCCTCGACACATGTTAGTGAACAACTTTTTATGAAATGTTGATATTTTAATTTTTTTTGACAAGGCCGCAAAGGAAGTTCAGAGAATAATCAAAAATAAAATTAATTATGGAACCCAAAGAAATAACGCCGGTATAGACAGCTTTATTTGCTTAGGTGTATACGTCCAATTTATTGACAAAATTATTTATAAAGGTATTTGAGGCAAAAATCCGAAGATCATTGAGAAAAACAAGGAAACGCTAGGCAGATTCAATGTGTATAAGTAGAGCATGGCTGCTCGGATTCAGGAATTAAAGGACGTGATCGGAGGATCTAGATTTTTAAAGATAGTGGATTTTGAAGGCCAAGGTAGTGAAGACCATTTTTCATCTCAAAAAAACCATTCAAAGCCATGCGTTTGTTTTACAAATGTAGATAAGTTTGGCCGAATTGGTTTATTTTATTGAGATTCCCAATAATTCACTTTGGGCATAGGTTGCCAATCGCCCCCGTCATTGGCAAGTGTAATGGATTTATTCGGTACTGCGGGGATATGCCGCGTTCCTGGTATTTTCTTAAGCAAAACCAAGTTGACATTGACTAGATTGGATGTACATAATTTTGGGAAGAGGCCAATAAATATATAAAATTGCACTGAAAATCAATATCATCAAACTGTGGTCATTCTTTTATTAAATATTAGTTTGGGAATTTCCGCTTCTACTTTTCAAAACGTCTTAACTTATTAAGTAGTAACATTTCTGCATTTCCATTAAAAAATAATATAAACAACAAATTGTGAAACTTTCAACATTCAAAAATCGTCGTAAGTCGTAAGTGGTTGAAGGCACGTTTGTTTTTTGATGCTATTTCTGCTGTTTCTTATTTTTACAGGTACTTCATTCTCAGATCTTAATTGAATATTAAATCATTGTAGTTTCTTAGGAGGTGGTAGGCTGAGACGCGACAACAAGTTGTAGTCCTGACTACAGTCAACCTATCGGCACGTTCAAAGTTGGCTTTAACTGTCTCGTAATATCGTCCGTCACTATATAAGGAAAAGATTGAAGTAAATTCTTGGGATTGGAAGAGAAGAAAGTGTAAAGAGATGACTTACCTTAGGACCATACATCTCAATTTCAGGCACTTGACACGCAATAAATCAATGGCCTTTTGACTCTTGTCAGAGAAACGCAGGTTATCTGGATCCCACCTGAAGTAATAGATACCACGAATGCTACTATATCTTAACGAAACAGATTTGTACTCACCTTAGTTCTAGCCTCTCCAGGAGTGCGCAATCAGACGCAATGGCATCCATCAGTTGATCAACATGAATATTGACTCCTAATTTTTCAGATGTTCCCATAACTAAAATTCTAATTTTAAAAGGATTTAGTGACTTCAATAAATCAGGATATTTCGAGGCAATTACTTAGCATTTACTACAATTGGAAGGACACTCATCCAGAGTTGATCCGTGCAATGAGGCATTCCAGACAGAATTAGCGCATGGAGTTGTCCACCATAACGGGTCAAAAATTTGGTCAGTGCATCATCGGAAAGATTGTCAGATGAATCTAGGTCCAGAGCTATCAGTGATCTAATAATTGTTGGATTATATTAGACTTAAGGAAATATGAGCAAATGGAACTAGTCAAACCTAGGATTGCCCATATCCATCCAAGCTTTTAGGACCGAGTCATTGAAGCCATTGATTTGTCCTGCACATAGGAATCGGAGGTTTGGTATGCGTGTTAGCAGGTCGATGAGGCATTCGCTTGACAGATCCGTGGCAGTGATATCTAGTTCCTGGAGGGCGCACTTATCCCAATCGGCTTGCATCACATACTCTGACTTGAGGCTGGTTCCGTTCATAAGAAGACATGTTAAGCGCTTCGAGCGCTGTATGAGGGTCTTTAACGTTGATCCTGTGACTTTGTTGCAATAATTAACTGCCAAGCACTCCAATTGAATGCAGTTTGAACTGAACGCATCAATGTGTGAGTCGTCGATGAAATTAATTCCATATAAGTTAATAACGCGGAGATTTGGGGTTGCAGATTTCAGTTTGTGCACGTTGATGACTTCATAGATTTCCTCCTCCTCTTCCTCGCACTTTTCATAGGTTCCGATCAGATGCAATACCTTAAAATTAATTTAATAAGTTCAATTTTTTTCTATATTTCTTATTTGGAATACAGACCTCCAAACCATTGATAAAGTTGTAGATTTTCCTCATGAAGCCTTCCATAAAGATGACCTCAGACAGGCATATGCACATATATCGTAGTTTGGTAGGAAACGCCTGCATTTCGCTGAAATCGTGAAGCTGCATAGCTATAGAGATGAAAGGCATCAATTTAGCAAAATTATTGATATCTTTTGTAACTTATCTTACCTGTTGAAAAGTCCAGCAACATATGAGTTAGATTTGGACATTTTCCCGATAGTTCATGGAGTACAGTGTGTGTAATCAATTCAATTGGTAATTCGATGTATCTTAGCGAAGGGCCGAAGCGCACTGATATAAGAGCGAGAAGGGATTCCAAGGATCCCACATGTAACCCAGATACTTCTGGGCGCAAGGACACATTGCGCCAAAGACGAGTATCGTAGGCAATTTGTCGCCATCGACGGCATACCCGAGCCATTCGACATATTTCCAAATGTGATAAGTACGAGAAAATGTTCAAAATTACCTTGTCTGGAAGCTTTTCTATTGTCTGAAATTGTAGATAAAGTTTATTTTTACGCTTGTATTGTTGAATGGATATCAAATGTTAAAGTCAAGACACAAAAGATAAAGTTCAATAAGATACGTGAATTGCGCTTACCGAGTGAAGTGAAGAGGGTTATTCTCTGGGAGATCAGCCAAAGTAGGCGTGGAATGTACAGAAAATGGAAGAGGTACGTATACGAGAATTTTCAAAATAAGAATTGCAAATAGAAGTTACATTTAATCTACTTATAGCAGTTATAATATTACTATAAAACAAAGGATATTTAATTTCCCATGTTCCTTGGTTATGATAGATGTTTTACATTCAGATAAAATTTATTCGAATTGTACAGGTAATTGGATAGCCAGTTCGCACTCTTCTCATTGGGTACAATTAAGTCCTGGTGGTTTGACGTCAGTATCTTCCTTGTAGACTTAACCGCATGGTCTTCTTAAAACACGCGTTGATTTTGTGACCACAATCAGAGTTCCATTAACATTCATACCAGTGGATGCGAGGCCTACTTAACAGTTCGACCACAACTAAGTGGTACGATGCCCGAGTTGTATAGCGTAACCCCACGCTTGAGCCCAAGAGGAGGAGCTCTGCTTGCGATATGGACACATCCAACACCACAACGAAACTCCCACAAGGGGCCAACTGCAAATAACCGGGTCGAAAGCATAGCCTCCAGGAATTCTCCTAGAACATATGCTCTCAGAGGACGATCCGAGTTCCTATGGTATCAGATATCCCCTGGTGAGGCTTCCTGGCAAATGCCACTTCAGATGAGCCCTTTTCAGACTCGGGTCTGACCGCCCTTCTCGAGTACGTGGGCCGGGGTGTGTTGAGATGTGCTGATGAAATTCACTGGGATGAAAATCTATCAATGATCTATTATCGTCTCCTGTTCGCATTTTTTGGTCTTTGCCCTGTTCAGTAGCAGGGTCGGCTTGTCTTAATCGAATGCGCCATTTGACTCGGTTATAGGTTCGGTCCGCGTATATTCAAGAAGCTTACAACTCACCATCAAGCGTATCAAGCCATTGTTGTTTCAGGCCGCCTTTTTCTCGTGTCACATCGCTTTTGATGTTTAAGCTAATCTTAACTAGTCCATTCTCATTAGCGCCAATTTAATGACTATATCATCGAAGATGCCCTTCACATGTTTTCCACTAGTTCCATAGCAAGGAACTGTGTGTTTTGATATTACCGGTGCTATGAGCCTGACATCCGGCTCAGCTTTAAACGCATCATTAAACCTGGTCCATCCGGATTGCAGAGTGGTTAGAGCATAAGGCTGTCATACGGAAGGTCGCGGTTTAAATCTCACTGGTGTCAGTGTGATTTATATCGCGATTTGACGTCGGATACCAGTAGTACCTGAAACGAATCACGGTAATAATCTCGAGCGAGTACAATGTTGACCACATTGCCTCCTACAGTGTGCTGTAGTGTTTCGTTTACGGTCTTGACTGACGTGCTCTAACACATTTCAAGGTCCTGGTCCAAACCAGTAACTTTTGGTGGCTGGTCCTTGAATTGATGGCAGAAATTCAAAAAAAATTTCAGGAGCATATAATAATGAAATTTATGAGCGATATTATGACCTGGATCTGGTTGTGGATAAAATTTGGCTTAATAAGTGGCGGTGAGCGACCTGCCTGATCCGTATGGGTCTTTATGATCCAGCGCAGAAAGTCTATAATATGTGTCGCACGCTAAATTTCGGTACCCTAACTGGAAAGATCGAAGAACTCGCAAGAGTCCTTCGGAAAAGACGCGTTGATATTTGCTCTGCTCTGCAAGAAATCCGATGGTCTTGTGCCAAAAGCTACGACATTGAACGCGAACGCGGTAAAAATGGTTATAAACTTCTCTATTTTGGTAGCCCACATATTCAATACGGTGTTGCCATTGCCAGCTCATAGGGTTTCCGTGATGCCTTTAAAGAAGTTGAAAGATTTGATGATCGGCTGATGAAGCTCACCATTATATCAGCTGATCGCACTATTCACTTCTTCACCGCGTGTGCACCACAGACAGGTTGGCCTGATACCGAGAAAGATGACTTCTGCCAACTTCTCGATGAAAAGACTTGTCACGCGTCTGCGGACAACTATATAATAATTGCCGCTGACCTTAATGGTCATGTGGGTGAAAGGGCAGACGGTAACAGGTGCCATGGAGAAAAGGGGTTCGGAGCGCGCAATGTGGGTGGCGAGGGTATAATCGATTTTGCGGACACCCATGACCTTGTACTTATGAGTACATGGCGCATCAAACGATTGTCTTATCATCCTACATTTTATAGTAGAACGCAAACCGACTCTATTCTTATAAGACGCCATCATTTTACCACCGTCACTGATTGCAAAGCCGTTCCCTATGTGACCATCGCACATCAACATCGACCGTTGATTGCCGCCCTGCGTATTAAGCCACCGATAAAACAGCGTAAGGAACGCACTGGACTGCCGCGCATTAAATGGTGTCAATTTTGTGAGAAGAAATGATCTCAAGCGATTACCAACCATTACGAATATGGAAGAATCGTGGAACCAAATGAAAGACAGGATCCATAAAGTGGCCTCTGTTACCCCCGGGGTCGCCAAGCCAGGTAAGCGGTACATCAACCGAGATACTTGTCTTTTGAATGACGATGTTGAAATGAAGGTCCGTGAAAAGAAACGCCTCTACCACAAGTTTTCGACGATAGAACGCTCGCCAATTGTAAAATTTAAAAGAATGCCATCTGGGAAGCAAAGAAAGCGATCTTTACGATAAAGTTGATACTCGGGATGGCGAGGGAGATCTGCATCGATTTGTCAAAAGCCAACTTGAACGCACACAGGATATCGAACAATTCTGATGCGTAAATCATAAGAACGGTACTTTGCTTACCGACCGACGAATCGCGATGAATAGATAGCAAGAATATTTTGAGCAGATTTCAACGGCAAGATTTGTTCTTCCTTCACTTCCCCAAGCATTGCTGATATTTGGACCAATTCTACCTGTCAGCTGGAACCCAACACTGTGGCTCAGTGAATTCTTTAATCGGGTTATTTAGGAAGGTAGAACACAATCTGACTTGCAAGAAAGTGCCACTATTCCAATATAAAACAAGTCGGAATACCGGAAGCTCATGCTTCGGGTATAAAGGTTTTGTGTTCATCTTATCAACGCACATTTTTCTACCCGTATACAGCTACAAAACTACGAGATATAGGTACATATTACAGCCGTAGATGTTGCGCTCACCCTAAACAAACAAACTGCCTATTTTCAAATACTGTACACATATAGGCACGTATATAAATTGATCATATCCATATTTCCGATTTACATCTTATATCTATCTGAATTAGGCTCTACCCGCAAAGTTCATTAGCACGCATATACTATATACTTACATACAAACATGTCTGGTTGGAATAATTGATATATGCAAATGACTAAAAAACTAAAACAAAATAATTCTTTGGGACCTCATTCTTAAGAACTCATTTCGTTGTGGTATTGACGAATTGATATGTAATGATGACGTCATGCAGGTTAGGTGTGGAGTGCATGAAATTCACGAAACATGGTAAAGTTTTACCCCCTATAACTTTGTTAATAATAGTTGGATTTTCTTCAAACTTGACCAAATTGTGCATTATATTCTACATTATACCCATGCCAAGTTTTGTACTTCTGGGATGAACATAAGGAGGGTGCCGGGTAAATTTCTAAAATGTGGAAATATACTATTATTAACTTTATTTGTGCAGATATCGGCACCGGATATATTTTGAGGCCTAGATTTCGTAGAGATGCACTACTGAGATTTTTTTCAGATTTTTCGGTTGGATAGGTTCTGAGAACGAGACCTGTTACACTTTTTGGGGGTCATATTTTGAGCCCTCACTCCCCTATGTTTCACCCAATATCAAATATTAAACCAGTTTCGAAAAGTACTAATTGAGATCTTTCATTTGATACCCCACATGGCCACATTCTATGAAAAAAAATTTTGCACCCTCCTTTCACATGTATGGAGAGCCCCCCCTTAAACTTAACACAAAATGGCGTCAGTTGCTGCATGTAAAGGGAACGGCAGATCACATACTCCTACCAATTTTCGTGACAATCGGTTCAGCCGTTTCCGAATAAATCGGCTGTGACAGACAGACAGACAGACAGACAGACAGACAGACAGACAGACAGACAGACAGACAGACAGACAGACGGACAGACAGACATCGAATCGATTCTAATAAGGTTTTGTTTCACACAAAACCTTAAAAAGGGAGGTAGTCCATTACTTTCCCCACCATGAAGATTTTTAAACCCATTTTTGACAACCGTATTCGTGAAATCGTGGAAATTACAGTGAATCGTGCCAAATTTGTCAAGAACTGCGGAACTACTCACGAGATACACGCTGCGCGGTTACTCATGAAGAAACACCGTGAGAAGCATCGCCCTCTTTACATTGTATTTCGGGATCTAGAGAAAGCGTTTTGCCGTGTGCCAGATAAACTCATCTGGTATGCGCTATGACAACTGTTAATGCGAGAAGAACTCGTGCGCTAGATTAAATTACTCGAAAAGTAAAGTTCGAAGTGTGGCGGGTGTATCAAAATCGCTTTGTGTCTGTGTTGATGTTCATCCAGGAAGTGTCCATTCTCAACTACTGTTTGTTCTGGTTATGGTCACTTAAGACAAGGTGATGGTAAATAACCAAAAGGCCGGCCCAAACAACGGTAGCTTGATACGCTGGATGGGGATTTGAAAACCTGGCGACTGCATCCAGATTAGGAGTTGATAGATCAAAATGGCGCAACAGATCATGATGAGCTGACTCCTCTGTGAAGAAGAAAGAGAAGTCATGGTTGCTGATCAATCATGGATCTGTGGCGGCACATCGGCAGAGGCGTATTCACCATAGTGTTCAGACCTTCTTTAGACCTTCGTTATCAACGAAAATCTGGTCAGGATTTATAATTCGCTGGTTCGCCAACCTCTTTGCAGTCTTGGCTCCATCAGGCTTTTTTTATTACTTTCATAAATGTATGCATGTTAACTAAATTCCCGTAGCTTCGAAGAATTTCTTGTTTTATTTTTTGATAGATACTTTCGTCAATTGTCGTTTCGGAAATGATGGAGTTTCATGTTGAAGTGAGCAGTTGACATAGCCTCATATATCTGGAAGTGCTGCTGGGCTTAATATACGCTGTGGCAAGGTACGTAAATTTTCCATTCAAAATGAATGCGTATTTTTTTTTTAAATTTTGTAAGGTAACGCGCACTTTTTTCACTTATTATGTGGTTCGAAATTCTGTCTTCGTTCGATTTATAAAAGTGTGTGTGTACTGATTGAACCTTTTGTGGAGCCAACGTACACGCTTTCCTTTAACTCCCCCAGGTTTGAACGTTCTCATTCGCAGTTGAGTCAACTGGAAGCATGACAAATTTCAATTGGTATGCAGCAGTAGCCGTTGATAACGTTGCTTCTGCCAACTGTGTCACGGACCTCATTAACATGGATCCGCTTTCATGGTTTTGATCAAAACATGTAAATGCACCATCATTAAGTTGGGACTGTTTGACGCCTACGTTTTCTTTTTTTTTTCTTCAGCCTTTGTCCCGTTCACAAGCGGGGTCGGCTCGTCGTGATCGGCTTCTCCATTTGGCTCTATCGGATGCCTGATCTGGGTGCAATCTCGAGGCTTTCAAATCCCCATCCAGCGTATCAAGGCACCGTTGCTTAGGTCTGCTATATGGGAAAAGTAAATGGAAAGTGGTCACCACTGTTGTTCGAAACTTCCAAGCTTGCATTAATACCTGTTTTCGCCGTGTGTGGTCCGAAACAATTTCGAAAAAAGAACTTACCCGTCATGTTCATAAGATGACAGTGAATAGGTTACGCTTGTCTACAACTGCATTGCAGGTTCTTCCAGGAAACCGACTTAAAATATACCCGAATCGGTTGTAAAATATGCGAATAGTTTTCAGAATAATTTCTTGCAACTTTATGTTGTTAGAGGAAGGTTGTTTTTTTTTATTACAAGAAAGACCTAAATAGCTCCTTTCAAAAAGCGTCAATCAATCTGCCTACCTTCATCTTTCCGAGATAAATGCTCGTTTACTTGGAAATCGATAATTCCAACTCCAGAAAGACTAGATTTTGCGTGGCACCTAGCGAGTTTTGAAGAAATTTTTTTAGCTGATCGCTCCAGCCGCAGAACCTGGTTGGAATATGGGGTGCACCTTTCTTGTCCTTCGTGGGTGGGTGCTCTTCACTAGAGGACTGTAAGGAGAAGCGCTTCTCTTTATTGACGACATCAGTTTGGAAAGGGTGGGCAGGAGAAATGGAGGAATGCTTTAAAATAAAGTCCATTGAAAGGACTGAATGAAGCCTATCAAGTGTCTGGACAAGTAGTTTAATCATTCAGTTAGCTCGTCTTGATTGATTACAAGATAAACATCCACATTTGTGTTTTCATGTTCCACTAACTCCATAATTTTATTCCATTTTGGGATTTCGTGTTTAACGAGACTTGTAAACGTGGGGCCAATTGTGATTTTGACCACATGTGAGTAAGGACGAAGTTTCGATGTTGACTTACGAAAAGATATCACGTGAAGCAGAGCAGGTCTCAAAAATTCAACGTTGATAAATTGAGAGATAGACAAATAACGGCGACATTCACTTCTGAGCTATCCAACTACTGTACTATCGCTAGCCGAACTCGAAGTCGAAGAAATACATAGAACAACCCGGAAGGGGAAAAAACCTTTAAACATTATTTCATACGAAGGTATAGGCCACAGAAAAGTCTCTGTAAGGCTGACCAAGGCAACATCCTAGGTAGCCCGGACGATATCAAGAAAAGATGTATGGAATACTTTAAGAAGCTGCTCAACCCAGTGGAAGTGCCAGCGAGAAGTACAGCTTTGACGAACCCTGGAGTTATTAACAATACACCAGTCGAACGTCCTTCAGACCGGTGGTAATTTCTAGTTATCCCAGAAGGTGGTGCGGTAATGGCTATTGACTAGTTTGTTAGGACTTTTGACTTCTATTTGATAATAATAATAATAATCGTTGGCGCAACAATCCATGTTGGATCAGGGCCTTGAAGTGTGTTAGAGCACTTCATTCAAGACCGTAACGGTACACTAGGAGGCCATGTGGTCAGCACTGCGCTCGCCCGAGATTATTACCCTGATTTTACTCAGGTACTCATTCACAGCTGAGTCGACTGGTGTCGGACGTCAAATCACAATACAAATTCCACTGCCACCAGTGAGATTTGAACCGCGACCTTCCGTACGACAGCCTTGCGCTCTAACCACTCAGCTATCCGGACTATTTGATGGTTACTATTAATCTTGAGTCAAAATTTCGTCGCAATCAATCCGCAATCATGCCTGCTTTCCACGATAAAGAGACTAAGGTATACGACCTTTTGGAGATCACTTTCTGAAGAGTCTTCTAAGAAGACCCCGTCTCTTTCTATTTCAAACTACATTTTCCAGAATTCAAAGCTTACCCTCCAAAACAAGTGAAACCATTTCACAACTTGTGTATTACGAGTAAGAACGCTCGTGAAAGTTCAGACCCAGAGTGAAAATTATGCGGACCTCCTCAACATAATTCTATTCAACCCTCTGTTTGGCCTATTTTTCCATCGAGAAAATTTCGGACTTGGGAATAATTACTTTTCCTTTTGCTTTCTCTCAACAGGTCTAGCCAAGTGAATCAAACTGTTGCATGCTTCGTTCTAGGGCTCATGCCTTCAAGTGCGTGCTTACTACCTAACTAACACTCGCTGCCAATCGATGTTAAATGGACTCATTCGAGCGCAGTTATTGCTAAAAAGGGTTTTTCTGGTAAACCTACTTTCTTTGCAACTTCGTTTGCGATAAAATACTTCATGAATTGTTATCATGATACAGCGCTTTTTAAGGCTTGAGGAAGCAGGAAGCTGATCACTTTATCACTCTACAGAGCCATCAGCAACGGAACAACCGGTATCCGGTCTAAGCCTGGTTTTGCAAGGAATTCCAGGTATCCCGGGTTTGCGCTGAAGTTCACCAGTTTGATATCCCAAAAAGATGATTGACGTCTTGGCCTACACCATTGGTTTATCTTAGACATGGTCTGTCACATCCTCTTTTTCTGGACATTGGTCACACATGATTTATCATTTGCTACACATTCTTTTTCAGGTCCCAAAACTATCGTACATTTTTCTTTTAAGAATATAAATAGACTAGAGGTTCAGTAGTACAATTTCTTTGTCTACAGGGCTTCCTTGCGGGAAGCCTGCCCGGCGGAGGGCTTGGAAATTTATCAGAGGTTTGAAATAAATCCATCGGGGTGTTTTATTGCTTAGAGCGCTGGACTATCGCAACAGAAGGCCATGTTTCATATCCCCCACTGGTAACGCAGAAGTGAGATACCACTCGACTTAGTAGTTAATGAGTACTTGGTTCAAATCAGGGTAATTATCATGGACGAACGTAATGCTGCCTTCTGCAGTATATCATAGTCTTGCTGTATTTCGTAAGACTGTTCAATGAAGTCTTCTGATACACTTTAAGGCGCAGATCTAGTTGAAGTTGGTCCACATTATTTTTATTTGATTAATCAATTAAACATTTGATAAGATTTTTGGATTTCGAGATGCTAAATGCGTGGGTCTCATGGCGATCTCTTTATTAGGAATTTGGCGAATGACATTTTAAAGGCTACCAATGCCAGAAAAACACTGCTTTAACATATACTGCGTAATTTTGGACGTTTTACACTTTTGGCCATTTATAAGAGCACTCTTCGCACTCCTGGGACGAGAAGCTGTTCCTCTACCTAGATACTCCTTCATGCCTTTCTTAGCTCTGGAACTCCAGCAAAGTTTAACAATATTGTTGCAAATTCGGTCTGACTGTTTTGGAGTAAGTAAGACAAATCTAGTAGGTCTTCTTTCTCTTTAAATAATAACACATGTGAATTTTGAACTTAGGGTAATTTCTTGGGTCGCTTAGCCAAAATTTGTAACCCATAAGTCAGCGGAGATGGAACTTTTATCTAGGATGCGCATACTCATTTTGCAGTGAGAAACACGTTTTTGCGTGAGTAGCCAAAGTAAGACAACTGATTATGTAATATTGTTTACGTTTTAAGCCACATTTATGCCTTGGCCAGGGTCAATTTTAAAGAAATTAAAACCGTTGATTACACTAAATAAAATTGTTTACAAAAAATCTGCGATAAAAACAAAACTACTTCGAAAAATTGTCGACTCTTATCTTTTGTATGTTCTCTTGAAGAGCTCCGAATCAGAGAGCTTCAATCCGAAAAATTGTCAGAAAAAGATTTTTGAAAAATGTCATACCGTATCAGCAAATGGACTCCTCTTATGACCCGTCCCATCCGTAAGATATACTTGTGAAGCCTCCACAGCTAGTTGACCCCATATATCCGTTGACATATCCATTTTGCACAAGTTTCAGGATAACTTCCTACTTTCAAACGATTGATTTTCCAGGTACCTTCACGACTTTTCACTAAGCAATTTTCACGAGCACAAACCACCTGAACAAGTCGTTTTCAATCCCCGCACGGTACTCGTATGAAAACCAAGTATCTGTGGATATTTGTATAGCACAGATTCAGTGTGGATTTGAATTTTTAAGAGAAGATTCCAAAATATTTTAGATTCAGTCACACACGATTGGTACTCGGTAGAACTAGATGAAAAGTGTCAGTTATTTATAGATGGCCGAAAGAAGCGCAGAGGAAGCTTCGCTAATGTCTTACAAGTGAAAAAAGCAAGAACGTTGATTAGCTCAGACAGTTGGTTGTAAGCAATACCGGGGGAGATTGTTTGTTGTCAATTGTCGATAATTGATGACAGTGTTTGTGAAGTAAAGGAAGCTTGGGGATATGCATAGATCGGCGTAGTAAGAGTGGCTCCCAAAGGATTTTAGTGGTCGACTATCTATCATATCCGCATGTCGTGGAATAAATTTTTGGCAAATTAGATTCGATCAATCAGTTCAAAAAGGATTATATGCTTGGCAAGTTGATCTTGCTCGGCCTAAATTCAGTGCTCAGAGGCTCAAAATGATCATTTACTTTTGATAGTTTCAATAATTACAGAAAAATAAAGAAATATTTGCGTCCAATTTATTAGATCAGAAATAAAAGTTATTCACGATCAAAGGATCAGAGGAGAGAGATCTCAAATATTTTCATTTACTTACAGCCGTGCATATGGGATCTTTTGGTCCTACCTATTTTCGAATTATAAAACTTAAATATCTTTTTTTTTTGCTACACGGTCATATCTGAATGGATTTTGTATTTTCTTCCTACTTACCAGATTCTTTTTCCGGAAACTCGCGTTCATTTCATCCCTAATGGCTGAACTAGCGGACTGCACCGAAAGTACGTTCCAATTATCCATTGCTGTCGATTGCTGCTACAGGGTTTCTGGAAAGAAAATATACAGTATAGCCATAAGCACTGTCAATAATTTGAAAATTTATTCCAGCAAAACTAAAATAGATACAAATTATGACAGAAGGTAAAAAATAGTCTAATAAGTAAGCGTACATAGTGGCCCACGAAAAGAGTAGTCCGTGCACTTAACAGAAGGAGTAACTTATTTCTCGAATGAGTGTAGCTCGCCATTAAGTGGATTTACATCACTCCCGGGAACACCTGTTCCAAATACACGGAAATATGCCCAACAAACTGGTCATTCATTAGCCCATAGTGGGGTGACTACACCTGGTCGGAGCATGCCGGAGGACTTAGTGTTTGATCCATTTAGGAGGAGCTCGACGATCCAGCGATCTCCTCTGAAATCAACGTTGATGAAGGAAAGAAATCAGGGAAGCTCTCGGAAGGCTAATAAACACGGAAATGCCTAGTGGGAAAACCAAGCAGAGGAGCAGTGTCAGAATCCGGACAAATCATCGTCTACTTGGTGGTAAAATAGTAGAGTTGTCTGAATTTATAAAGGGCAAACCCAATGTGCACCAGGCCATCATCAACATGGTCCGTTCCATTCGTGTACTATACAATAGTGTCAAGGACGAAAAAGTACCCCGAAGAAATCAAGCGTCACCCAGACAAGACAAGTGACACCCCCTCAAAATCCAAAGGGCGGTAAGCTTGAAAAGAGGAGTAGAGCGGGCGCGAACGATTCTTTCGGATTCTCACAGGACGCGAAAAGGCAAAAAGGCCTCTCACCGGGGGAAGGTAAACAAAGTTATCGTGGAAACTGCGGAACTGGCTCCAATCGACCCAAGGGAACCAAGGAAGCATGGACCAAGGTTGACAGAAAGAAAAACGCGACACAGAAAGGAAGATTACGGCCCGAATTGATTATCATCTCCAAAAAAGGTGATATGACTTACGCCGATATCCTTAGGAAGGTCAAATCCGATCCTGAGCTGATTGACCTTGCAGAAAACGTCAGCCCAATCAGACGGCCCCAAAAAGGAGATTTGATGCTGGAGCAGAAGAAGTCTCCGGCCAAAACGGTAGAAAATTTCCTGGGCAAGGTGGAGAAGTCGAGAAGAAACACAAGTATGGGCCAGAAAGCAGGAGATTGTTACACAATGTAAGGATATTGATGAAATCACGACCAAGGAGGATATCTGCGACGCCTTAGAAAAGCAGTTCGGACCATTTGGCTTGCAAGATTCCGCAATCAGGGTACTGAGAAAGGCATACGGAGGCACGCAAACGGCAACTATAAGCTTACTAGCTGAAGCAGCTTTCAAACTGCTGACGGCTGGTAAAGTAAAAATAGGTTGGGTCGTTTGCCGACTTAGGGCGTGGGTACCCCACAAGCTTGACCTTATTCACCCCCTCAACATTGTTTTACGCAAAACCTTAAAAAAGAGCTAAATGCCACCAGTTGCTGCTTTCGGTCAGGCTGCTCCGCTGGGCAGAGGCGCTGGGGCAGCGTCTGATAAGATCGCCTCTGCCCTGCAATCGAAACCGTCAAAAACAAATACATAATTTTTTTAAAGTACTGGGCGCTCGCCCGCGAAAAGAATATACCGTGCGCTTAACAGAAGGAGTAAATTGCCACTCGAATAAGTGTGACATTAAGTAGCTGGCGGGCTCAGGACAACTCATTCCCAAACAAAACTTTCATTTCAGGTATAAAATAGTCTAATATGTAAGCGTACATAGTGGCTATTTAGTTAGTTAATTAATATTGATTAAATTAACAAAAAACATTAACAAATTTCATTTTTAATGACAGGTTTCTTTTTATTTTTTTTTCTCAGTTTACGGTAAAAAGTTGCTTTCTTTTTCCGTTTGTTTTTTTTTTCACGGCTGACGGTTGACTCAACTTGCTGTCAACAGGTAGGCGAGCCAATTTCCAGCAGTGGTGAGTCTCGCTAACCTGTCGTGGAGCTCGGACGAATTTCTGCTAAGCGGCTCCACACCACCACACCTCTAACTGACACTGGGTTTCAGCGATAAAACCCGACTCCTGGCGCGCTAATTTTAGGGGTATAGATCAAATCTCACGCGCCGTGCATCTTTCTTTTCTGAGGTTTCAACCCCGGGGACAAAAGGCTTTAGCCTGGACACGGAGAGGTTCTTTGGCCTGCCATCGACGTCAAGCCTCCCTGTTTAACTCTTCATAAGGGCCCTCAGATGGTGGTTGAAAGGACTTTCGGGAAGCATCCACGCAAACCAAGACCTGGGTGCAGACGTCCAGGTCCTTGGGGGTGTTAGCCTCCATCGCAGAATGACGGGGTGGTGGAGGTGATTTTAATTTGACCATCGTGTCCCGGAGCAAGCGCAAAAGCCCAGTGGTGGAAAGGGCTGACCTGGTATCGAATACAAGCTCGCTGAGGGTCTCAAATTCTTGCCGTATACCAGCTCCACCGAGTGCTGTCGACAAACTCCCAATGATTTGCTGTACGTAGGCCAAGCAAAACGAGAGGAAGGGCTTGCGACCACGAAGGGTCATCTGGTACCATTATAGCGGCTTTCAGAGTCCTATGCTAGCGTTCTAGCATCCCATTGTATTGCTGGTAGTACATAGTCGTCCAATGGCGTTTGAAGCCTAGAATTTGCCTAACTCCATGAACAAAGTAGATAGACTCGAACTGCATTCCTTGGTCATTAATGACTTCGGCTCCAAAGCGTATGACCCATTCCCGACAAATGGTCTCGGCGCACGTTTGTGTGGCCAGAGATATTGCTTCAGGCCACCGTGTGAACTTATCGATGATTGTGAGGTAATACCTGAAGCCATGCGAATTTCGCAATGGGCCAATAATGTCGATATGGACGGTGTGAAAACACTTTGTAGATCGAGGGAATGAACTTACTTCTTTCTGCGCGTGCTTCGTAACTTTACACTTCTGGCACGCGATGCACTGTCTGGCCCAGGAGTTCCTTATTCAAAAATATTTGCTTGTGACTAGCCGATTCGTTGGCCGAATGCCTGGATGCGCAAGGAGTTCCTTATTCAAAAATATTTGCTTGTGACTAGCCGATTCGTTGGCCGAATGCCTGGATGCGCAAGATTGGAATGGAATATTTCCTTGAGAAAAGTGGCCAGAATATATGGCCTATGTCCTTTTTTAGAGGGATTTTAACCTATGAAACGTGTGACCAAGCGTCTACCACTACATTGTCTTTGCCGGACACGTGTTGAATATCCGAAGTAAACTGGCTTATGAAGTTTAGGTACCTGAGTTGGCGAGCGGACGCTTTGTCGGGCTTCTTCTTAAAAGGGAAAGTAAGAAGCTGGTGATCCGTGAACATTGTGAATGGCCCGCCTTCTAGGGAACATCGGAACTATTTTATTGCCACGTACGTGGCTAATAGCTCACGATCGTAGGTGCTATAGTTTTGTTGAGCTGTATTTAATTCTTTAGAAAAAGCTAAACGGCTGCCAGATTTCGTTCACCTTTTGCTGAAGGGCAGCACCATCTGCCATGTCTGAGGCAGGAAAACGGTTAGGGGTGCATCTGGTTGAGGGAATGTCAGGAGTGTAGCTAGTCCAAACGCATGGACGGCGTGGACCACACAATCACGCGTGAGTCTTTGGGTCCTGACGCATTGAGATTGAGGATCGCTTGATGTTGAGCGGCTTTGGGCAAAAAACGACGATAGAAGTCCAAAATGCCCAAAAACCTTCTCAAATCCTTGTCCGTTTTAAGTTGTGGCAGCGTAGACTTTCCACAATTTAAAACGGACAAGGATCTGCGAAGATTTTAGGGCATGTTGGAGTGAACCTTGTCTGCATCCATTGGATTCCCTCAAGGGAAATCCTGTGGCCTAAAAACTTTGCCTGCTGTTGAAGGAGTTTGCACTTTTCAACGTTAAGCACAAGACCGGCCTCAAGGAGACGTTGAAAAATGTATTCGAGATGTTCCCAATTCTCAGACTCTAAAGGAGAGGCGATGAAAACATCATCCAAATACACGAAACATAAGTTAAGCTTTGCTGACTCACTTACTGACAGTCGCTTAATGAGGATGTCTTTTAATTTCTAGTTGGAACACTCTTCTAGAACGTCGGCGACGAGTTCAATCGAATCCTCGTCCAGGCCGACGAGCGTATGATTAAATCACGTGGCAGCAGCAGTGATGGCCGCGGTCTCGAACTGCGCTTCCAGTTTTTGGAACCAGGCCTCTGGGTTACGCCGCCAAGACTTCTGCTGTGGGGGTGCGGAGGTGCCGGAGGCGTTTGCTGCCCTATTATCATACGATATTTTGCGAATTAAGCGAGAAACACAATTACGATGCGTGCGGAATACGGACGAGAGATGAACCGCATCCGCGAACTCCATAACAGCATCTACAATGGATCTTCTAGCTCTGAATCCTAACTGCCTTGGGGATATATCAGCAAATTGGACACCGCCCCTAACCCGCAGTGTTTGCAACGCTTTCATCAGACGCACCATGATCCTTGTAGAGAACGCAATTTTCGCTTTCATTGCATGATCTACCTGATGGCATCTGCAGCATGCTGTCCTACTGTCGGATCCCTTGCAAGTTGCTGATGTGTGTCCATAGTCCCGACATTGTAGCATTTGAAGGGGATTATTCGCATTTGTATCCTGGATTCTACCCATCCAATTTTGATTTTTCCGCTGCTAAGAAGTTTTTTCACATAATGTTCGCGGACTTCCACCACAGCGAGATTTTGGCCTCCAGCATTTACATAGGTGATCCCTATCCAGCTTCGGTCACCTCTGGACATTCACGCTTTATGGGCTCCTCCACTTCGATTTTTTCTGTGAGGCAATCAAGATTTTGGATTTCTAGAGAGCACATAGACTCTAGCCTGGAAATGAAAGACTTCTCCCCAGCCAATCCTTGACTGCTAAGCAGAACGTACTTTTGCTAGTCATCTTCGGGGCTAGTTGGAAGAGGACTGTGCTACCCTTTGTTTTCCGTATGGAAAAGACTTCTGCTCCACTGTCTTCGGGTTTTATTTTGTAGCGGATTTCACTGAGGACTTCGGCAAATGTCTTGCCTTCCGTCGACTTAATGAGCAGAGTGATGGCCTAACCTTTTCTCATTTGTCCTTCTTTTCTGTTATTGGTTTTCGGTTTGTTGCCTCCTTGCCTTTTGGCAGACGCGTCTCTGACGGCGCAGCGGGTTCTTTCTTTTTGTCCTTCTGTGCCTTCTTTTCTTGAAACCTGGAAACTATTTGAAAAAAGTCTCCTTCAGGCGCGTTTTCCTTATTCCACTTTTTTTCCAGTTCGCTTTGCATTCATTTGGCGGGAAGTACTGCAACTTTCATTTTTCGCACGCCTTCCGCTGATGTCAACATTCGACTGTAGTTCGGTCCAGTAGTTTCTCCAGTTCCATTAGCCCGTTTTTAACGTCTTTTTGGACGTTCTTCTGGAGGAACTTAGCCGAACCCATACGCTTCACCACCGTCGCGTATTTCTTAATGAGCCCTTCTTCTTCGGTTTTAGCTAGGAGGATCAGCTACTATTCCACTTGGTTTATGTCTGAATCCGCCTGCTCGGGACTAGTGATTTTGATTGGGCTTCGCCGTAACAAGGACACTGCAGGGTATTGAAGTTGCCGTCGTTTTGTGTGAAACAAAACCTTAATAGAATCGAGTCGATGTCTGTCTATCTATGTGTCTGTCTATCTGTCACACCCGATTTACCCGGAAACGGCTAGACCGATTGTCATGAAATTTGGTGCGAACATGTGATCTGTGAAACCCTTTATATAAAGCAAGGGGGGATACATGCGAAAGGGAGGTGGAACCTTTTTTTTACAGAATATAACCATGTGGGGTATCAAATGAAAGGGCTTGATTAGTAGGGGGAAGCTAGGGGCTAAAAGTACACGCATTGAGCGGACTTTTGTTGAACAGACTCCGCTACAAAGTAATCACGAATATGGTAAGGAATTATAATATGATCAAGGAATGGATATTAACGGTTTAGTAGGGGGAATGAAGGACAAACCCAGACCATCTGAAAGCTTGACCGATGCTTAAGTAAAGTGTATCAAATTAAGATACAAGGTAGCCCTTTAAGAGAACGATTAACGTAATTGGAAAATAAGGAGGACAAGTCATTAATGAAAAATAAAAACAACTAAGGACTGAGGATGAAAAGCGAATAAAAAAGCCGAGAGACAACCATTAAAAAACATTGGACTTGGGAGTAGTTGACGAAGATCGTAGATTGCAGATATGTCACCAAAATACTCAAATTCTTATCATTCCAGAGAGTATGCTCGCAAAATATTGGGTATGCGCATGCGGGATTAGAGTTTCCGCAGTAAAATGCTGGGCGATACATTCAAAATTATTTCCAGCGACATGAGAGTGACGGAATTTTGGGTTGAGATTTACAGTATGTTTACTTGGAAGCTTTCGATGAATCAAGCTGGGTATAATCATTGGCTAGAATGAGGATAAGGGAGGAAAGCACATCAATCTGTCAAAATTTTGAAAGCCCTGGATCTAGCCACTAGCAATAGCTAGCAGTATGCTGGAAGTTGAATTTAGACGCCTTTTGATGTGTTTGTAAATTAAAACGGTCGATGCGAAAATTTATGTCATAGTCAATCATAATCATTTCCGGTTTGACGAAATCCGCTCTTCAGGGTTTCCCGAGTATCGTCCATTTCTGCGTCATGTGTTTCTGGGGTGACACACTCGTCGGCCATCCTGGGGAAGTGGATTCCATTGCATTTAATACGGATGGGAACTTATTTATGAGTGGTCATTTGGTTCATTATTTTCTATATATGGCGATGTCTGAAAGGAAAACCTTCACATATTGCTTTGTATGGATTTCCTGATAAGTAATACTTTTTCGTTTTGGTGCAGTTTTTAATGGTCTTTACTTAAAATATCATTGTTTCACATATCAGGGGTTAAAGCGTCCATACTATATAGTATATTCTGCGTGTCCAAGTAAATTATAGGCGACCAGTTCAGCTCTTCCAGTTCGGACTATTCTGAATGATGTAGTTGTTTTGAAAATCACTCAGCAGAAAATAACTCCTGAATTTTTCAAATTAGGTGGAATTAAAAACCATATGCCATATATTTCTTGTTGATGCCAAAAATATTCCTCAAATCACCTGCAGAAAACTTGAGACTGCACGATTTTTCGGATTCTTTGTATTCTCATGAGAAATTTAAAGCACATTTAAATAATCGAATATGCGCAAGCATGTTCAATGAAAATCACAAATTTAATTAAAAATATCAATCAAAATTCCAAAACAAATTGCTAATACTTAAATTGTTCTATTGCTCCGAATTAAACGTTTCAAATATTAATATTTAAAAATAGAAAACAATGAACTCACTAGGGAAATTGAGGCAGACTTTGCACACGTCAACTGAACACCCGGAAAATTAGCCAATTTTAGTACCAATTTTCCTTAACAAATGCACTTCCTCGAACCTTTCACCGGAGTATCTTTTGTTGTTTTCAGTAAATTTAAGGGAATCACTCTATTAATCAACGTCCAATTATCACTAATTTTTCAACCTTGTAGGACTAAAGGTAGCCCTTTCACGTACTAGGGAGACTGCACCTCACCAAGTGGACTATAAAAAGATTACAAGACCCGGCGGAGATGCTAAAGCGAACTGTACTCAATATTGCGAGTAAGAACATTTGCTTATGCTATTTCGCTGTTCTTATGACGCTCGCAATGAATGTAGCAAACTCAGAAGATTGGAAGTGTTTGAAGATTATATGCTGGCATTCCGAGAGACTAAACAAGAAAGAAAGGAAAATATTTCTGGCGAAAATACATATTCGTAAGATGCTGCTCCTCTATGACACTGAATATGTCGATCGCTAATAGTATCTTAGCCATCAATCTGAAGATTGTCGTGTCACGCATTGTTGTGAATCTTTGAATATTTTTAAATAGTGTTTTGTATGTCAAACCATTCATTGGGGAAGAATTTGTGGGAAGTAATGAAATTGCCAAATGATAATTTTTCATTTACAAGCGAAATACTTGCTGAGCCTTTTGCAAAAAGGATGTTCAAAACGCCCAGACCCCCCAACCCTCCCAATGCAACCCTTTTCTTGAAACCTCCCGAAAACGGTTCAACGCCTGCATATCTATGTATCTGTCAAATCCAACTTAATAAATATATTGTCGCAAAATTTGATGGGGTATGTGGACTGTGAAGTCCTTAAGGAGAGCTTCCCATCCATATGAAAGGGGTATGGATTTTTTTTTCTTAGAAAGAAATATGAGATATAAATCGAGAAGCCCAATTAGTGTGTGTGTGTGTGGTGGGGGGGCTACAGCTTTTGAGAACCCAGGACCTGAAATGCTCCGTGGATTCCGCCTCCTCACGGGACACATATCATCTTGAATACTTCTATTCTGAACATATGCCCAGCTAATGAATTATGTCCTCTCAGAATGCCCACAATACTCCTGCAAGACCTCCTGCTTTTCGACAGGATAAACTTTGCGGTATGCACGTTCGATTCTGACAGGAAAAGTTTGGCCTGTCGAACAGCGTTTAAGCTCTGCCATCTGTCATTGTAGGAAGCTTGTTCCCAGTTTTTGGAAACAGACTTAGTCAATGCAACTGATACTCCAATTGCTAGTTCCGATGCCGGCATGGTGGATATTGACCCCTCTTTCGCTAAAGCATCCGAAATTTCATTTCTCTCAACGCCACAGTTACCAGGTACCCAGAGAAGTTCTAACGTATTGAATCTAAAAATAGAGTTCAAACGGTTTCTGCATTCCTGAACGATTTTCGAGATGATCAAAGGACAACTCAACGCCCTCAATACAGCTTGGCTATCACTACAGATTGCGATGCGCCTGCCCTTCAGCTGCTCGTCAATCAACCAGTTTGCCGCCTTTAGGATCGCATAAACTTCGGCTTGAAAACCCGTTGTATATTGTCCCAAAGGAAAAGCCCACTTCCCGTTTTTATTCAAGAGGTAGACTCTGCTTCCAAAACCCTGTTCTATTTTTGAACCATCAGGGTAGAAGACTTCCTTATATCCAGCCACGCATTCCTCTGGGACTTCCCAGTTTTCTTTACACTTGAGGGTAATTTCATATCTTCTACCAAATAGTTTATGGGGGCACCAGAATCGGAAGGCATTGTAAGAACTGGATTCAGTACTCCTAGTAACTCTTCCCCATAGATCTAATCCAATTGAGCTTTTCTTATTATTGCTTATTGCTTTGGATAAATATATCCAGAAGCTGCAAATTGAGTAATGTATTTACAGCTGGTACGGATGTCGTGCTCAAGGCAACAGTGATACCCAGACACACAATTCATTGCGGTGCAGCTAGTTTGCGGTGAAAATCTTTCTGTTTCACCTTAACCCAACGCACTACGGATGCATAAACGAACATCGGCCTAATAAAAGCAACGTATGTCCACATTACCACATGAGGCCTGAGTCCCCATGTCGACGCAAAGGTCCGTCTGCGCAGCCCATAAGCTGTGAGAGTTCGTTTCATCTTTACTGTACATGTTTATTCCAAAGAAGTTTTTTTATCTAAAGTGATTCCCAGATATTTCATTTCTTCGGAGAGTTGAAGGGTAATATCCCTCAACTCAGGGAGGCAAATTCCATATAGTTTTCTCCTTTTTGTGATTAATACCATTGTAATTTTATTTGGATTAATGGAGAGACCATGTCTGAGGCACCAACTGTCTATCAAATCAACGGCACGTTGTATATTTCTACACATCGTTCCACGATCCCGATCATCAGCAAGCACAGCCTCGTCATCAGCATAGGTTTGAACGTGTATTGGCAAATTTCACAGTTCGCCTAGTTGATCAGCACAACACAGAAGTGGCGAAAGCATACCTCCTTGGGGGCAGTCTTTCGTTGCTTCTGTTGTTAGATAGCGATCGACATCCACCTCAGCGTACAGCGATCTTTGCGTTAGCATAGTATGAATCCACTTAATTAAAGCATCATCAAGACCATGTGCTCTGGCGGCATCACAAAGTTTTTGAAAAGGCGCACAGTCAAACGCCCCTTCAATGTACACGAACACCCCCATCGCGTACTCACCATTCAAAGTTCCCTATCTTTGTAATCAAAAAATGAAGAGCAGACTGACAGGACTTTTCGCGCTGTTGGTTTTCACTAACTGGCTCAACCATGAATGAAGTCGAGCTGATGTGTATGAAGTTCTTTTGATTAGAATAGCCATCTTTCCCAGGTTTCGATATGAAAACTACCTTAACCTTTTGTCAATATTTCTTAGAGGTTGCTTTAAGTGCTCCATACCCTCCTTTAGCATTGCTGGATAGATGCCATCGATGCCAGGTACTTTGAAACATTTAAAGGACAGTATGGTAGCTCTCATCTTTTCATAGGCAACAACCGCTTTCGCAGTGGTCCACTTCCCCTTGCAGCATTGGATATTTAAGGGGTTGCAAGAACCGTCAACTCACCCCCTACCACTTCTCTCACCCGTTCTCCCGGGTGGTGTACTTCCAGGAGGGGATGTACTGATTTCAGCTGGAGTTCGTGAAAGTACTCATCCCTTTTAAGGATTTTGCACAACCTTGAAGTCTCTTTTTCGCCTTCCAGTTCCTCGCAGTACGCTCTAAAGGAGTTTCGTTTCAAACACCTAACGAGCCGCTTATATTCACGCTGTGAGTTCCAGAGGATTCAAAGTCTGTGACTTCTTACCACTTGAAGAGTTTAAATCTTATGTTTCCATATTCATATTTTGGACACCCTTAGTGTAGTAGTAGACTACTACAGGCTCCCCCATCACGACAAGGTAGTGTCCGAAGGAGAGAGCCCAATTAGTACTTGCTAAAATTTGGGGTTCATAATGTACGCACCATAAAATGATCATAAAATTGTCATGGGCCCTGAAATGCACTCTACTTAAGATCAGCCTAAAAGTGCTTTATTTTGCATAAAATATGGTAAATTATTTGTTTACGGTCACAGCCGACGACTACTTTTATTGCGAGTCCCTAGCTCTCTCCTTTTATATGTGGCAACAGGGTGGCCGTCGGCGATAGAAATCGGAGAAAATCGAAGGTGCAGTCGAAGATGCACTATGATCAGAAAGTAGTAATCGAGGCCTTCTATTCGATACCCCACACGCAGGGAGGTAGTTTTAATTGCAGAGAGCAAAATTAACAATCGAGGTGTTAAATTTGGTGAGATATCAGGCAAAACCGGCTAATGAAGGAAAAAAATATTGTGCGATAGTAAGCCACGACGTAAAAATCGCATTCAGCTCCGTAAGGTGGAAGGAAATCATTGAGGCACTTGCCAAGCTGGGTGCCGCAATCTACCTTATACGAGTTTCTGATAGAAAGGCGACTCAGATGAGGGTCCTAAAGAATATCAAACAAACGGCGGTGTACCACAAGGATCAGTCTTCGGCCCATTGTTGTGGGACATAACCGTATCCTGGTTACCTTCATCCAACGAAGCAATCTGTCAGATAAAGTCGTGTTTGGTAAATGCTGAACTATAACTCGCAGAGCACAAAACAGACGTAGTACTGATAACTTAGTGCAGGAAGAATAGGTCTATGAAGATTAGTCAGAAGAAGTCAGAGACCAAATTATACATTCCCAACCTGCTCTCAAATATCTTGGGGTGGTTTTCAATAAGAAGTTGAACTTCAAACAACATCTGCAATATGCAGCTACAAAGGCGTCTAGCATTATATAGAAGCCTAAGACAAAGCCGTCGACAACTCATTCCAAGAGTGGTTACTTCGGTGTTGTTGTAAGCGGCACCTATGTAGGCAGCCGTACTGGGTAATATCAACAAAAAAGGAGAAATAGCAACGATGCATCGACCTAGTGTCCACTGAAAATGCCGCGTTTACCGAACGACATCTGACGAAGTAACATGTATAATAGCTGGGCTGATGCCTATCGATATCTTGACGACTTAAGCCCTATGGATTCACAAACCATCTTACGATACGTGTTAAAGGAGGGTGTACATTTTTTTTTCACAGAATTTGATCGTGGTTATCAAATTAAAGGGCTTAGTTAGTATTTTCTGAAACTGAGAACGTTTTTGATACCGGGTGGGGAGTGTGAGACCAAAATTTGTGTTCCAAAAAGAGTAACAGGTCTAGTTTTCAGAACCTATCATCATCATCATCATCAACGGCGCAACAACCGGTATCCGGTCTAGGCCTGCCTTAATAAGGAACTCCAGGCATCCTGGTTTTGCGCCGAGGTCCACCAATTCGATATCCCTTAAAGCTGTCTGGCGTCCTGACCTATGCCATCGCTCCATTTTAGGCAGGGTATGCCTCGTCTTCTTTTTCTACCACAGATATTGTCCTTATAGACTTTCCGGGCTGGATCATCCTCACCCATACGATTAAGTGATCCGCCCACGGTAGCCTGTTGAGTCGCATTTTATCCACAACCAGACGGTCATGGTATCGCCAATAGATTTCGTCATTGTGTAGGCTACGGAATCGTCCATCCTCATGTAGGGGGCCAAAAATTCTTCGGAGGATTCTTCTCTCGAACGCGGCGAAGAGTTCGTAATTCTTCTTGCTAAGAACCCAAGTCCCCGAGGAATACTAAAGGACTGGCAAGATCATAGTCTTGTACAGTAAGAGCTTTGATCCTATGGTGAGACGTTTCGAGCGGAACAGTCTTTGTAAGCTGAAGTAGGCTCTGTTGGCTGCCAGCAACCGTGCGCGGATTTCATCATCGTAGCTGTTATCGATTGTGATTTTCGACCCTAGATAGGAGAAATTATCAACGGTCTTAAAGTTGTAGTCTCCTATCTTTATTTTTCGCTTTTGACTAGTGCGGTTTGATGTTGTTGGTTGGTTGGTTTTTGGTGCTGACGTTGTCACCATATATTTTGTCTTGCCTTCATTGATGTGCAGCCCAAGATCTCGCGCCAATCGCCGCCTGCTCGATTTGGATGTCCAAATTAGAAATACTTTATTCGGCATAAAATAGACTGCGATACTGGAAAGTTTGGTGGAAAACCATTCAATATTAATATAATACAGAACAAAGAACAAATATTTTTTTCTATAATCTAATTCGCGCGAAATGATATTCGAGTAAGAAATTTGTTAAGTTTCTAAAGGGATTATTGCTTCTGAAAAATCCAAAAACTTCTGCGAAATGAATGAGCTGGCAAGATATGTTTGGTTTGATAGTGTAGCAACCGTTTGAGAAACAGGCAAGAAGCTTTGGGGAGCTATGACCAAAAAAATAAGCTTCCCGGTGCTTGAAGCGTCTGGGCACTAAACTTATCAAAAGAAGATGAAGCCAGCAGTTATGCTATTAAATACTTGGATTGATCGGAAGGTTATTAGAAGCTGGGTTGATGGTCTGCCAAATTTATTGTATTAACGGAAGGTCTTATGCTTATGCTGGCGCTGGAGTTGCTTCTGGAATAATCGTTTTTTGTCTTGCAAGAAGGCCGTCTGTTTTCAGGGCTTCAAGAAACCGTCGTAAGAAGGATTTTCTGAACTACACTTTCCTTCATAAATACCTATATGAAACCTGAAGCGTAGACACCTCCGGACTTTTCGAGCGTTTTAGTGAGGAATGCACACTCTGTCCTTACTGAGATACCATTCAGGTAAAAATCGCTTCCCAGAAGTATTTAACTTTCCATTGTCAACCAGCCAAGAGTAACTACGTGACAACTCTTTTTGGGTTTAACAATGAAATGAGGACGAAGACTGAACTTTGGGTGTTAAATCCAAAAAGAGGAGTCCGTGGACTATAAAGAGTGGAACTAAGTTGCTCTTCATTTGCTCCAGTTCGACATCATGCGGATTTAGGGCTCCTCAATCCCTAAACAAAAATTGTTTAGCTCCGGCCAAGCTTTGGTCCGAACTGTGGGCGGATTTACGTTGGATATAGTCCGCACCCTTGTCAGGAGCGAATAATATCTGCTAGCCGCTTCGGTCACGCTGCTCGCAGGGCAGAGGTGAGGCAGCGTCTGATGAGTTGCCTCTGCCCTGGTACTAAAAAGTAGCTGTCTCCGTCTCTCTTTTAGTTTGTTAAGTTTAAACGAAGTGAAATGAGCACCGAAGACAATGCACGCAGTGGATGCCCCAAAAAGGCTGTTACCGACGGAACTACAGGGTGCAGCAGCATAACTTCCTTTTTTCAAAACTCAATAAGAACTATTGTATGCATCGGAAAATATTTATTTAGTTTTTATAATGTAGGTACATGTCTAAAGTTTTTATTTACATTGTTTTGAAGATCAAATCTGTTAGGTGACGTCCCCCATTCTCCATACATTGTGTAAACCGATTTCCGGCGTTTGACTCTTGTTAGCATAGCAGGTGTTATGTTGGCAATTTCTTCTTGGATGTTGGTCTTCAAATCTTGTAGGGTTCTTGGACGGTTCACATAAACACGGGATTTCAAAAAACCCCATAGAAAAAAATCACAGGGGGACAGATCGGGAGAGCGTGCTGGCCATTCCAAATCGCCTCTAATTGAGATAAGGCGCTCTGGAAAGTATTTCCTCAAAACAGCCATCGATGCTCTTGAAGTGTGTGCTGTTGCACCGTCTTGTTGGAACCAAGTGTCCCCCAAATCCAAATTTTCTAGCCGTGGGAAAAAAAAATTCTGTAGCATGTTTAGATACCGGTCCGAATTCACTGTCACTGTAACCTCATTTTCCTCAAAAAACCAGGGACCAATAATTCCAGCTGAGGAAATTGCACACCACACTGTGACTTTGGGTGAATGCAAAGGCTTTTGATGCAATTCTCGAGGGTTGGTGTCAGCCCAGTAGCGTATGTTTTGTTTGTTAACCGACCCACACAAATGAAAATGGGCTTCATCGCTAAAAAAAACAATAGCACCCTTGGGAACGACATCAAGAAGAAGCTCACACGCGTTCATCCGAGAATTGAAGTCACGTTCTGAAAGCTCCTGCACTATCGCCATCTTATAGGGATGAAAATGAAGATGATCACGAAGAATTCTTCTCACAGAACGATCGGATAGTCCAAGGGCAGATGCGTCTTTGCGCGCAGAACGCCGTGGCGATCGCAACATTGACGCTCTCACTGCTTCAATGTTCTCAGGTGATCTAACGGGCCGAGGGACTCCAGTTCTTCCTTTTGTCGCACTTGCAGTTTGTCTGAATGTAGTGACCCATGTAACAATTGACTTGCGGTCTGGGACGGGAGCCAACGGGGCTAAATTAAAGCGATTCCGAAATGCACGCTGTGTTGCAATAACCGAACATCCGCTTGAAAAATAAACCTCAACGGCAAAGGCACGCTCCTCACTATTCCAACGCATGATGGCGACTGAACCGTGTCGGGACAAAACTTTACAGTATCCCCTCTTGAACGAGACCACTAGCGCTCCACTATGACATCAACTAACTGAGTGGCGCGCATTTTAAAAAAGGAAGTTATGCTGCCGCACCCTGTATAACAAACAGAAGTCGAGGTTTCGCAGGACCGAGTGGATGAACCTTTGGAAGGTTTGCGCCGCATTGCACAACCTGAAAGTCATCCGTGTGAACTCGAAGAGTTCAAAGGGTGTGCATATTTCCGTCTTTGGAACGTCTTCCTTGGTTAAATGCAAGGTCTAAAAGATGCGGCAGTTTGCGAGATGGTGCGCAAAGTCGTGGATGAGTGGAACAGGATATCGGTCTGGAATAGTCTGCCTTCTGTAATCCCCACAGGGGCGCTATTCTCCATTTGACTTAGAGACCATATGGAGTGGGGAAGCCCAACAGTTGTCTGAAGGTCTGCAGATACCCTGTTGCATAAGTTGTTCAAACTCTTTCCGTGCAATAGCAAGCTTCTGGGGCGGTAGAGGACGCACCTTCGAGAAGATAGGGGAACCAGTAGTGTTAACGTGGTGTTGCAAATTGTGCTTCACTGGCTTAGAGATGCTACACTCGGTAGTAATCTGGCTGAATTTTAGTGGGCTTGTACACTCCATCCTTACTGATCCTTTTCACCTAAAAATCGCTTTCCAGAAGGATTTAATTTTCCATTGTTAACAAACCAAGAGTAATTACGTGACAACCCTTTGTGGGTTTAACACCCATAGTTCAAAAATGAAGTGAGGACGAAGACTGAACTTTGGGTGTTAAATCCAAAAGTTCGTGGACCATAAATAGGGGGACTAAGTTGCTCTTCATTTGCTCCGGTTCGATATCATGCGGATTTAGGGCTCCTCAATCCCTAAACAAAAATTGTTTAGCTCCGGCCAAGCTTTGATCCGAATTGTGGGCGGATTTACGTTGGATATAGTCCGCACCCTTGTCAGGAGCGAATAACACCTGCTAGCCGCTTGGGTCACGCTGCTCGCATGACAGAGGTGACGCAGCGTCTGATGAATTACCTCTGCCCTGGTACGAAAAAGTAGCTGTCTCCGTCCCTCTTTTAGTTTGTTAAGTTTAAACGAAGCGAAATGAGCACCGAGGACGATGGACGCAGTGGGTGCCCCAAAGAGGCTGTTACCGACGGAAACACAAAAAAAATCGACAAAATAATTTAGGATGATCGCAAAGTGGCTCTAAAGATATCAAAGGAAAGTGTTGGGCATATCGTGCATAAATGTTTGGGTGTACGAAAGCTCCGTTCAAAGTGGGCGTCGCACGAGTTCACAATCGACCAAAAATAACAACGAGTTGACGATTCTGAGCAGCGTTTGAAGCTCTTCCTCTTTAAAAAACCCGAATGTATGCGTCGATATGTGAAAATGGGCTCCATTATATCACACCGCAATCAAAACGATCGTCATCTGAGTGGACTGCATCTGATGAAGCGGCTCGAAAGCGTGAAAAGACGAAACAGCCGGCTGGCAAGGCTATGTCATCAGTATTTTGGGATGCGCATGGTATAATATTCATCGACTATCTTGAGAAAGGAAAAACCATTAACAGCGCTGTCATATCGCGGAAAAACTGCCCCATTTGAAGAAAAACAGGCCGCTGTTTCATCAAGACAATGCAACGTGTCACAAATCAATGGAAACGATGGCAAAATTGCATGAATTGTGCTTCGAATTGCTTTGGTATCCATTGTATTCTCCAGATCTGGCCCCTAGCGTCTTTTTCCTGTTCCCAGACCTCAAGAGTATGCTCAATAGAAGGAAAGTTAGTGTCGATGAAGGGGTAATCGCCGAAACTGAGGCCTAATTTCAGACTGAGAACCTTGGTTTTGTTGATGAATATTTTCAATCCAACTCTACTTGCCTCTCTTTCTAAATCCAGAGTCATTTGGCTAAAGTCCATGAGGAAAGATATTATCGTCCATTGAATTCCTCCACGTCCTCAGGACAAGCCAGCATGAAAAACATCAACATAACAAGAAGAAATAATATCGGTGACAGGATGCAATCTTAGCAGACTCGGCTTTGGACCTCAAAATTCTCCAAGATTTTGCCTCAGTGCAACACGTGACATTTTGCACCACCATTATAGGCACAATAGCGATTATTACTATTAGTTTCTCCGGAATGCCCTCCCCTCCAGATCCGCTTCCTGTTCACGCTTTCGAAAGCTTTTTCGAAATGAAGTGTGAATCGAAGATCTAAATTCTGCGCACCGTTTCAAAATGATCCGTAGGGTGTTGATGTGGGCAATTCAGGAGGATGTGGAGTGCCAGCCACCAGTCTACTCTCTGTCGATCAAGCTTTAGAGATGGTCATTCATGAATTCCAGAATTATTTTAGTTATTATCTTTGCGACGGCAGTGAGCACGCATATACCCCTCTAATTGTCACACTCAAAACAGGTCCTCGTCTTCGGGACCTTGGCGATCATCTTCTTTTTCTACTCTTTGGGGTCTCGGATTCTTAAGATTTCCATACAAGTGGAAACAGCAGATCTGCAGTAACTACAGGTGTAGCGATAAATAACTCTGCGGAGAGATTGTCAAGTCAAGCGGCTTTACTCCGTTTGAGTGCATTGATGGCCGAAATGATTTCTCTTCTGCTTGGAGAAACAGTCCTTATCTGCATGTTACGGTGACTAGCGCTTTCATTCGCATATGTTTTTCCAATGGCGTGTGACTTGTCCGAGAATAAATTGTAACATTTGATCAAAATTGATTTCCAAATTTGAACCTAACATCGGTCGACGACTTTCGGTAAGGGGTCTACAACTGTTAAAATGGCAGAATGGATGGGACGAGAGCATGAAAGGATGCTGGACTCATAAGATGATACCGAAGTCGAGAGCTGGATTAAACGAAAAGATGGACCGAATCGCCCGAGTTGCGAGTACGTCACAGAGGATGCGAAGCAGGTACTCTTTTACTCTTTTCACACAAAATGGAAATAGAAGCGGTAGACAATATCCACTTATCAGCGGAAAGTATCTTTTAGAATATGTTGAGTTCGAAAGTGGTGGAAGAAGCAATAAGGAATATCCACGGAATACTACGTCAGGAGGAGTTTAGAGAGATGAAAGAGAGGAGAAGAGAGGATCACCAGCAGAAATAAAATTTAAATACTAATCCAGGCCCGCGACGAAATAACATAAGTTTATTCCAGTCCAGTCCAGCAATTTGTTAGCACTGATGAAGGGAACAAGTCCAAGGAATTGTTAGCACTGATGAAGGGAACAAGTGGTTCCCGAAATATCGGTATTTGCAAGACCAATAAATTAACACTAGCGAATAGGAAAAACAAGTTTTTATTATTTCATATAATTTACTCGCTGGAATCGCCACGTAATTACACTCAGATATGAACCTTTCCAATTTTTGGTATATCTTTGTATGTATCTATATAATATATCAGTTTTTAGAATACAAACCAACAGTAGTGTATAAATAAACATGTCTTCTTTGATCACTTGACCAATTCCTTGGCATTTAATAAATTATTGCATTAACGATTGAATTTTGTCTAGAGTTTCTGAGCAATTTCAACAAATTACTTTCGTATCGATACACACAACCTGCATACATAAGTGTTCATATGTGGTCTAGTTTGAGCTTGAATTTCCATTTGGAGAGGAATTCTCCGCATTATTTGAATGCACAGTTGTAATTTATTTCCTATGCAAGTACGGATGTAATTATGCAATGAATTTCATTAAGTCTATGGACTATTATCTATATCTCAATATTGATTAAAACATGTTTGTTTGCAACTATTTTCAAGTATATTATCAGACTGAATGCACCAATAAAATCAGGATTTCCAAACCATTGTCGGACATCGCAACATCGACGAAAGTTCGGTATTTTGAACACAAACTATTTTTCACTAAAGTAATTTTTTTACTTTTACTCGTTGCAAGGAAGGCATGTTAGAAATGTCAGCTTAGAATTTAGATGAAAAATTCAGTGCGCTGACATTTTGACCTTTTGGAAATGCCAGATTTGAGTTGTTTCCGCTCTGAATGCCCAATAGTGCTCCTAGGTGAAATTAGGGTTCACTACCGATACATACCCGCTTTTCCTCACTGCAGTCTTTGCTCAAATACTTTCAAACCTTGCCGAAAACACCGCAGTGCTGGTCCTCCTTGATCCGAGTGACCTATAAATCACCAAATCCTTTTGCTCGGACCAATTCCGCTCAACTGGCAAATCGTCCTCGATGTTGGGGGGAACTTAATACCTCCTGGTTTGATACCTACGTTAGTAATAATGGTTACAATCTGCATACACTGGCTAATTTTGGACTCCACCGCACGTGACATTTTTCATTTTGCTAACCATTTTGTGAAATTCTTCTCATCACTGTCTTACCCCAATCCCAAACAATCAATCAGAGAGAGCTGCTCTAATAACCTTTTCTTCTCAACAGACTCACTATTCCAGTCCCGCAAAATCAAGTTCGTCAAACCCAGTTCACAATGTTCATAAAAAAGCCAAGAGCAAAACTCTGTAGAGATTTGTCAAAACCCCTTACATAATTCTTAAAAAGCTCCTTGCATCAATCAGACCCTTCCTGTCACCGTTGCTTGCTGAACACTGATTTTTCCTTGCGGTGGAAGTGTGCTCAGATCACATCTATCCAAACGGAAAAAGAAAATCTTCACCTCCCGTGTAGCTACACATCTATCTCTATCTTTTCAATCTCCTCCAAAATTTTCGAGTGGACAATCGACTCAATGATATATGAGGACTACGATGGAAACAATTATATCCCGGACTGCTAGTTCGCCTATCCAACAGGTGATTCAATTAAGGACGCCCTCTTATTTTTTGAAAAAAATGCGAGCTAGTCGAAAACAAAAAGGGCCCATTGACGCCGTCAAGTAAGTGGTAAATTCAGGACTACTTCAATTCCTACACCAAAAATGTAGGCCCTCTTAGTCTTAAAAACCTACGCCTTACTTGGAATTAATCCCAATACACTTACAATAGCCTATCTTCTTGACATAAGAAAAACTTTTGACTTCCCCCGCCCTGTCCCCAGTAGTTCAAAAAGTTCCATTAAATTAGTCCGGGGACCGCTTTGTGGGGTTGCCTATGTGAGATCTGGCATCGCCATGTAACAGGCAGAATCCCTTTATCAGCATGTCACTCCTTTTATTCTGAGACACCCTTTTCAATACCTTTAGGGTCCCACAGTATCTTGCCGTGTTGATGGTTTCGCCATGAGCCAGATATTCAATCAAAATTATGCCTTAATGCATGAAATTGACTTTTTGAATTTTTTGGTTCAAGGTGAAAAGGGGCGACGACTGAGACTCTTGAGACTGTCTCTTGGTTGTAAGCGTGGTGTGGTCGACCCAAGTTTCATCTTCAGTAACGGAGTAGACAAAAGTTCGTAGTGCTCCAAAATCTCTTTGGAAGTCTATACTATATATAGCAATATCCGACGCGAGAAGACTATACACAGGGGATTCAACTTCCAGAACATTCTTTGAAATTTTATGGAGACAGGAAAGTCTTCCAAATATTTGGCCGCGACTTGAGTAGCGCGAGCAAAATTCCCGCATAGGGGCTGGTGTTGTGCGTTCATTTGAGTTCGAGCACGCGGCAGCATCAGTCATAACAACAGACAATGCACTGATGTTTATGGCTTCCCACATCCCAGTTTGAATCAAATGCCGAGCTTCCTTAAAAATCCATTTCTTATTAATGGTAATGGATCTTAATGGAATTACTGAGCAAATAATGTTTCAAAATTCCTCTACGGAAAGCTGGGTGGAAGGAAACACGTGCAATATTCTCGGCAATAAATCCATCTTTGCTCTCCTAGGAATTGCGGAGGAAATAAGTGGAGGCATCGAAGATGAGATGAAGAAATACACACAAGGAAACCCATCTTAACCATTTCCTTGCAAATAGACTCTACGCCAAAATGGCCGCTATGCTCATCAAACAGAGCAAGAGCAATAAGTTGATCAGGTGTGACAAAATCCCACCCATAATCCTCGCCTCTGTGTCTAGGAGCCTTGTTTTGTTAACATTATTCCACAACTATTGTTTCCTGAACGCCCATCTCGTTTGCGCTGAAAGTATGCTCAGACCACATCCATTCTAAACAAATATGAAATCCTGTTTTCCGACATACCTGCAGGCTTATTACAATCCCTTTAACCTGTGTCAACATTTTCGTGTGGATATCAAATCTATGAGAGATGAATACTACGATGGAAACAACTCTATTCCATTCGCTAATCGAAAGGGTTATTTAGTTGAGCAGGACCTCCTAGTCCTGAATACTGACGTTTCTTTTAGAATTAAGGCACAAGGTACATAGAATAGTCTCTCTTCTTGACATAAGAAAAAAATGTTAACTCCGTATGTTAAAACAGACTCGTTTATAAGCTATTCTATCCGTGCTTCTGCAAGTTAGTCTTTATATTTCTAGGAAGTAACAGTCCCAAGTAAAGATTGAGCAGCGACTGTCCTTTCTTTACACCAATCCAGCTGGAATCCTACATGATTCAGTCTTTTTCTGATGTTTAACTGTGGATATCCTAAGACCTGTTTTCGTTCCAAATGCACTCAATGCAACTCTCTGTAAGGGGACATAGTAAGCGGCGGGGTTCGTCTGAGCTCTACCGATACTTCATCAGGTGTGGACTAGCCTTCAACCCGCAAAAATTTTAAACAATCCTCCTAAAAGGTAAAAGAAGATGACACCAAAAGTGGTATTTAACATCAGAAACCGGTCTGAAACAAACATTTCACATCCCCAAAGTGGACCAAGTTATCTATGGTGTCTTGGTGTCACTATAAACTCAAACCGATCCAACGTCCCTCATCTCTATAAGGCTGTGCAGACGGCGTCTTCAATCCAGTGAACCGCATACAGGCAGTCCGTAATTTAGCGATTTCTTCGTTCGATCAGTATTTTGATTGCCGCGAATCGCATGCTCTCATTATGCGCCTGATTATTGGGGCAATCCGAAGTTGCACCATGAGGATCATGATCTTCAATAGTATCTCCACGAGTGTATCTCCTCCTCCAAGTTTTTTAACGTACTAGCCTTGATTTCCAGCTTTCCGTCCGTGGGAACGCATATCGCCGCATGATTCATTTCTGATGAGTGCTCACTGGCAAACCAGATCATTCCTCTCTCCAATGTGAAACTCACATCTATATGTCAATTGATCATTGTTGCATTTGGCGGGGCATAACAACCGTATATGTAGATGCTAGTTATTTTTGCCCTGACGAATCTAACTTCCGAAAATTCCATCATTTTTTGGATGGCCTTGCTAGTTAAATCTGTAGCGCAGGCGCCACTCTTGTTGTTGCGATAAAGCTCGCTGATTACGGCCACTTTGACTCCCTGCTCATAGATGGTATTGCGCTGCCTCGCCGGGATTGATTTTCCCCAGGGTCAGCCTTGCACTCCTTAAATATATGAGTTGCTCCACCAGATTTTCGGTACCTCTTTGAGCAATCATAGTCACCGGTGCATGAAAACTTACGGCATCTAAGATAGTGCTTGAGAGATACCTGCTCTCTGAGTCGCCAATGGATGCAGCCTACTTTCATTTTACCAACTGCTAGCTGTTTGGATGCTGCTTCGGCCGGTAAACTGATAGTTGACGTTTGCGTGCCTCCATAAGCTTCCCGAGTGGTGCGAGCTGTTTTCTAGAGCCTCGCGGATACCCTTAGCTGTGACTTCATCAGTGTCTTTTCATTGTTTTGTGCCTCTTCCCCTGAGGATTTTCAGCCATGTTGCCCGAACACTTCTTCAGCTCCAGCATCAAATCTCCTTTTTGGGAACGTTTGATTCGACTGACGCTTTCATCAAGGCACATAATTTCCGGATCGCATTTAGCCTTTCTGAGAATATTGGCGTAGGTAATATCATTTTTCCAGAAGTCATTATCAATTCGGGCCGTAATCTCCTTTTGCGTGTCGTCTATTTCTTTTCATCAACCTTGGTCCATCCTTCCCCGGTTCCTTTTTGGGTCTTTACCTCGTTTGAGTTGATCGAAGCCGGCGCCGCTGTTTCTACAATTTTCGTTATTTTGCTTGAGATTCCTTTTACCGATAGGAGGTATTTTTGCCTCTTAGCGTCCTGCAAAGGTCCAAAGGAATCATTCGCTCCCTTTCTACTCCTCTTTTTGAGTTTACCGCCTTTTGTGTTTTGAGAAGGCATTGTTTGTGTTGCCTGAGTGATGTTTACTTTTTTTGATGCATCTCTTCCCTCCTCGGCACTGTTATACAGAACTCGAATGGTTCTGACCTGCCTGCTGCATATTTTGTTTGTACTTCATAAATTCGCATAACTTTATTATTTTAGTTCCGAGCAGAATGAGAGATGATTTTGGATTGAATTTCCTCCTCTGCACTTCCATAACCGTTAGTTTTCCGGAAGTTTATCATATTTCCATTTTTCATCGACGTTGATTTCGAGGGAGATCGCAGTATCGTCGAGCTTCTTCTAAATGGGTGCAGCACTCCTCCGAGTCTGCCCAGTCGCCCCACTGTTAACTGAAAAATACCGATTCTGTGAAGCCACTTTCCACGCCTATGTTCCCGTGGGCGATATGCTTCTTTCGAACTCCTCCTTCTCCAGACTATTCGTAGTATAACGTGCAACGGTGGCTAAGTAATCCACCGCCGAAGCACTGCAGTCGAGGGATATCAACAACCAGGAACCTGCTTGCCCTCTTCTACCCTCGCCGATGCTATGGTTCCGAGCCACAGTACCGTAAGTTTTGATCTCCTTTCTTCCTCCATATGATTCTCCGGTAAATCTCCGCAAATTTCTCCTCAGTTGCTGCTGGTACCGTTTTTTTTGCGTTCCACTTTATACGGGGAGAAAATGCATAGTGCTGTTAATTGGTAATTAATCCCTACCTTCTTCATAACAATCTTGAACGATGCTTACTAGTGGTTCAGGTCTGCCTCCGCGTAAATTTCTTGAAAGCATCCTCGCTGGCTGGTGCATATAGCCGACTTAAGCCTACCTCGTTGGTGGATTTCTTTTTTCTCGAAAGCATGATGCTTGCAACCACCACGATTTCTACGTTCTATCCACACGTTGAAATCACCCGCAAGGATTTTTGGGTTTTGACTTCTTATATCCGAAGTTAGCATATCTAGCATTTCCTCGTCAGGCTTGGTGGAGCATACCAACTGTACATGTAAATACCAGCTATTTTTGCCCCGACGAATTTTACTTTCGGAAACCACATGTTGCCGCTTTGCTGAATCGGTGGTCCACTCCCCAATGTAATTATGACAATAAGGCTTGCTGACCACATAGGCTCCCTTCTCATAGATGATCTGTGAGAGTAGGTCCTCTTAATGATTTTGAATGATTTGCGTCAACCCCATTTTTTCAGCGCAGGCATCAACTGTCGGCAAGTTGCAGCAACAGATGCCCAGCATTTAGAAGAGGCTCGGCATCTGCTGCTGCAACTTGCCATCTGTCGATGCCTTTTTTGCCTTGCACTCCGTGAACATATAACCTTTTGACCTATTATCGCTTCTATGTGGCTAAATTCAAGACATCTGAAACCGCACTTGAGAAGCACCTACCCTCTGAGTTGAGAAACGATCCTCATTATTTTTGCTTCATCAACTGCAAGCAGTTTGAAGGCTACTTCAGCCGATCAGCTTATAGTTGCAGTTATCGTCAAATAAAAATAATTATAGTTTGCCATTTGCGTGCTTCCATATACCTTCCTAAATTCTCTGATTGCGGCCTCTTGTAAACCAAGTGGTCCGAACAGTTTTTCTAGGGCTTCGTGGTTATTCTCCTTTCTCTTGATATCATCAGAATCTTTATATTGTACAACAATCCCTGCTATTTAGCCGGCATACACAGTACCTCTTAAGGACTTCTTCAATCTGCCAAGGAAATTTTCAGCCGTCTTGCCCGAGCACTTCTTCAGCTCCAGCATCAAATTTCCTTTTTGGGAACGTCTGATTCGGCTGTCGCTTTCATCAAGCTCCATCAGTTTCGGATCAGATTTTGTCTCCTTGGGAATATTGGCATGGGTCATATCACTTTTTGTAGAAATGATGATCAATTCGGGTCATAACCTTGTTTTTCCTGTCGCTTTTTTCTTTCCATCACCACCATCCATGCTTCTTCCTTTTTGGAGCTTTAGCTCCCTTGAGCTCAGTCAGCGTTATTTTGTTCGACTTTCTCTCCGCCGGTGAGAGGTCTTTTTACCTCTTCGCATCCTGCGAGAGTCCAAAAGAATCGTGCGCTTCCCCTCTCTCTTTTCGAGTTTATCGCCCTATGGGTTTTGAGAAAGTCTGCTTGTGTTGCCTGAGTGATGTTTACAGGACTCGGATGGCCCAGACGGTGTTTTTAATTCGGACAACTTGAGATGAGTGATGATTTATCCGTAATTATGCACTGTTACTCTGCTTGGTTTCCCATTATGCACTTCTATAATTGTTAGTTTTTCGGAAGCTTCCCAGATTTCCATTTTTCACCAATGTTGGCTTCGGGGGAGATCGCAGGATCGTTGAGCTTCTCCTAAATCGGTCCGGGACTAGTTCCTGAGAGTTCCTGACCTTTTTTTTTTCTTGTTATGTTTGTCTTGAACTTGAGAGAGGGAGGTCTCCATGTATGCAAAAGGGGGTGCAAAATGTTTTTTTCATCGAATATCACGATGTGTGGTATCAAATGGAAGGTCATGATTAGTACTTTTCGAAGCAGGTCTTTTAGTTTAGTTTTAGTTTAGTTAACTGGGGGGAGCCGCAGCTCCGAGCACTCAGGCCATTATTAGGCCCTTTGTACTATCCCCGTAGTTGCCTATTCAATGGCTTCCCGCCTACGGTGTTCGCAGGCTTTAGCGAATCTGAGAACATTCTCCAGAGCCAGAGAGTGTGCAGATTCTTCATTGAAGAAAACCTTGCCAAGGTGTCTTCGTCTGAGATCTGACGATGCCGGGCAGCTGCATAAAAAGTGCAGGCCGTCTCTTCCTCCTCCTCACATTGGCTGCACACAGCCGAAACCACTACCCCAATCTTTTCCATATGGTAGTTTAAGGGGCAGTGTCCCGTCAAAAGCCCTACTAGGGTTTTCATGTCCGACTTCTTAAGAGACAACAAAAATGCCGCTCTAGTGGCTCTAGGCTCCTTCACAAGGATTTTCGCTTGCCGGCAAGAGTCCAAATTTTTCCACTCGGTTGCGTGAATCCTTGCGATTTCACCCTTCAGAGTAGACTTGACAGTAGATGGTCGGATTCCAAGAGCTGGTTCTGGCCCCACCATTGTGGATCCAGACCCTCGGCGAGCTAGTCTGTCAGCCTCCTCATTGCCGGCGATGTTAGAGTGCCCCGGCACCCACATCAGGAATGTTTCGTTCAGTCGGCCAAGTTTCAGCAGCACTTGATGGCAACTCCACACCAACTTGCTTGATATGTTATTGCCATTTAGCGCTGATAATGCCGCCCGACTGTCAGAACAGATTCGAATGGTGCGACCCCTCCATTTCTGTCGCAGACATTCTTCTGCTGCCAATGAAATGGCATATATCTCCGCCTGGAATATGGTCGTCCTTTTTCCGAGGGGTCGGGCCAGTTCTTTAATCGGATTCTCCGAGAACACCCCTGCACCTGATCCATCCTCCATGACTGACCCGTCGTTGAAGATTATTAGGTCTGTAATCTGAAAAGACTCATGGCCACTTGTCGACCATTCTTCTCTTTCGGTAATTACGACAGTGTATGCCTTTTCAAAGACGAATCTGGAAACCATATGATCGGTCGGCATCAGGGCTACCGGATGTTTTTCAAGGAATTTCCAGATGGCCATTGGATTGGCCGCCTTTCCACGCCCCAATGGTATCGAGCATATAGGCGTCGTTGGCCGCTTTCCGTTTCACCTCTAAGTGAATGGGGGGTAAATTTAGGATAGCTTCAAGTACCGCAGTCGGCGTAGTACTCATTGCTCCAGTAATACTTAGGCAACCAAGTCTCTGAATCTGCGTTAGCAGCTTCCTGCTGTTAGCAAAGTTCAGTCTTGGCCACCAGACGATGCATGCATACATCAAAATGGGTTTTATTATGGATGTATACATCCAGTATATCCGCTTAGGTGAAAGTCCCCAGGTCTTACCTATCGCATTCCTACCGCACCAGAGCAATCTGCAGGATTTCTGATATTGTTCCTGGATATGATGCTTCCACGTTAACTTGGAGTCGAAATGTACTCCAAAGTACTTGACTGTTTGTGCCAGCTGGATTTCCGCCCCTGCTAAGGTGGGTGGCGTATAGCTACCCCACCTGACGTTCCTAGTGAACATAACTAGTCCAGTCTTCCTAGCGTTCACCGTGAGTCCGTTGCGGAGGTACCGGCTGTGGATTACATGCAGAGTTGCATTCAAGCGGTCACATACTGTGTCCGCAAACTTGCCGGTAATTATTACGGCTAGGTCGTCTGCAAATGCTTGCGCGAAGACTTTTTTGTCCTCCAGAAGCCACAGCAAGCTATCCATCACCAAGAGCCACAACAGTGGAGAGAGAACCCCTCCCTGTGGGCAGCCCCTGAGACATCCTGCTTCAATAGACTTCTGGCCGACCGATATGTGGATTTTTCTCCACTCTAGCATGTGAAGGATCCAACTGATTAGCAGCGGTTCGATTCCATGCTGCCTTGCCGCATCACAAATTGCCGCAAATGAGGCATAATTGAAGGCACCTTCGATGTCCATGAATGCGTCTAAGGCGTATTCTTTTTCGGACATCGCCTTTTCAATTTTTGCCGTAAGTTCATGGAGTGCTGTCTCCGTGGATTTGCCTTTCTTGTAGGCGTGTTGCCTATGGTGAAGTGGCCATTTAGGAATGTGTGTATCCCTTATGAACCGATCTACTAGTCTTTCTAGTCCTTTTAGCAGAAAGGACGTTAGGCTGATCGGTCGAAAGCTTTTTGCGTCTGTGTAGGTGGGTTTTCCTGGTTTGGGAATGAACAACACCTTCACATCACGCCATTTAATTGGAATATAAGCGTGTGCTAGGCATGCGCGATATATATTCCGAATATGTAGACCCACGGCATCCATTCCTTCTATTACTAGCGCAGGGATGATGCCATCCGGACCTGCAGACTTGTATCTATGGAACGAGTTAAATGCCCATTTCACTCGCTCCAGTGATACTATTTTGCATGCCAGATTCCAGTCTCTCGGTTGAGGGCTGTATGCACCTGTTGGCCCCGAGATTAGATTTTGGATGCTGCCTGGGAAGTGTACTTCAAGCAAATGATTTGCCGTTTCTTCATCGCTTCTGTGTACTTCCCATTCTGTAAACGTAAATAACCCAGTTTCTGGCTATGTTCTTTGACCAGAATGCGCTTCAGCTTTGAGGTTGCCTCAAGAGAGTTAGTCTCTTCGCAAAAGCGTCTCCAAGATGATCGTTTAGCCGATCTTATGCTCTTCTTTAGAGCCTTCTGTGCCTCTTTATAGCGATTCCAGCTAGTGCTTGATTCACCCTTCAAAGCACGATTGAGGAGCATCCTTGTCGTTCTCCTCTGTTTTGCCAAATCCGAGTTCCACCATGGTGTTTTACCCTTCTTTGGCATCTTGAGTGGACAGCTATCTTCGAAAGCTTCTCTCATGCTAGTTGTGATCATCTGGGTTGTCTTTTCAATTCCAGCAATGGATTTGATGCGCTTCCCAGGGATTGTGACTCGGGCGCTTAATTCTGTTTGATACATTACCCAATCTGTCTTCCTCGGATTCCGAAATGGAGTGGGTGGGGGTGGATCCATGCCCATAACGAAATCAATGCGTCTGTGATCCGAGAGTGTGATATCGTTTGATACTCTCCACTCTCCGATCAGAGCTGGGATGTTAGAAGATGCCACCGTGATGTCGATGACCTCTCGCTTGACCACGTTGAAGAAAGTGGGTTCATTACCCACATTTAGGATCTGCTGGACGGGGATTTAAAAGCCTCGAGATTGCACCCAGATCAGGCATTCGATAGAGCCAAATGGCGAAGCCGATCACGACGAGCCGACCCCGCTTGTGAACGGGACAAAGGCTGAAGAAAAAGAAGAAGATTTAGGATCTGCAAATCAGTTCCTACTAGATACTCCAGTAGTCTCGATCCTCTTGCATTGATGTTCGAACTTCCCCAGCATATAAGCAGGTCTTAGTTTTGATATTGGTTGTAAAGGGGAAGAGTGCGGGGGCTATAAAAGGTGGTCAATAATTTCAAAGACCTATTTTCAGAAACCACCCAACCGAAAAAATTTAAAAAAAATATGGAGGTCCATGCGAATGGTACTTAGGCCGCAATCACAAAATTTACTTAAATTAAGTTCACAATATTTCATTAGTATATTTGGTAAGTCGACTGTGCCTTTTCGACCACAATCATCGGTGCATATTCCCGCTATGCGGCCACTTTCAAGATATTTCGACAATGTTTGAGAGATGCCTGCTCTCTGAGTCGGCAAGCGACTCAGCCTATTTCTACTTTATCAAATGTTACCAATTTCAACGGTTCACAGCTTACCCTTTACGTGCTCCCACACGCCTTTTTCCGTCCCTTGAGTGCGGACTCTTGCAAACTGAGTAGTCCGAATTGTTTCTTTGGGGCCTGAGGGATGTCTTCATTTGTGGTAACTTTATCTGTTTGTCTGTCTGTCACAAACGATTTAGTCGGAAATGGCTGAAGTTATCATCACAATTTGGTAGGAATAAGTGTTTTGTGAAACCCCTTATAAGCCGAAGGTGGCCGTTCAAGGTAAAAGGGGGTACATGCGAAAGGAAGTGTAAATTTTTTTTCTCGGAATATGGTCATAGGGGATATCAAATGAAAGGACGTAATTGGTACTTCTCGAAAATGTTATCTGATGAATTATAGGGAGTGGAGGGCTCAAAATATGTGCTCAAAAGTGAAACAGGTCTCGTGCTCAGAATTGTCCATCCAAAAATCATTAGCATTTTTTTTGAAATTGGTACCGAAATTCTCTGGTATTTCGACTTGTTCCTTGCTTCCCCATCATTTGGAGACGTTACTTATTTCTTCAACCATTTTGGTTTAGTTTTATCCCAGGATCTTCGTATCTAGTCTAGAGAATTGGTGGCTTACATAACAGCAGTATCACCGTTGCAAACTAATTTGAAACGCTGCTGATTTATTAGTATGCCTGAATATTTTTCTTTAATATGAACAGTTTGAAAAAAGAATTGAAGAGGAAGAGCAGAGAAGGAAGAAAGGATTGTGAAACTGAATTTTCACGTGGATTTCTGTTTCTTTCTTTTGAGAATCTGAGCTGGTGGTTTATACGAAATAAGTCCATCTCAAAGTAAATTTGCATTTCCAACATTTTTCCAGCTCATTGTCCTTAAAAGGTAACCCAGACAAACCTTATTATTTATTTTCCTTTGAATAAATATGCTTGGAAAAACCATAGGATTTGAGCCGACATAACTCTACGGATTTCAAAATCGATGTTATTCAAATTAGCTTAACGTGATCCTTTTGCTCCTTCTGGAGCTGTAACCTGCAGCACACACCAGCCAGTAGTTGTTTTTCAAATTGATTTCTAAAATCTTGTGTCGTTCAATACAAAAAAGAAAGCCTGGTCGTCCGGGGTTGGTGTGAAAACGTGACACCACTGATTCCTGCGTTCCTTCAGATGGAGCAATGTTTCCAGCCACCCATCCTCTCTACGTGTGCATAAATTGACTCAAAGACGATTCTAAATTGACTCAAGAACGTACCTATTCAATGTAAAACACGTGTAAAGCGGGTCGTAACCCTAGAGAAGTAATAGTGGCTTATGATGTACTAAACAGCAAATATGTACCCATATTGAACTGCTTATCATGCAGAATTTTGATTCAAAGGGAACTTGTTAGGACGGTGGTGACAATGGAAAAGTTAGAACACCATAAAAAGGTTGAGGATAGGCAGCGTATAAGTGATTTACTAGATATTTAGAGGTTTCGAAACCTGCTTGATGTTCACGGAAGTCCTAGTAAATCCGAACAAGTACCGTGGAATGTTCTTCCCGCTTGAGTTTCATAAAATAGTATGAATACGAGGAACATAGGATGAGCGGGTAAAGCCGCACAATTGGAAAATGTGAAGGAATTTTCGTAAACCATCAAAAACAGGATTGAATAAAGGGAGCAAAGGAGGAGGTTATAATATAGAATAGAATTCCCATTGTGAAATGCTGACATAAAGCGAGCATTGTCAGCTATGTAGGGATTTTCCAGCATTCATTTGCATATCTGTATTCGTATCCGGAACTTTGTGGTATATCTGCTTACATTGCTCATTTGGGAAGAATGATTACATTCAATATATTGAAAGGTTGCTGTTACTCGCTAAAATGAATGCAGGTAGGTATGATAATTGATTGGTGAAGGGGAAGCTCCGTTATCGTGAGTGAATCAAATGCAATGGGAGTAGTGATAAATGTCAGAGTGAAATTATGCGGTGTTTCCAACGATTAATTAATAGAAGTAATGAAAACTTGTTGTTTCTTTTCCGTTGGTGTAGGTATTTTATTCTTGCAAATACCGATATTTCGGGTTGTTTGCACTGATGAAGGGAACAAGTGGTTCCCGAAATATCGGTATTTGCAAGAATAAAATACCTACACCAACGGAAAAGAAACAACAAGTTTTCATTACTTCTAGTGATAAATGATTTAAAACTGATACAATAGCGACCAGAAAACTAATTGAGCGTTGCATTGGGATTTAGGATAGAAAGTTTGTGAATAACAAGAAAGGTTGGATACCTGTGCTCATAGAGTATACCCATCCTTCTGCCGTTTTTCGGCTTCATTATAGTAAGGGATGTACCCTCCCAATAGGTTCTGTGTGTTAGAGGGAGATAACATGATAGAGCTTTTAAGCTTTCGTGCTATCTCGCTCACTCCGTCTCTTTCGCACTATGAGCTTTTGGGTGCGCGCTTTGGGTAAGGGGTGTGCGCCTTGGGTAAGGGGTGTGCTTTTGCGGGGGAGCTTTGGGTGTGTGCTTTTGCTGGAGAGCTTTGGGTGTGTGCCTGTGCTGGGGCTTTGGGCTGTGTGCTTTTAGTGGTGGCTCTGGGTGTGTGTCTTGGGTGAGGGTGCCTTTGGAGCCTTTCGGTACGGGGTGTTGCTGTGTGTGTGGGGATAAAGGCACCAAATAAAACTTGACACTCCCCAAAAACTTTTGAAAGAGATCGCTATCTCAGAAACACACCAAAACATATCCAACACACACAGCAAAACAAGAGAAACAGCAATAGAGCTTAATATCCCCAAGACACAAACCACCCACCCCAAGACACGACCCCCGACAAAGCCCAAAGCCCCCAGCAAAGGCACACAACCAAAGCTCCCCAGCAAAAGCACACCCCTTGCCCAAGGCGCACACCCCTTACTCAAGGCGCGCACCCAAAAGCTCATAGTGCGAAAGAGACGGAGCGAGCGAGATAGCACGAAAGCTTAAAAGCTCTATCATGCTATCTCCCTCTAACACACAGAACCTATTGGGAGGGTACATCCCTTACTACTTCAAAGTAACGTTTTTCCACTTACTTAAATCCATTATTACCATGATTACACCTTTATTTTGAAAACCGATTATAAAAGTTTTCCTAGTTTGTCACCCTATATACTTCAACTTTCCATTCGCCCTTAATAAATATGTGTTTCATATTGATTTAGCTTGTAATTATTAAAAAAAGTCAAGCGACGACGGCTTTACGGTTTCTTACCAAGGCAGAGGCAAATCGTCAGACGCTGCCTCACCTCTGCCCTGGGAGCAGCGTGACCGTAGCGGCTCGCAGATGTTGAATGACATGCCTACGAATTATATTGAGCAAATCCGCCTTATTGACCAGAGACGACAGATTATTGATTGTTCATGATATAGCGTCATTACTAGTCGAGAAGGGGGGGGGGGGGGGAGGGTTGAAGAGAGCATTTCAAATGATTGAATTATTTGACAATCTCTTATTCCGTTCTAATTACATTTAAGGTTTGGTGTAAATTAAAACCTTATTAGAATTGATTCGATGTCTGTTTGTCTCTCTGTCTTTTTTGATAAGGTGAAAATCTTCAAAAGACACTGGTCTGGACACGCCAGCGTGTGGGATTTTTACCCACTAGAACCACCAACATATTCCTCTCTGTGCAGCGAAACCACTATAAGGTATTACATCACGGGGTGGAGCCAGTTCACACTGTTTCCACGGCTATTCAATGCAACGGCGGAGGCGAATTCACAATGGCGTTCAGGTTCGCACCTCCGATGTGCGTCCACATCTCTTCGCCACCAACTGAAACCGCGCGGGTTCAGCGGAGCAAACCGACCACGCGATCCTGCCAATTTGGAAACTGGGCGAATCTGATGCTTGTGTGTGCATTTTTGAAGTGACCACAGGCTTATCGAACGCTTTTAGCCTCGACAAGGAGATTCATTTGGGCTCGTCCCGAACGTCGAGATTGAACAAGTGTTCGGCTCGTTGCAGAACTCTAAAGGGCCCCTCGTATGGTGGTTGAAGCGTCCACCCTAATGAGAACCTGTCTACATGTTTCAAGATCCATGTCGGGACTGTGGAGTTGGCCGCAGCTTCGAAACCGCGTTCATAAGCAGGCGCTGCATTCTGGAGTCGCCTAATCCTGCTTTGATGTCCAGCACAGGGTCGGCGGGGAGGCGCAGATTCTCTCTGTACACCATCTCCGTGGGGCTCCAGGTATTGCTGGACGGTGGAGTCAGGATCGCTTGGTGATGAGCGGCCTTAAGCAAGAAGCGACGGTAAAAGTTTTACATGCCCAAGAACCTGCGCAGATACTTTACCGTGTTTGGTAGGGGAAAGCTCTTTACCACTTCAACATTATCTGGGTTAGGTTATATACCATCAGGTTTTATCAAGTGGCCGAGAAATTGTACTTGCCTTTGAAGAAATTTGCCTTTCTCAACGTTTGGGACAATTCCGGCTTCAAGGATACGTTGAAAAATGCACTCGAGATGCGCTAAGTGCTCAGATTGTGAAGAGGAAGTGACCAAAACATCATCCATATAGACGAAACAGAAGTTGAAGTTTTGCAAGACAGAGTGAACCAACCTCTGGAAAGTCTGCACAGTATTGTACAAGGCGAAAGTTATCCAAGTGAACCCGAAGAGCCCGAAAGGTGTGCAGATAGCCGTTTTCGGAATGTCTTCCGGAGCGACAGGGATTTGGTGGTAGGCCTTGGCTCGATCCAAGGTCGTAAAAACATGGCAGTTTATAATCGATTGCGTAAATTCATAGATGAGTGGAATGAAATATCGGCCTGGAACTATCTGAGCGTTCAGAAGCCTATAAACTCCACATGGCCGCCATTCGCCGTTTGACTTAGGGACAGAAATGGAGAGGACCAACAGCTATTGGATGGTCTGCGCAACAGCAGGCTTCTGGGGTGAAAGTGAATGCACTTTTGAGAAGATTGGAGGGCCGGTAGTGTTGATGTGGTGCTGCACGTCGTGCTTAATCGGCTAGGAGAAACTACTTTCCGTGGTAATGTTGCGATACTTTCTAAGGAGTACGCGAATGCGGTTGTCGACAACATCCTCGAAAATTATCGAAAGGGTGTCATTTTGGCAGATAGAAATTTTCAGTGACGTCTGTAATGAGGTTGTGGGGTCTATCAAAGCCTTATTTTGCAAGTCCAACAGCAGCCTATTCCCTCAGGGATCGTCAACGATCCTTCACGGGTCGTTTACGATACGGGGAGTGGCCTCCCCGAGGTGCCCGAGCAAGTAGTTCTGACCCCCTAGCTGGCATAATACTTGCGTCCTAGGTAGTAGCCTCGAGAAAGTTTCTCGGTGCAGAGCGAACTGCTAATGACCGATACACGCCGGGACACACTGGGAGTCCCCGGGGCCGTCGACAACTCCCTGTGGACGTCGATGGGGTGATGTGAGCCTAGCTCTGCCAAGGTGGTAGTTGTGGCGTGTATCAGGAGCCAGCCCCTTCGGGACCCTGGTCGGGTAGTGTGCATTGAACCGGTTTTAGTAGACCGCGTTGCCCCGAGCGAGCGCTGATCCGTCCGTGAATTCCGGGATTAGCTAAGCGTAGGTCAGGGCCTCAGGGAACTGGGGTAGGGGCTGTGTCCCCGAGGGTACACCCGTTCCTGACTATTGCAGCCCGCTCCTTTGCACACGATGCGCTGGTAAACAACTCAAATGGAGAATAAAAACGAACGAGACGAGGAGATAGTGGAAATGGAGAGTGAGCTGGCTGCTTTTGTTCGCAGCACGAAAATGCGCCATTCGCCCCAGCGCCCAGCGAAGGACGCAACCAGCGTTGAAATACCCGACGAGACATCGGGACGCGCAGACGGAGAGAAAGACTCGGAAAATGATGTGGCACCTGCAACACAGATAGGAACCCAGACCATACACAGTGCAATAATTGGGGAAAAAGGCGCAGTGGAAACTGCCGAAACTAATAAAATGGTTTCGAATATAAGCCTAGTGGGAGGATTGTCGATTACTCTGGCGCAAGCTGAAGAGGAAAGACTTATTAAGAAATGCACGGCAGCTGTGAAGCACATGCGATCTGCGACGTTCCTCCAGAAAAACGTGGACAAGGGGGTGAAAAACGGGCCAATGGAACTGGAAGAGCTCCTGGACAGGATTTTATATTATAGGCGAGCATGGAAAGTAAGACAAAATCCGCAGGAAACAGAAACAACCGCGGTTCCCGAGGAGAACACCACGAGTACCAAACGGATCGCTGACAGCCCATTGCAGAGCGAACTTGGTAAAAAACGAAAGGAGGAAGGAACATCTGAAGGAGACTTCACTTAGGTACTCGCCAGGGCTGAAAAGAAGAAGGCGAAGAGGATCAAAAGGCAACAACACGTCGCGCCATTAGAAAACCTCTGCCTAAAACTAAGGCGGACACGAAGGACGGAGTACCAAAAGAAAAGGTGGGGAGACGAAGGAGGACTGGACCGCCAGCTTTGCTTATTAAGCCGGCGGAAGGCAAGACTTTTGCGGAAGTCCTCAGCGAAATCCGTTACAAAATCAACTGAGTGGAAGTGTCTTCCATACGTAAAACGAAAGGTGGTGGAGTATTATCCGATCGAACTAGGCCCGAAGACTATAAGTAAAGTCACGTTCTGTGAAGCAGTCAAGAGGCTTCTAGGAGAAAAAGCTTTGGTTTCCAGCCTGGAACCCACGTGTGCTTTGGAAATCCGAAACCTTGACACGGAAAAGAACGAGGTAGAAGAGGCCATCGAACGCGAATGCCCGGAGGTAACCAATGTCCGCATTGGTATCACCTCCGCAAACTCCCGAGGCCAAAAAGTCGCTGTGGTGGAAGTTGCCGAACACTACGCGAGGAAGCTTCTAAACAGCGGGAAAATAAGAATTGGTTGGGTAGTGTGTAGGATACGAATTCGGGCCGCCCCAACCAAATGTTACAGATGTTTGGATTATGGGCACACATCTGCAAATTGTCGGGGACCTGACAGAAGGGCAACATGCCGTAAATGCGGTCAGGCAGGCCATAAAGCGAACACCTGCAATGAAAAGGAAAGCTGCGTCCTATGCAGGGACCGTGGCGCGACTGACGAGAGCATTGCGCACACTGCGGGATGGGGGCGGTGTCTAGTTTTCAGATCAGAACTGGAAAGAGTTAGGATACGGTCAACATGATTCGCATCCTACAAATCAATATGCACCGGAGTGCAACCGCTCACGAGTTGCTAGCGCAGTTCGCTGCGGAGACCAAAGCTGATTTAGTATTCATCAGTGAGCAGTACCGAAACAAGGGCCCAGTTTCATGGTACCCAGACATATCAGGTACCGCTGCCATCTGGGTTCGGGACGGCACCCTCCTGGGGGTTCTTGCCCAAGGCCGAGGGGACGGCTTTGTCAGGATTCGGTATTCAGGGATAACGTTTTTTAGTGTCTATCTTACGCCGAATGAGCCGATGCCGGACTTTCGTCGGAGGCTTGATGTTTTGGAGGACGCTGTCCTAAGCACGGATGGGCGGATCCTGGTCGAGGGTGACTTCAATGCTAGGGCACTTGAATGGGGCATGCCTCACACAGATTCCAGAGGGAAACGAATTCTGGAAATGGCGGCGAGAACAGGACTGGTAGTTTTAAACACCGGATCTACCCCAACGTTCCGGCGCCCGAGCTGCGAAGGAAGCATTTATGGTACATGCTTCCTGACGGAGTACAAATCAGCCAAAAGGAGACTCCGCAGCGCAATAAACAAGAGCAAAGCTCGCTGCTGGCAAGATCTGGTCGACGAGGTGAGGCGAAGTGAGGGGATCCGTGGGGGCTCGGTGACCCGAAAAATCGGGGCTCTGCGGAAACCCTGTTCACTTAAGGCCGAGCAGATGGACCGCATTGTAAGGGCACTCTTCCCTGCACACCTCGTATGGGATGGTGACGTCGGCGCGGAGAGCGCAGAGGACTGTCCACTTTTCTCAATAAAAGAGTTGGAACAGGCAGTCCTCTCTATGAAAAACAAGAAGGTGCGAGGACCCGATGGTATTCCAGCAGAGGTATACAAACTGGCTTGCCTGAAAGAGGCCATTTTCCCTGCTCGTTGGAAAGTTGCGAGGCCTGCGCTGATCCCTAAAGGGAAAGGCGACCCCGAATTGCCGTCTTCATACCGCCCACTATGTATGCTTCACACTGCTGGGAAAGTGCTTGAAAAGCTCATCAGAAGTAGACTCGCTGAAGCGTTACGCGCTGCCGGAGATTTATCTCCCCGGCAGTTTAGTTTTAGGGCAGGGAGATCGAAAATTGATGCAGTCATGCAAGTCGTGGACGCCGTTCGACGAGCAGAGGCACATAGCCGCCAAATTCGACGGGTAGTGCTCCTCGTAACGCTTGACGTCAGAAATGCCTTCAATCCCGTAAGATGGAAAGACATTCTAGGCACACTAGACAATACCTTCAACGTGCCGAACTATCTCTTACGGATTTTGAGGGACTATCTGAGGAACCGCTCCCTGCTCTATGAAACACTAGAGGGTCAAAGGTGGATGCAGGTCACGTCGGGGATAGCACAGGGATCCATCCTAGGGCCGGACCTCTGGAACGCTACCTATGACAGTCTGCTTAAACTCGACATGCCAGAGGAGTCGCGCCTGGTCGGCTATGCAGATGATGTCGCAGCGCTTGTTGCTGGACGCACTGTCGAACAGGCGCAAAGCAGACTCGGCATATTGATGCGACAGGTAAGCGGATGGATGACTACTCATGGTTTCTATCTTGCACTGGAAAAAACCGAAGTAGTCATCCTGACTAAGAAGAGAATTCCGACCCTGCGTCCCATATCGTTCGGCGAGTCGATAATCGAGTCAAAATCAGCGGTAAAGTACCTCGGGTTGATTCTTGACTCAAAGATGAGCTTTTCTGAGCAAATCCAAGCAGCAGCGAACAAGGCTGCGGTTGGAGTTTCGGCGTTAAGTAGGCTAATGGCAAACATTGGGGGTCCTACGTCTAGTAGGCGACGTCTCCTGATGAGCTCAACGCAGTCTGCCCTGCTCTACGGAGCAGAGGTATGGGCTGGCGCTCTTAACAAGGAGGTATATCGTAGAAGCCTCGCGCAAGTACAGAGACGGGGAGCTTTACGAGTGGCGTCTGCGTACCGCACAGTCTCTCAACCGGCGGTGATGGTGATCGCGGGAGTTATCCCCGTTGCCCTTCTTGCTAGGGAGCGTCAGGCCATATACAAGCGCAAGGGAGATGAGCCAAGGGAGGTGGTTGCTCGCGAAGAACGGCAACACACTCTAGACGAGTGGCAGCTCTCTTGGCAAAATGAAACTAGAGGCAGATGGACTGCGCGGCTCATCGGCAACCTAGGTGCGTGGCTGAATCGGAAGCATGGTGAGACTGACTATTTCCTTACCCAATTTTTAAGTGGGCATGGAAGTTTTCAGTCTTACCTGCACAAGATTGGAAAGGCGCATTCTCCGGATTGTGTGTTTTGCAATGGAGTTGTGGACGATGCCCACCACACTTTTTTTTTGTGGAAGGTGGGATGGGGTTCGTCACCAGCTCTATTTAAACACAGGGGATCTCTCTCCAGACAACATTGTGGAAGAGATGCTGAGGACTGCTGATAGCTGGAACCGTGTTGCCCATTACGTTCGGGCCCTTCTCGTTGCTAAGAAGATAGAACTCGACCGGAGGAGGAGCCGGATGGCAGGGGGTTCCTTGAACTGACAGTTCCCTTCCTCCTCTCCTCTCCCGTTGGTGAAAGGAATTCCCTGATTTGAAGGTTCCGCAAGGCGGGAGAGTTCCGGGGCTGGCCCGAAGTAATGTGACAAACGGTTCCAGGCTAGCTCTCTGACGATGGGGAGGTGTTTAGTTGGTAGTCCGACGATGTACCGAATCGGGAGTCCAACACTGTGTGCGTAAATGCATTCACCTACCCTACCCCAAAAAAAAAAAAAAAAAACTTGCCGCAGTTGGGGGACGGATGGAAGGATGTAGTGACATTTTCAACAAACGCCCAAAAAGGACTCCGTATCACATCACGGAAAGAGAGAGGCGAGCGACAGTCACAACGGAATAGCAACATAATTGGTAATCAGTCCCGGGAAGTAATTACTAATAACAGTTTCGCGGGATCAGCGGTTGAAGTGGTACACGAATGTAGTTCGGTATTTAGGCACGGATCTTGGATCTTCGAATCGTGCACCTCAGCGGTTTCCGCTGATGTCTTTAGAATATTCCACATCTATGGCAAAGCTTTTTGTTCTTCTCGACGCACATTTTAAACATATGGAAGCTACTAGCTTAGCGACTATAACACTACCTTAAGATAGTTTTCAGATTATTGAGATCAATGTCAATCCTATTGTAGGTATTATATGTATGGAAGAGCGGTGCCCCAAGATTTTCTCGCCTAATAGCAATCTGGGATCATACTGTTCTCAGAAACTCACCCCTATCCGAGGCACACCGTAACTTTCAAGGACTTTGTTGTCTATGACGTGGAATATAACCGAGCAAGTTTGAAGAGGAGTTAAAATCGAAGTAAATTAAAGTTTGTTTAGACATTGCAACTTGGCTTATCTTTATTTAAAGAAAATTGAAAGTCCATTATTCAACCAAATTTAATTGTTATCGTGGATGAAATTTGCAAGAGCCTTTAAACCTGAAAGATTTTGTTTTCATCTCCTGTTGTTGGGTGGAAAGTAAAATTAATATGCAAAAGCTTAAGGAGGCATTGAGGGGAGTCCTTTCATCGTGGAGAAGGATAGTAATCCACTGTCCCCGAGCATATATTGGAGCGTCTATCTTCCTGCAATGCATCCAAAGTGATTATATTCATCTTATGCACGTCACATGTTAATTAACATATTTTCATTAAATATATTGATTGCAGGTCCACCGTTCCAGAGAAATTCACCTTTGATGCCTGGTAGCACACTTGACCGATTTTAATCCAGTTTCTGCAAAATTCTAAAGAGTGGTTTTACTTCAAAAGCATGCTTCCTTGCTGGATAAATGCACTCCAGGTGGAAAGCATATTTTGCTATCCTTCAAAGGAACATTTCAATTTTCTTAACAATCTATACTCTTACAGTTTTCGAGGAATAGATAAATGAAGTTTACTAAAGTGCTTCCTAAATACGGAAATTGAGAAAAGCGTAATAGTGCTAGAAATGCACCGAATTAGTTATATAGATTGAACGGCGTAGACTGCTCCACAAAATTATAGATCCATGTTGATTTGGCTTACTTTTTTATAGAAATTTTACTTTCGTATCTTTTAGGAAAGAATGGTCTACACATTTCCAATAACAATTAAATCCGCGGAGGTCATTGGTCAACCTACGAGAGACGACTCTCTCAAACCAATTTCGCATTAATCGCAAAAGACCCACGGCTAAGTTATCTCATCGGTAGTGAAACTCTACATTTAAGTGAAGTCCAAATTAGACAAGATACTTGTATCTAGGACATCTTGGGATTTTTCCCCTTCTATCCGTCTGCTGGAGACAGAGTTTGTCATGACATATGAAGTGCACCTAGGCCACGAAGTTGCTTCCTCTCAAAATATGGAGTTTTGAGTAAGTTACGTCAGGTTCCTTTAAATTTTTATATCAATTTTATTAAATTCTAAAGCAGCAGATCAAAAATAACTAATTGAAAATGGATTTAAAACTTTGTGGGGTAGTATAGTTGTAGCATATCAGTGTTGCTTACCGGGTGTGTCCTGGGAGATACGAGTAGCTGTGGGATATTATGGAATTCTTACAAAGAAGGTGAGTAACTATGTATGTGGCTAGTTTTGTTCATCCAATGAAGACTACTTGCATCAAAGGATAATCGTGTAATGGTTAGATGCCCGGGGTTTAATTAGGAGATTTCCCTTGAGTTTTTCATTAATTTGATTAGGTTTTCCGCAGGGTCCTTTTTTAGAGAATTAAAGGAGTTCGATTCGAGATTGATAATTAATTTTTGTTTGGTTTGGGTTTGTTGCAATAATCGCAAGTATTTTTCAGAACCACGTACAGATGTTAAAATTAAAAAATATTTTTCCTCGAGATATACGAGTGTTTGGAAACACCCAAAAGAATTCATCCTAAAAGGGTTTTGCGTTACTAGGAATTTTCGAATTTTGATAACTATTTTGAGTTCGAAAATTTTGGAGTTTTACATAATAGTAATAACCATTCTGAAAATAAAACGGCATTCACATAACAATGCTGTCATATTCATTTACAATTAAATTCGCCAAGGGGTCCGTTTATTTGTTTTGAATATTCGTGCCCATTTCCACATCATTTGTAGGACGTATTGGGGGAACTTCTCTATATTTTTTGTCGGAGTAGTTGCTGAAAATACGCCCTTCAGAGAGGGGATCACTTTCGAAATCTCGCCCTTTTACAACTGATTTCAAAATTATAGCCAATTCCGGAAATTATTTCATTTGATAACCCAATGCAACTGTGAAAAATATCAATTCTTTTTATTGCATTTAAGTATATCTATCTGAGAATCATCATCATCATCAACGGTGCAACAACTGGTATCAAGTCTAGGCCTGCCTTAATAAGGAACTCCAGACACTCCGGTTTTGCGCCGAGGTCCGCCAATTTGATATCCCTGAAAACTGTCTGGCGTTCTGACTTACGCCATCGCTCCATCTCAGGCAGGGTCTGCCTCGTCCCTTTTTTTTTCTACCATAGATATTGCCCTTATAGACTTTCCGGGCTGGATCATCCTCATCCATACGGAATAAGTGACTCGCCCACCGCAATCTGTTGAGCTGGATTTTATCCACAACCTGACGGTCATGGTATCGTTCATAGATTTCGTCATTATGTCGGCTTCAGAATCGTCCATCCTCATGTAAGGAGCCAAAAATTCTTCGAAGGATTCTTCTCTCGAACGCGGCCAATAGTTCGAAATTCTTCTTGCTAAGTACCCAAGTTTCCGCGGAATACATGAGGGCTGGCAAGATCATTGTCTTGTACAGTAAGAGCTTTGACCCTATGGTGAAACGTTTCGAGTGGAAGAGTTTTTGTAAGCTGAAATAGGCTCTGTTGGCTGCCAACAACCGTGTGCGGATTTCATCGTCATAGCTGTTATAGATTATGAATTTCGACTTCAGATCTCAACGGTCTTGAGGTTGTAATCTTATTTTCGTTGACCAGTGCGATTCGATGTTGTTCGTTCTTTTGGTTTTGGCGCGGCGGACGAAACCGTCAGTCAACTTTTTGCTTTTTTTTTGACAAAAACTGTTTCGTTCGAAATGTCTCACCATAGGGTTGTGGCGCGGCAGGATCCGCAGCATTCGAAATTTATTTCGAATGTCGCGAATGCGGACAAGTAGATGGCGCCGAACTCTCCACTCGTTTTAGAACTCGCCACGGGAGTGGAGGATTAGCGGTGAGAAAGTGCCGTTGGTTGGGACAGAAAAGACCGCATGGAAATAAGCCGGTCTCTTCTGTCTCAACCACCAAGGAGGTTGGAAGTTGCCGGCATAGTAGGAGATATAGTGATAACAGTGAATTGGACCAATTTATATATATTATATTTCATTATTTCAATTAAAGTGATTTTGCATTTCAAAATTTCGCCGCCTTTACCACAGTAATTTCTCGTAGAATTCGTCAAATTGCTAACGTTCAAAGTAGATTCTTTATCTCCGGCATTTCCAATTGGTGCATTTGTTGGTTGCTTTAGCTATGGTTTTTCTTTCTTCTATATTGAAGAATACATTCCCATATCTTTATCAGAAAGATGTGTAATTTAACCCTAAAAGGTCAAAGCTCTTACTGTACAAGACAATGATCTTGCCAGTCCTCATATATTCCTCGGAGATTCCTGGATTCTTAGCAAAAAAAAAATTGCTCTCGAACGCGGAGAGGAATCCTCCGAAGAATTTTTGGGCCCCTCACATGAGGATGGACGATTCCGTAGCCTACATAACGACGAAATCTATAAGCAATACCATGACCGTCTGGTTGTGGATAAAATTTGGCTCAATAGGTTACGGTGGGTGGGTCACTTAATCCGTATGAATGAGGATGATCCCACCCGAAAAGTCTATAAGGGCAATATCTATGGTAGAAAAAGAAGACGAGGCAGACCCTGCCTAAGATGGAGCGATGGCGTAGGCCAGGACTCCAGACATCTTTTGGGGGTATCGAATTGGTGGACCTCTGCGTAAAACCGTAAAACCGGGATGTCTGGAGTTCCTTATTAAGGCAGGCCTAGACCGGATACCGGTTGTTGCGCCGTTGATGATGATGATGAAGATGTGCACTGAGGTGTGTAAGGCTTCATCCTGCTGACTTGTTGGTAAAACTTCCGCGCATGGTGCGGTTGCTTCCTGTACTTTTGGAGTTCACTGCCCTGTTGGTTCTCTCAGGCTTCTTTTTCCCATCTGTGAAGTCGCTTCTCCGCTCGCCGGAGTTCGTGGTAAGTTTCCGCGCTTGCCCGCGTTCGTTGAGAATGCAACACTACTCGGTATGCGGCAATCTTGCCTTCCGTAGCTAGCTTACATTCATTGCCAAACCTGCCGTTGCGACTGATACTCGAAGGTATCCTTCTCCGACTCTGCAGTCTCCTCTGTAGGGGCGTGAACGTTTATGAGGCTTATATTGCTAAATTTGCCTCGGAAGCGCAGAGTGCATAACCGTTCGCTTATGTTTTCAAAGCCGATAACAGCAGGTTTCATTTTTTGGCTGATTAAGAAACGTACTACGAGCGCATGGTTTACTAGATGGCCACTGTAATATGTGGTGTAGCGACTCTTATCCAGGAAACTGGTCCCGGTCCAACACATCAGTCCTACAGGGTGCGGTAGCATAACTTCCTTTTTTCAAAACTCAATAAAAACTATTGTATGCATCGGAAAATATTTATTTATTTTTTATAATGTAGGTTCATGTCTAAAGTTTTTATTTACAATGTTTTGAAGATCAAATCTGTTAGGTGACGTCCCCCATTCTCCATACATTGCGTAAACCGATTTCTGGCATTTGTCATGACTCTTGTTAGCATAGCAGGTGTTATGTTGGCAATTTCTTCTTGGATGTTGGTCTTCAAATCTTGTAGGGTTCTTGGACGGTTCACACAAACACGGGATTTTAAAAAACCCCATAGAAAAAAATCACAAGGGGACAGATCGGGAGAGCGTGCCGGCCATTCCAAATCGCCTCTAATTGAGATAAGGCGCTCTGGAAAGTGTTCCCTCAAAACAGCCATCGATGCTCTGGAAGTGCGTTCTGTTGCACCGTCTTCTTGGAACCAAGTGTCCCCCAAATCCAAATTTTCTAGCCATGGGAAAAAAATGCTGTAGCATGTTTACATACCGGTCCCAATTCACTGTCACTGTAACCTCATTTTCCTCAAAAAACCAGGGACCAATAATTCCAACTGGAAATTGCACACCACAATGTGACTTTGGGTGAATGCAAAGGCTTTTGATGCAATTCTCAAGGGTTGGTGTCAGCCCAGTAGCGCATGTTTTGTTTGTTAACCGGCCCACACAAATGAAAGCGGGCTTCATCGCTAAAAAAAACAATAGCACCCTCGGGAACGACATCAAGAAGAAGCTCACACGCGTTCATCCGAGAATTGAAGTCACGTTCTGAAAGTTCCTGCACTATCGCCATCTTATAGGGATGAAAATGAAGATCATCACGAAGAATTCTTCTCACAGAACGATCGGATAGTCCAAGGGCAGATGCGTGTTTGCACGCAGAGCGCCGTGGCGATCACAACATTGACGCTCTCACTGCTTCAATGTTCTCAGGTGATCTAACGGGCCGAGGGACTCCAGTTCTTCCTTCTGTCGCACCTGCAGTTTGTCTGAATGTAGTGACCCATGTAACAATTGATTTGTGGTCTGGAACGGGAGCCATCGGGGCTAAATTAAAGCGATTCCGAAATGCACGCTGTGTTGCAATAACCGAACATCCGCTTGAAAAGCAAACCTCAACGGCAAAGACACGCTCCTCACTATTCCAACGCATGATGGCGACTGAACCGTGTCGGGACAAAACTTTAAAGTATCCCCTCTTGAACGAGACCACTAGCTATGACATCAACTAACTGAGTGGCGCGCATTTTAAAAAAGGAAGTTTTGCTGCCGCACCCTGTATATTGGGACAGGGTATCGGCTAACTGCGTGGCAGCTCCACCTCTGTAAAGAAAGCGCACGTTCCATGAGGATATACGCAGCTTGTTATTCCTACTTCGTTGCCGGGTTCGTCGTTGTAAAATCCATCCAGTCCAGGCTCCTGTTGTGGACTCATAACATGTTTTTTTCCGTGTACGGTTGTCTCGTTTTTAGGCGCGGGAGACTTGTCTTCATCCTTCTCCGTTTGTAGCCTTTCGTTAAAAAAGAGCTCCCAGTGGTCATCGCGTGGAGGTGGACATAGGGTTTGGTAGCAGAGCTGTTGGTGTTGGTTCGTTGGGCGTTTCCCAGGTTTTACGCTCCATTGTGGGTACCAATCCACGTTTTGCCTTGGGACCTATACTATCCTTTGACCGCCAAAAATTTATAATATCTTGAAATTCTGTTCGTGCACGCGCTACTTGCGAGCAGCTCGATTACCGGACCGAGCAATAAGATTCTCAAATTATGAGTGGGCATGGAGTCGCTATAACCGGTCAATGATATAGTCCAGTCAACACTCCTTCGCGAACAGTATTTCTTCCGAATTGTACGTCAAATCACAAAAATCGAAAAGAAAATCAACAAAACTATTTGGAGTCGAAACTAGCATAGCGTCTCCTCTATACCGAACCCAAAACACTTCCCAAAATATGAATGATTTCCCAAGCGCCTACCCACACAATTTCAAGCAAAACTGACGCCAGAAAGAAACTCAACACTGTTAATGGCCTTTTTTGGTTGTGATTCAAATTTTCCACTCGATTTAGACAAAAATTTTGTTTTTTTATCATCACGCTCGGTTTCACCAATAATCAGAGAAAACTGCACGAAACACTTAACTATGGAAAAGTCCTCCGAGCTTCAATCTCCTTAGGTAAAATTGCCTTGATTGAAAAAGGAAAATCGCGGAAAACCAGAAGCAACCTTCCCGTTGATGTGAGTCCGTTGCAAAAAGCTCACGTTCTCCTTTCTATTGTGGCACCCCTAGAAATTCAAGGGGCTCAACTTCACAAAGGATAATGACCTAACTGCTCCTCAACGGTCCAAAATAAAATCTGCTGTTTCAGCAATTTACCGGGTTCTATCCATCCAGACAATGCTCAACGAATTCCCTCCAATTTTTCACCTCTTCGTGAAGTTATCTCTCAATAAAATCTCGTGATTTCGATCTACCGCCGTCAAAAGTCCTTCTCCTTAGTTTGTTACACAAAGAACGGAACTGTCACTCACTTCCAACACGACCGAAATCTCAACTAAAAATCATTTCCTCTGCCCACCATTTCTCGATCAGCCGGTCCCGCTAAATTTGGCCTTGAACTTCTCGAGTTCATGTTGCGAGCAATATGCGTAGCCGCGTTGCCGGGTGTGACAGATCATTCCTCTTTGTCACGATCAATTCGCCTGAATGCACTCAATTATGTGCAATATACGGAGAAATTTAAGGTAATTTCACACTATGGAATGCATTATTTAATCAAACTAATCCCGAAAAAGGCGAATAAAATTCCGATCCCGTCACGAACCTGCGGCCACTACATATTTTTAAAAAAGAAATCTTCCAATCAAAGACCCTAAATAGCCAAATAATATGTAACAACCTTAAATCAAACATGGAGTCTATGAAAGAATTCGAATCGTCCTATCAAGTAATGACAATACTTCAGTCTAAATACAAACTTATTAAGCCACTATACTACAATTAAGCCTGCTGGAGATTTTCCTAGACCTTCAATCAATTACTGAATCACTTGCCTGATGACGTTCACTCTATTTTACCGTCGATAAAATGTCAACTAACCATTACTAAACTCAATTAGTTTCCTCTCGTCCTGAGCACGATATCACGTGACATAAAAGCGGGGCGACGATCATTGGATTCCATCCAGGCTGCTGGTATGTTGTTTTCACTCGTCCCAGAAAATGTCAAATTACTTCAAGCCCGGAGGGAAAACACCTTTTCGACAAATTAACCTTCCAGAACCGTAATTAAAGCATGTCCTTTTGCCACTCATCTTCCAGAGATTGTGTTCTCCTCACGAAATTCGTCTTGTCGCTAAGAAAATTCTGTAAGCATTGTTTTACGTAGTTTTACCCAAAAGGGAATTGAAAATTTCCAGAACGAAAGATATTCACGTGAAATGGAAATTATCTTTTTTAAAGTCCGTTTCAGATAGAGCAACAAAAAATGTTCATAGGTGTAAAATGATGAGATGCTCGGTAATATCTTCATTGTACTTTTGGCATTGACTACTCAGAAATAGGATTAATTTTTTATTAGTAAGGATTAAGGGAATATGTACATATGTATGTAAATAAGAAGGCAACCAAGTACAGATGGAATATTTACTTATTTATGAAATAAACTCGTTTAGCTTAACACTTTGAAAGTGTATTGCTCTTTCGTGCTACCTAGAGGCTCCACCTTTTAATTCATATAAATTACTGCCATTTGGTTAGAATTGTATTCTAGTCCTTAGTCCCCATTTGAGAATCAAGCCATGTATCCGTTTCGTGTTCCGTGTTCAAATATTATACCAGACACGGAAACTTTAGAAAAAAGATTGAGGTCTAATTGTCTCAACGCGATATAATCTGAGCTAATACCTAGCCGTAAAGATAAAGCCAGAAATACTGACGTTGAGGGGAAACACTGAAGGGGTGTAGGAATTTACACGACACTGGGGCTGTGAAATATGAATAACTTCATTTAATGTCGAAGGAAAAGGTATGAGTAATCGAGTTGCTAGAGGAAGGATATATGTATTAGCACGATTTCTCTTCAGAAAGCTGCAAGGTAAGTTATGGTTGCCAAAATTACCTCCAACGTTAATGAACATGAAGAAGAAGTCCTATCTGCACTTATATGCTTTTGTGTTTCTGTTACTCTGGGTTTATCACTTATATTATGCGTGGTCACCAATCAGACACATGGGAAACTGATTGTGAAAAATTGATGTAGGACAACTATTGTACTATGTCAACTACTACGTTGAAAAATTTGAACCTCCACTGTTATTTGCACTGCTAGTATAAACTTAAAAGGGGTTTCCAGTCAATTTTCAAAATCTAGTCTTCCTCTTCTTCAGCCTTTGTCCCGTTGACAAACGGGGTCGGCTCGTCGTGGTCAGTTTCACCATTTGGTTCCATCAAGTGCCTGATCTGGATGCAATCGTTAGGCTTTTGAGTCCCTATCCAGCGTGTCATGCCATCTTTGTTTGGACCTGCCTTTTGGTCACTTACCGTCGACTTCGATGTTCAGACCATACTTGGCAAGTGAATTCTCGTTAGCGCGAATTACGTGACCATACCATCCAAGACACCTCTCTTGCAATTTTTCCACGATCGATACAACCCCATAACGATCGCGAATATCCTGATTTCAGATGTGATGAAAACGTTTCACGCCACTACTCCAACGCAACATCTTCGTTTCCATTATCGCAAGACGTCGTTCATTGTCTTTTATAGTTGGCCAACATTCAGAACCATTGTGAGCGATAGAACAGACGATATTGCGGTAAATTTTCAATTTGAGATGTTCCTTGACCGAAGTATTTAAATCGCTCGGTTCTGGCCAGATCACTGCCGCTGACAGTGATTGTGCCTGCTTCATGTGAATCGGTCGTTAAAAATTCAGTTTTGTTTAGATTCAGCCTGAGACCGTGTTGCATGAGGCGATTCTTCCATTTTTGGAAAAGTTGCTCGAGATAATTTTTCTATTAGATGCTAGGAGTCATCTGCATAAAGTAGTGTGTCGGGCGCTGGACGTTGGATGTCCCGTATGACGGTGTCCATAACAAGAACAAAGAGGAGTGGTGAGAGGGCGCTTCCTTGATGAACACCAACAGAGACACGAAGCGGTTTTGATATACCCGCCATACTTCGAACTTTACTTTTCAGATCGTGACGGAGCAGTTGGCTTGATTCACGATTATTTCAACGATTTCGCGAATACGGTTGTCAAGAATGCGTTGAAAAATCTTCATGTAACCGGATCGGACGGTAATTTGAACATTCTGCTCGGCTACCTTTCTTTTTCCATATTGGAACTGTGGTACTTTCTTGCCAGTCAGATAGTGTTCTTCCTTCCTGAATAACCCCATTAAAGAATTCACTATGCCACAGTGTTGGGTCCCAACTCTTCGTTTTCCAGAGCTCAGATGCGATGTTGTCAGGTCCTGTTGTTTTCCCCTATTTCATTCGGTTTTATTATTATTATTCTGTTAAGGGAAAGTCGCACCGTGTCCTTGAAGAACTATTGTGCCCCTTTTACTGGTTATAGTGTACCTGTTGATCATAGTATCTCAAGCAGGCCAGTAACCGTTAGGAACTTTAGTATGTTCCCCACTTCCAGAAGTTTCAGCTTTGCATCTGGTATTAAGTGTTCTCCCAGATGTATCGACCTACTTTGCACAAGTGCTGGACACTGTCCCAGGACGTGCATAGAGGTTTCGTCCTCCTCCTCACAGAACCTGCAGGCAGTGTCCGTAGATATCCCTAGCTTCCCTAGGTGGTAGTTCAGCCGACAATGACCAGTGAGAATTCCCACTATGATTCGGAGGTTCTTTTTGGTGAGGTTTAAGCAATCCTTTGTGCGCATGGGTTCGTATCCCCCAATAAGCACCCTGGACTGCTCCATCCCTGGTAGACCCGCCCAATATAGTTCCCTCAACCGTTTTTCTTCGTTTCTTAGATTTGTGGCGCGGCAGGATCTGCAGCATTCGAAATTTATTTCGGATGTTGCGGATGCGGACGGGTAGATGGCGCTGAACGCGGAAACTCTCCACTCACTCGTTTTCAGAACGCACCGGGGGAGTGGAGAGTCAGCGGTAAAAAAATGCCGTTGGTTGGGACAGTAAGGACCGCATGGAAATAAGTCGGTCTCTTCTGTATCCAACCGTGGCGCGGAACACTTCGACTCGCGTTTTCCTCGTAAAGTCAAAATATTATAATCAAAAAAATAAGAGTTAAATAGTTAAAGTAAATCAAGTCAAATCATTACAAGTCCAACCTTTTCTTTGCTTTCGATCCGATCTCGACTTTTCTATTTACTGCCCTCGACACCCAAAAGTTATTACGAAAATTCCCAGGGCATCTCACAAGAGCGAGCTTGTCGTGCGAACGGACAATGTTCGATTCCAACAGTGAAGATTAATTAAAGTGGTGACCCCGATAGGAAAAAGTGACAAATTATCCGCCATCGCCGCCATTGGTGAAGTTCTATTGACGACAAAATTCGTCCGAGCAACACGGCAGAAATAGAACTTCCAAACACCTTTCACACACCGGACCAGCCATCATTGCCACGACCTTCCGACAATCTTTGCAGGAAATACTATCCGCGCTTCAGAAGTGTTCCCAAGGTGTGTGGGCGGATTAATGGCGTAAAAGTCTGACGACGTTCGTCAACAAAAGAAAGTGTCTACGAGATCTCCATATTGCATTCCTGTAAACGCCAGAGTAGCGGACATTCTTGGTAATCGCTTTGAATTGTGGCTGTGTCGCTCGCAACTGTTCCGAGTCCGTGCCCAGCTCGCGCCGCTCTTTCGGCATTTTCTTTTCATCTTGGACAACGGCTCGTGGACAAAAGGAAAATCAGAATTGGGCAGAGTCCAGCCCGCGATCAGGTTCAGAGCAATTGGGCGCTGCAGCGTTCGGAAAGGATAAGTTGAACAACCGCCCGGTCTCCTCGCAGTCAGTGGCCGCGTCATTGCCGTCGTCATTTTGCAGCAAACGGACGTCCCCAGCACCGCCAACGCCGCAGCTACAGCCCGGCGAATTTGATCCAGCGCCGCCGTCGAGGAGGACCCCAGCTCGACTGGAAATTATTAAATATATTTATCTCATCTCTATATTCATTTTATATTCAATTGTAGCATTAGTTGTGCAATATTTACACGAATTATTCGTTATATTAAAAAGTGTTAATAAAATTAAAGCCGCTGCAAGAGACGGCGTTGAGGTGTTTCGAATCGCGAGTTCTCTGTTTTCCCGGTGTTTTTGGTCTGCGCTGAAGAGCGTCCGCTTCGGTCGTCGTTTTTCTCGGTTCGTGCGTGCATTTGTGGGTACGGCCTGCCGTGTTGGTGTAAATTTCACCGCGTTTCAGTATAAACTCACCGCGTCTGCATCACAATCTCGTACTTCTCGGTAGGCAAAATGTCGTTTGACAGTAAAGACGCGGCAGGCCCATCGGACCCACAAGTGACCGCCCTCGCCGTACGCGTTCCTCCGTTTTGGCGTCGGAACCCCGAGCTGTGGTTCGTGCATTTGGAAGCACAGTTCCAAATGTCCGGCATCACATCGGACGCGACCCGTTTCAACTACGCGGTGGTCGGCCTGGACGAAGAGTCCATACTTCTGGTGTCCGACGTAGTGAAGTCGGCATCGTACGCTCAGCTCAAGAGCGAGTTGATCAGGCGCCTGTCGGCAAGCGAGTCGGCAAAATTAGACCACTTGCTGGCGGGTTTAACGTTGGGTGATCGAACTCCCAGCCAATTGCTTCGTGAAATGAGGCAATTGGGTGGGAGCAAGATCGGCGACGACCTGATCAAGTCGCTCTGGCTGCGTCGGCTTCCGGAGGGCACCCAGGCGATCCTAGCCTGCGTCTCCGGTTCCTTGGAGGAACTGGCAGCAACGGCCGATCAGGTACAGGAGGTGTACGTTCGCCCAACCATAGCGGCCGTTCAACCACCGTCGGATGAGGTCAGCGACTTACGGCGCGAGATCGCGGCCTTAACTGCCAGCGTGGCCGAGATGCGGGCGACGTTGGACGCTCAGCGTTCGAGTGCCAGGCCGCGAGCTCGCTCACGGTCTGCCACACGAAAAGGGCGTTCGGGTAGCAGGTCGTCAAGACAGCCTGCGGACCAGGGTATTTGCTGGTATCATCGTAACTTCGGAGATAAAGCGACAAGATGCACGCTACCTTGCAAATTCGCGCCTACCACAAAAAACTAGGTCCGCGGGGGGTCTTGGCGACGGCCACCCAGAGCGCAGCGCCACGTCGCCTAACTATTTTCGACCCCCTCAGCAGGCGCAACTACCTCGTCGACACGGGTGCGGAGGTTTCGGTTCTTCCCGTACCCCAGCATCATCAACTATACCCACAACCCCTCAAACTGGCGGCAGCAAATTCCTCCCGCATCAATACATACGGGTACAGGCAAGTGGACGTGAGTCTTGGCTTGCGTAGGACGTTTCCGTGGCGTTTCATCCTGGCGGATGTCAGCTTCCCCATATTAGGCGCAGACTTCTTGTGTCACTATGGGTTGCTGGTGGACTTGCAACATAAGTCCCTTATAGACCCCACAACCAAACTAAATTCGTCGGGCCAAATGGTATCTCACGCTGACAATAACCTTTCCGTTCTTTTGGAAGACATCTCCGACTCTCGTGTTCGGACACTCCTCCAAAAGTTCAGCCAGATAACTACCGAGTGTAGTCTCTCGAAACCAGTAAAGCACAATGTGCAGCACCACATAAATACTACTGGTTCCCCGATTTTCTCAAAGGTGCGTCCTCTACCACCCCAGAAACTGGCTATCGCGCGGAAAGAATTTGAACAACTTGTTCAACAGGGTATCTGCAGGCCCTCAAACAGCTGTTGGTCTTCCCCTTTACATATGGTCCCTAAGCCAAATGGCGAATGGCGTCCCTGTGGGGATTACAGAAGGCTAAACGCACAGACTGTTCCTGACCGATATCCGATTCCACTCATCCACGACTTTGCGCATCACCTCGCGAATTGCCGCATCTTTTCGACCTTGGACTTAGCCAAGGCATACCACCAAATCCCAGTAGCTCCTGAAGACATTCCAAAGACGGCAATATGCACACCCTTTGGACTCTTCGAGTTCACCCGAATGACTTTCGGATTGTGCAATGCGGCGCAAACCTTTCAAAGGTTCATTCACTCAGTCCTGCGAAACCTCGATTTCTGTTTCGTCTATTTGGATGATGTTTTGGTCGCTTCTTCTACTGAGTCTGAGCACTTAGCCCATCTCGAGTGCATTTTTCAACGTCTCCTTGAGGCCGGTTTAGTCTTAAACGTTGAGAAGTGCAAATTCCTTCAAAAACAGGTGAGATTCCTCGGCCACTCCATTTCCTCTGAAGGAATACAGCCCGACCCAGACAAGGTGCAAGCAATCACAAGCTTCCCGCGTCCAAAAACAGTGAGGGAGTTGAGGAGGTTCTTGGGCATGCTAAACTTTTACCGTCGTTTCCTGCCCAAGGCCGCCCATCACCAGTCCGTTTTGAACGCGTACTTGTCTGGCCCCAAAACAAAAGACACACGAGAGATTGTGTGGTCTGAAGAGGCTGTCTGCGCGTTCAATAAATCCAGACAGCAACTGGCTGATGCTACACTTTTGGCATTTCCTCATCAAGATGCACCCCTAGCCGTTTTTGTTGATGCCTCTGACATCGCAGTAGGTGCTGCCCTTCACCAAAAGGTGGACCAAGTTTGGCAGCCGTTGAGCTTCTTCTCGAAGCAGTTGAATCCCGCTCAACGGAACTACAGCACCTACGATCGCGAACTGCTCGCCGCATACCTGTCCATCAAATACTTCCGTTTCTCCCTAGAAGGCAGGCCGTTCACAGTGTTCACGGACCATAAGCCTCTCACGTTCGCTTTGAAACAGAAGCCCGACAAAGCGTCCCCTCGTCAGCTTCGACACCTGAGCTTCATAAGCCAGTTCACGTCAGACATCCAGCACGTGTCCGGGAAGGACAACATTGTTGCTGACGCTTTGTCTCGTGTCTCCGAAGTCAACATCCCCGCCTCACTCGATTTCTCGGCTATTGCCAAGGCGCAAGAGGATGACGCAGCACTTCAGAGCCTCAAGTCCAACCCCAAATACAAATTTCGGGAGTTGCCCATCTTCGGCTCAAACCTCTCGCTCTGCTGCGAAGACTCGGAAAAGGGACCTCGGCCATACATTCCGGCCACATTTCGCAAGGAAGTGTTCCACGCAGTTCACGACTTGGCACATCCCGGCATCAGGACAACAAACCGGTTAGTCACCGGAAAATACTTCTGGCCCTCCATGAATAAGGATATCAATTCCTGGGCCAGAGAGTGCATCGCATGCCAGAAGTGTAAAGTCTCCAGGCATGTAAGGAAAGAAGTGGGCTCATTCCCCCGCACTACCAAGCGTTTCCACACCATACACCTCGACATAATAGGGCCTTTGCGAGACTCGCACGGTTACAAGTATTGCCTCACAATCATCGACAGGTTCACGCGGTGGCCTGAGGCAATACCTCTGAAGGACATTACGGCGCAATCTTGTGCCGAAGCCCTCTGCCGAGAGTGGATACCTCGCTTTGGCGTCCCTGCAGTGATCATCACTGACCAGGGAATGCAATTTGAGTCAACCCTTTTCTCCGAGTTAGGCAAACTCCTGGGTTTTAAACGCCAGCGGACTACTGCATACCACCCGCAGTCCAATGGGATGCTAGAACGTTGGCACCGGACGCTGAAAGCCGCCATTATGGCACGCGACGACCCGTCCTGGACTCAAGTCTTGCCTCTCGTCCTACTCGGCCTTCGTACAACCCGCCGAGAGGAATTTGCTGCCAGCCCCGCGGAGCTGGTTTACGGGGAGAACCCAAGACTCCCAAGCGATCCGGTCTTCGACAAGAGATCGGGTCTCACGGAGTCGGGGTTGGTGCGTCTGCTGAGGGACAATCTCCGACGCATCAAAGCGCCACCACCCATTCGACACTCGTCCATACCTGCTTGTTCGCCTAAGGAACTGGACACGTGCACGCACGTGCTGATCAGGACGGATGCCGTCCGGAAGCCGCTGCAGCCTCCATATGAGGGCCCGTACCGCGTTCTCGAGAGGGGAGAATATTTCTTCCAGCTCGAGATCGGTGGTCACAAAAAGGCGGTCTCTTTGTCCAGGCTGAAACCCGTGTGCGCCCCGAAGCAACGTCGTGTCCGCTTTGTGGATTAACGGCGAACGAAGTTCGGGGATCCGTCGCCGAAACCCCCTAGGTTTCGTCTGGGGGCGGAGTGATGTGGCGCGGCAGGATCTGCAGCATTCGAAATTTATTTCGGATGTTGCGGATGCGGACGGGTAGATGGCGCTGAACGCGGAAACTCTCCACTCACTCGTTTTCAGAACGCACCGGGGGAGTGGAGAGTCAGCGGTAAAAAAATGCCGTTGGTTGGGACAGTAAGGACCGCATGGAAATAAGTCGGTCTCTTCTGTATCCAACCGTGGCGCGGAACACTTCGACTCGCGTTTTCCTCGTAAAGTCAAAATATTATAATCAAAAAAATAAGAGTTAAATAGTTAAAGTAAATCAAGTCAAATCATTACAAGTCCAACCTTTTCTTTGCTTTCGATCCGATCTCGACTTTTCTATTTACTGCCCTCGACACCCAAAAGTTATTACGAAAATTCCCAGGGCATCTCACAAGAGCGAGCTTGTCGTGCGAACGGACAATGTTCGATTCCAACAGTGAAGATTAATTAAAGATTCATAGCCATGAAACCGTTTCCGATTCCACAGAAGGGTTCTGGCCCGTATAAAGGCATCCCTGTTCCCTTCTTGGCTAGTTCATCCGCTGCCTCATTGCCTTCCAACCCAGCATGGCCTGGAACCCAAAGTATCCAGACCTTGTTGGACGAGCCGAGTGTATTCAGTCTCTCAAGGCATTCCCATACCAGTTTAGAGTTCACCTGGTTGGACCTAAGTGCCTTGATCGCTGCTTGGCTATCGGTGAGAATAGCTATGTTCTGCCCCCTGTAGTTCCTTTGCAGATTAAAGGAGGCACATTTGTCTATGGCGTAAATTTCCGCCTGGAATATGCTAGTGTACCTGCCCATTGGCTCAAAGTACATTTTCCTTGGACCAATGACACCGGCACCCGCTCCATCTGCTGTGAGGGATCCGTCAGTGTACCAAGTAATCAGTTGCTGGTTTAAGCCGTATGTCGCAGCCACGCTTTCCCAGTTTGTTTTGTTACTCCAACGTGTTTCAAACTTCTTATCGAAGTGAAACCTCGTTGTCATGTTGTCCCTCGGTATCAGTAATTCGGGATACCGCCTAGAAAGGATATCAATCTTCCTTCGATTTAGGCAGCTCCCCGCCTCACTCATGCTACCGGCCATCCTGAATATTGATCTCCTTGCCTGCATCTGTATGTGCAGATGGAGAGGGGTTAATCCCTGAAGGACCTCCAGGGATGCCGTTGAGCATGTCCTCATTTCCCCACTGATACACACGCAAGCCAGCCTTTGGAGCTTATGTAATTCCCTGGCTTGTGTGCTGAGTTGGGTTCTTTCTGCCCAGATTACCGCTCCATAGGTAATCATTGGTCTTACTATTGCAGTATATATCCAAAGTAGTATCTTCGGGCTACAGCCCCATTTTTTTCCTGCTATGGATCTGCAAGTCATCAGAGCCCTCGTGGCTTTCCGACAAGTGTTTCCGACATGTGTCTTCCAGAGTAATTTTTGGTCTAGCGTGATTCCCAAGTATTTGACCTCTGTTTCTCGTTTCACCTCCATATCATGTAATGTTATGGCTTTCAGGTGATCCAGCTTACGCCTCCTAGTGAATGGTACTATGGTGGTTTTGGTTGGGTTGATCCGCAGTCCCACCTTCCTGCACCAGGCACTAGTAACCCTTAATCCAGTTTGGATTCTATCACATAGGGTATCTTCATATTTGCCCCTACAGATTAGAACAATGTCGTCCGCGTAGCCCTGGACTTGTATTCCAGTATTAGTTAACACGTCCAGGAGTTCATCCACTATCATACTCCACATCAGCGGCGATAGTACTCCGCCCTGTGGACAGCCTTGAGTGGTGTTCATGATAATAGAATTTGTACCTGTTTGTACCTCTATTTGTCTGCTTTCTAGCATTTTGCCCATCCAGAGTGCCAGGGTGTTTCCCACTCCTTTGCGGCTCAGGGCATCCTGTATCTCTGTGTGCGATGTGTTGTCGAATGCTCCTTCGATATCCAAAAACGCGCACAGTGCAATTTCTTTTGTTTCAATGGCGTCCCGTAGTACCTCTGTCAGCTGATACAGAGCAGTTTCAGTTGACCTTCCTGCCCGGTAGGCGTGTTGACAGTGATGTAAGGGATTACGCTTTAGAACGTTAGTTCGAATATAGTTGTCTATGACCTTCTCCACCGTTTTGAGTACGAACGATGTTAGGCAGATTGGTCTGAAAGATTTAGGGTGAAAAGGATCCTTTTTACCCGCCTTCGGAATAAAGACCACTTTTGCCCGTCTCCATGCCCTTGGTATGTAACCCAGTGCTATGCTCCCCCTTACCACCCTCAGAAGAGACTCTAGGATAATTCCTAGGCCTCTCTGGATAAGTGCTGGGAAAATGCCATCTGCTCCGGGAGATTTCATTGGTTGAAAGGTTCCCACTGCCCATCTTAGCCTAGCTTCTGAGCATACCTCTTTTGCCAGTTTCCAGCTCTCTTTCCTTCCCCTTTTATTCGTTGTTGGGGTGTCAGGCAGATTATTGTCGCCTGCCGCCGAGGGGTAGGACCCCGGGAAATGAGTTCTGAGAAGCAGGTGTACCCTGTCCTCCTCATTCTCGGTGAATGTCCCATCTTCCTTTTTCAAGCAGACAGAGGATATTCTCCCGTCTTTGGCTACAGCCTTGTAACAGCCTAGTTGCTTCTGTGATCTGTTCAATCCCTTCACAGAATTCCCTAAAGCTGTTCCGTTTCGCTTCCCTGATGGCGTTGCTATACGCAGTCAGTGCATTTTTATACCTCCGCCAGTCCCCGGTTCGTTTTGCCCGGTTAAAGAGTTTTCGTACCTCCGTTCTCATTCTGGCTAAGTTTCTGTTCCACCATGGTACATCCCTTGATGACTTGACTGTCTTGGACGGACAGCTGGCCTCATATGCGTCAATGACGATTGTGTTGAGGTCTTCCACCACCGTTTCAAATTCTAATTCGCTCCTGATGTCACCGCTCCCTTGAAGGTGGGCAATGTTGTTGCTCAGGTGCATTGTGTAGGATTCCCAATCCGTTCTCTTGGGATTCCTTATTATTCTTTTTATTTCGGAGTTACCCTCAATGTCGAATCTGATTATCCTGTGATCAGACATTGAGGGTTCATCCGACACCCTCCAATTCCTGACCATCCCGTTCATTAGGGTATTTCCTAGAGTTATATCTAGTACCTCTTGTCTGGTGCTGGTCACAAATGTTGGAGTGTTCCCTACGTTGTATATTTCCAACTTATTACTAAGAATAAATTCGAGAAGGTACTCACCTCTACGATTAGTGTCACTGCTTCCCCACATTTCGTGGTGGGCGTTGGCATCGCAGCCGAGAAGAAATGGTAACGCCCTCTCCTCGCAATACTCCGTCAGCTTTGCGACTTGTTCCGGTGGAACCCGGCTCTCGTCTCCTGGGAAGTATCCCGATGCTACCACTACCTTTCGAGTGCTCCTCCCGGCTTCCAATGAGACTTGGATAGCCACAAGGTCCCCGGTTAAGAACTCTGAAAGATATATGTATTTTAGATTACGTTTGAGAATTATGCAAGCTCTTGGTTTTTCACAAGAGGAGTCCCAAATTACCTGCATGTCTCCTCCTTGCAGACCGCGAATCTGCCCCCGGTACACCCAGGGCTCCTGAGCCAGCACTATTCCAATGTTCTCCTTGGAATTCGCCCTTGCAATCACTGCAGATGCAGCTCTCGCATGGTGGAGGTTTATCTGGGCTATCCTAGTGCTGGCCATTGGCTCCGTTATTGTTTGGAGCTCTTCTCCACTGTCGGAGTGTCACCCTCCTCCTCCGACATGGCGCTTTCCTGCGCGTCGCTGTCCACCCCGAGCCCTAGCAGTCCTAGGTCTAGGTCGTCCAGCTTCTGCTCTTCACTGGGCAGCAGGTCTATTTCCCTGGTTGATCCCGTTCTTTCCGCCTCTATGGCTTCGGCGACTTCTTCAGGGACCTCGGTAAGTTTTCCACCCGATGCCTCCTCCGTGGTCTCTTTCCTTGGCTTTTCCTTGTGCACATGTACGGGTATGTTGCCAAATCGGTAGTTGATATGACAACTCCGACGTTTAATTGCCTCTAGGGATCGGTCATCTACCCCGATCGTGAGGAGTTTACCCTTTCCCTCCACCTTGCTTCTGAAGACTCTCGATAGTCGAGTATGGAGATCTTCGTTCTGAGCAATTAGGAGTCTCATGAGGTCTTCTGTTACTATTGCCGCTGCCTTTGGCAGAAAAACTGTCACCATGTGGGCTCCTGGTATATCATCTCCAGCACATGTCGACAGTTCCACCCCTTCCCAGCCTGGCAATCTAGGAATTATGGTTCTGACCCATTCTGCGGTACCTTCCGTCGCGCAGTCCACCAGTATAAGGCCTGGTCGAAAGCGTATCCCGGTGAACACCAGTTTCGACGTCCATCCCTTGATCATCTGCTTGACGACAAGTTCTTCAATGATTTCCTGTTCCTCCCGAGTGAGTATTTGCTCGGGAAACCTTTTTGGCAGTATGGCCAGTCGAATGCCCTTGACCGCACTAGCATAGCTAATGCCGGGCTTCCTGGGTCCTGCCTTCACTCCTGACCTGCCCGGGTTTTCTCCTCCCGTGGGTTCAGGTCTGGGTTTTTTGGGAGCATTCCCTTCATGCGGGCTGATCTCTGCTGCTCCCCGCTTTCTCGGCTCCGGTAGAGATGGCTTAGGTCTGTCTTGAGCCTTCTTAAGGGCCTCTTCTGGTTTCAGGCCTTCCTTCAGATAGCGCAGGTACCATTTAACCCCGGCGCCACTGAGACCTGTCTCCTTCCTGACGTCTGTTATATTTATCTCAGACGTGCTTTTGCTGGTCCCTGCTCTTTGAGCAGTGGTGTTCGTTGGCTGTAGTCCATGCAGTATACCAATGCTCACCTTGGATCCACTGCTTGACGTCCCAACTTCTCCCTTCTTGGGTGTAGTCACCTGGCTTTCAGTAATTCGGAGACGTGCCTCCACCTGATTAACCCGTTTTGGTGCGGTACGGGACCCCGCTTTTTTGGTTTTTGTTTTTTTTTTCCAATTTTGTACTCATTTGATTCCCACGAGTATGGGGGTTAAGAGGTCCGCCGTGCCATAGCCCCCCGTAGCACGGTAAGATCTAACTTACTCACTGAGGCGACCAGGTATCAGTGAGGCTCCGTTCGAATACAGTCAGTTACCCCCGACTGCAAACTATCCAATGGGCACGGTTCGCATGACACCCTGGATTGGGGGAGGTGTTTTTCGACTCCCCAGTCTAGATCCGTAGCGTTTTGTTAATAGTAGGGTCACCTCGTACAGGGTGTGGCTATCACCACTCACTAACGGTCTTGGTAGACGAGAGGCTTGGCCCCTGAAAAGGCACACACCGTCCCAGAGGAGAGACAACTCATCCTTAGAGAAAAATAGGTTGGCCTCAGGGAGCTATGTTCCGCATCAGTCTATCCTGCAGTACACTGCTTAACCCCTTCGGTTTATTGCTTTATCAATTTCAGTTGCGCTGGCAGTTACTACACCGTGTTCCATGTGGGTACCTGTCTCGTGAACTTAATCCCACCACTCTTCACACGGATTGGTTTTGTGACCATAACCAGAGCCCCGTCGCAGCAAGGTACGACGGTATCAGGTATGCATGCTCAGCATTCATGCTGGTGGATACAAGATCTGCCTAAATCTCTACCGAACTAAGGAGCACGGTACCCGTGTTGAAACGCAACACCACGCTGAGACCCGAAGGTCTCTGTTCGCTTGAGCACAACCACAACCCCTATGAAGTTCCCAGTAGAGAGCCAACCGGAAACAACCGAGCTGAACGCACATACAACAGGAGTTCACCTAAAGTATGTGACTTTAGGGGTTACCCCGGTTCCCATGGTACCAGTATACCCCTGGTAAGGTTTCGTGACTATTGCCACTTCAGATGAGTCCCCGTGCAGATTCAGGTCTGATCGCCCTAAATAGCATTTTGGAGCATTGGCCTACTGCATCACGGCCGGCAAGCAATGCGATACAGCGTCTCCCGGTGCCACCACTATGGAGGTCCTGCTCGGCTACTTGGTTTTGGTTCACCGGATAGGGTTGCCGCCCCGTCTTTCTCTCCGCCACCTCTGAGCACCAGTTGCGCTGACAGGTGGAACTGCTCCAAATATCGGCAATGCTTGTGGAAGTGAAGAATTACCTTATTTCCCGCTATATGCGAGAAATGATATGATGGGATGTAAGGTTGGATTCGCTGGAAACCGTTTTCGAACGGGCTAAGAGTGCGTAGTGAATTCACCTAACTGATGAGGATATGTTTGTCTGCATGTTTTAGGGGCAAGTGAATTTAATGCGTGATGAGCTGGAGCAATAACCCGAGGACGGTCCCCGTTGCACTGGAAAAAGTGCCATGGTGGAACAACATAAAAGTACGCTGGCGCCCAAGCGTTATCAAGGACGAGCTGCTGGCCTGGAGACAGTAGCCATTGTGGGCAGTACAGTCGTTTCCAGCGCTAGCAATGACAAACAGTATGAGTGACGCAGCGGACGAACTAGCGATTTCTAGCCTTGAAACTACTATCGGACACTGGAAGTATCAGCCAAAGAATTCCCACCCTGAAACTATCGACATTAGGGGTTACCGAAGAAAAAAGAGCCGTCACGAATGCTAGAACCCTGCTCAAAAGGAAGTAGGATAGGGTAAGCTTGCCCAATCCTTGCATCTTCAAAGCCCCAGGATCCCCAAGGAGGAGGAGCCCCAGGTGGACAACTAATCCCGACGGTATTAGGAAAGTTGACTTCAACGCGCGGTTCGGAGTCGGGAACACAAAAGTGAAATTATTCTGCTCTGCGAAACCAGGCTACAATCTGGACTTAGTCGACGCCACCAGCATGCAGTCGAAGGAAATAAAGATTGACGATCCGACGGGAACTGACGATCTCCTATGTAAACATACTATACTGAGGGTAGCACAGGCAAATCTGCAGCACTCTAGGTGTGACTCAGCTTATCTGCTAGTTTTGCTCCAGGGGGAAACATTAAAATGGATCAAAGTTTCAAACTAAATATTACAATTTATTCCGTAGTACAAGGGACACTAATTTTCGCTAGAAGGTGCCCGCATGCTTTTTATGTCTGGACCTGAGTTCAGGCGACCTAATCGTAGTCAAACTGGAACAGGTGGCAGTGCAAGACGTCTGTTCAACTTAAAGTGCTTGTGACCAACCAGCTCCTGGTGGAATTGTAACATCTGACGTCCATCATCGTAGCGAAGAAGCCAATCTGTAGATAGCCAGTAACGCCAATGCGATACATAGGTTTTGGGGCAACTTGGAAATCAACGAAAGATGTGAGCTTCTTATCGTCCTTATTAATTATTTATTTACTTATTAACAAAAACCTATCGATGTGTAATAGAGACTGTACACCTATCCTCCATATCACTAGCTCGAAGAATTTCGACGGATGGGATCAGGAGTCCTTGATATCATTCCGCTAACCGACGTTGGAACTTTAAAGAAGGCGAATTGGACAGTGTCTGATCGGAAATCCTCCTCAGATCAGGGTAGAATTCTTTTGAATCTAAATCTTACTGTGGAGGCCAACCAAGCCGGAGTTGATGCTATTTACCACCAAGACAAGAACCCCCGAATCCCATGCCCCACGGCTAAATGAAGAAAGATTCGCTTCTTTCTCCAATGTAAAGTAACGGAGGTTCCGCAGTTTTGTCCGGTAGATGCTCTCAATGTACTCCTACAACTCCTTCCTCTGGACCTCGATATTACGCGAGTTAGGATGTTGAACAATGAAACCCTATCGCCTTAAACGAAGGATATTCTGAACATTCGCGGTTGACTACGCCACACGTAAGCTGAGCTTGAAGAAGAATTTTGATGTGAACTTTTCAACCAGAGTGAATAGGAAGAATGGCGAGGTGTCAGAGTGCTGTCGGATCGCATGGTCTGCCAGGATCCGCCACTGTATTCAAAGCGAATGTACTGGCGATACTGGAAGCTTTCGAATGGCTATTTCCTACTAGGCGATCAAATGGTCAAATCGTAGCACTGTAGTGATTTCCTGACCTTTGGGTCTGTCAACACTTCCATTTGGTGTTCCCTATGGTCATTTTTGTTTTTAGGTACCGGTCTCGGTTTCTCGTTCTCCTTATATTTCCGCTCATCCTTATTCCGCTTATCCTTTATATTCTATCGAATAATCTGACAGTTTGATATGGACCCGCATCAACCTGTATTTAGGGTCCGCTATGTTTGAAATTCGTTATTGGTCCTTGCGACAGCACTGCTCCTATTGCTTTGCCACTAGCGTTCGGATTAAATGGAGTTGAGATGTCCGGATAGCGCAATACTGGAGCTGAAATTAGTGCTGTTGGTATTAAATGCCAGCTGGCACTTTGTTATCCATGTGAATTTAACATCTTTGCGGAGCAAGTTTGTACGTGGTCGGACAATTTTTGAGAAGTTCGGAATGAGCTTCCGGTAATATGTAGTTGGCTATTCCCAGGGACGTGGATCGTGAGAAGTCTCCAACGCTTGAAGTCTGGTCTCGCTGTTGGCACACTACTTCCTTCCACAGGCACTCACGTCAGGCCGTAATTTTAGATACCTTTTCCGTAACCTATCTAACACAGATCTTAACTTTCTGTTATGGTCCTTCAAATTTTTCCTTTTTTCACTATGTCATCTAAATAGATGAAGCAATGAATTCATTGAAGATCTTTAACCTCAGGAAAGTTGCTAGTGCCCCTTCCAAGGCGAACAGTCATACGTCTTTTCATTCAACTTGAGGAGATCAATTACAACTTTCCATTTTTTCTCACCACCTGGCCCAGGTTTTTTTCGGAACTACCAATAGAGGTGAATTCCATTGGTTCCTACTTGGCGGCACAAGGTATTTTTTTTACATTTCAGCTAATTGGTCATCTATGACCTGTCGGTAAATTTGTGGTAATCTGTACCGTTTTTCGACGGATGCATGATTTTGAGTCAGAGGAATCGATCGTTGAACTTTTCCTCCTTTATAATCAACTGATCCCCTCGCTGCAGTACAAGCAGTATACCCTTGCTGCCTTGTTGGATATAGAAGGAGCTTTCAACAACGTCAGTACCAACGCCATCAAGCAAGCCTTGACCGGTATTGGATTGGAGGGGTATCTCACGCAATGGATTATATCCATGCTGAGTACCAGGATAATTCAGTCCGATCTGGGAGGCAACCACTTGACCAGAGCTGTGAACAGGTGCACGCCCCAGGGTGGTGCCATCTCACCGGTGCTCTGGTTAATAGTAATGGACAAAAGTTTACGTACATTGGACAGCAGCGGGGTGAAGGTGGTGGCGTATGCCGACGACTTGGTGATATTAGTATCAGGGATCTTTCTGTCCATTATGAGCGACATCATGGAAGGAGCGTTGCGAAAGGTGTGCCTGTGGGCCGCAAGATGCGGACTCAACATAAACCCAACCAAAACACAATTGATGCTATTCACCACTAAGACAAGGATACCTGAATTCCATCTACCACGGCTGAATGAACAAAGATTGGTTCTTTCCTCTAATGTAAAGTATCTGGGTGTAATCCTGGAGATTGAACATAGAACTGTGGGTTAAGAAGGCCTGTATAGCTTTCTATGCCTGTAAGAGAACCTTTGCAAAGAAATGGGGTCTCCGGCCGAGGATGGTTCTCTGGATGTACACCGCTGTAGTGCATCCGATCCTCACGTACGGCTCTATTGTATGGTGGCAGCCTTTGAAGAAGAAATACAATTGAACGAAGCTTAATAGGATTCAAAGAACCGCGTGTGCAGGTGCTACGAGGGCTCTGCAGTCCTGCCCGGCAGATGCTCTCAATGTACTCCTGCATCTCCTCCCCCTAGACCTCCACATCAAATATGTTGAAGCGTGCAGTGCCGTCAAACTACGTGAGTCCGAATACTGGGCAGCGAAGTCCTACGGCCACAGCAACATCCTAGATGAAATACCTCGAGAAATCTGGGCATCCCCCACGCACTATGCCACACGCAAGCTGAACTTCACGAGACACTTTGCTGTGGACCTTCCAACCAGGGCAAAGTGGAAGACCGGCGGCGTGTTGCAAGACTATGACACGGTATTCTTTACGGACGGATCAAAGATGGCCTATGGAGTCGGGCGGGGGTTTTCTCGAATACACACGGTGTATCCAAGTCGTATGGTCTCCCAGGTTTCGCAGTGTATTCCAGGCGGAAGTACTGGCGATATTGGAAGTCTGTCGATGGCTGGAACGTGATTCGAGCCCCAAGCGTAACATAGCCATTCTGACCGACATCCAAGCGGCCATCAAGGCCTTGTATTCAACGACGATATCTTCCCAGTTGGTAGGGCAGTGCAGAGACACGCTCAACCATCTGGGCGGCACGCTCAAGATCACTCTCCTCTGGGTTCCCGGGCATAATAACATAGAGGGGAATGAGCGGGCTGACGGATTGGCCAGGCAAGGCTCTGCTCTTGGTAGTCGGGAATACAGTCGGTGTTCCGCTGGCGGCTGTCGGGGGCCGAGTCTACTCGCACTACCTAGCAGCCGCGGGCCTGAGATTGCGAAGGCTTACAAGCTGTGCCAAATCAAGGAGAATTTGGCCCGCTTATAATATAGCCCGATCACGAGAGCTCCTGTACCAGACGCGTGTAAATGCATTCAAGATTACGGCGGTCTGCACGGGGCACTGGCCCATAGGGGACCGTGCCGCTAGGCTCGGCTTACCCTACAACTCGCATTACCGAAGCTGCGGAGAAGGAAGGGGAACCCTCATGCACTTTCTCTGCGATTGCCCAGCTCTGGTTCGAGTAAGGCTGCGGACACTGGGTAAACCATTCTTTGGGGACCTCAGTGAGATTTCTAGCTGCAGGGTCGGAGAGCTTCTTTCCTTCGTGAATGCTACGGGCTGGCTCTGAAAATCCGAGCTAGCTGGACTCTGCTTCCCTATTCCTACAACAACACTCGCGGTCTTAGGAGTTTGTGGCATCAAAACGGCACACCAAAGCGCTAATTGGGTTCCTCGGAGCGGCCACTGATATCTACCTACTTACCCCCTTTCCTCCTCTATGATCAACTGATTCAACTCCTTCCTCAACTGGTTCGACCTCGCTTGTTTAGCATCACTAATCTTACTATCGGCAAAGAGTTGACCTAGGTGGACTGTCGGAATGTTTACCTCTATATCTCCCCCCCCCCCCCCCCCTTCGAGGGTATATATGTATATTATAGCTCTGTAGTGGTTCAGTTTCCAAGAAAATTAAAAAGTATTACGTTTCCTATATCGCATTGGTCACTTGTAGTGACAGACAGAGTGTGCCTTTTCCTGATTGTACTGGTATCCCTACTGACACTAAAATTTTTAATTGGCTTTCCCATTCGTCAGTTAAATAACTACTTTTGTCACAGAAATTCTGATTTCCCTCACTGCCTCTCTAGGCAACCTGCCCATTTCTACTAGCTAACAATGTTTCACTACTATGCGAAGAATTCACTTGCTGGTTAGAGTCTCGACGAAAGATGAACCCTTCTGAGTGGTCTGCTCTGAGCACGGTTAGTTCCTCCATCCTCATTCGTACTTCAAATATCATCTGAGCCAGATATTCGATCTCTGATGACACAGTGAATAGAACCACAAGAATTTAGAAGAGAGGCCAAACAATCCAAAAGGAAACATAGCAGTGGGTTTTTGGAAAGCAAGCAAGGAAACTTTTACCGCTAAAAAAATGATCAACTTAACAGTTTGCATCACATCGATGAAGTATAGGAACACAAGCATGATTCGGGGAAGCAGTCACTGTAGTCAGGCTTCTGCAATATAGACGGACCTCAGAGCCAAGATTCTCCAAGCCAATTCCGTAGATCCTCCGAACCTTTCGTCCTCGCGGTGTCAAATTGGTATCACTCCAATGAAACTAATCTATGAGTCGATTTTGTTTGAGGTAAAGGTGGCTCAAATATAGACAGCTTTCATTAACTTTTTATGTTGTCCCTTCTTTATATCCCTACCAAGTTAAGTTGAAACAAATTGACGAACCAGGCTTACTTTATTGGATACTTTGACTATTAAACTCAGTTAATTTGGACTAGAATGCGGAATCCATATGTACATATGATTTGGAGTGAACATGAACGGCAAAGTTTTATCAAAACATCCTCCTAAGTTCCATTATCAATTTTCCTTCAGGATGTTTACGCTATCTCCCGTAACTTGAAAACGGTCATGTTGTTGAAACCTGTAGCCAAAAGGAAGTAAAATCTTTTCAGAATCTTAATGCAAATCACGTTACTCTTACATTTGGTCGCAAATTTGCCACCCAATTCATAAAGTCAGAAAGGAAGTCTTGGAAGCTCTTTGAAAGTCGGTCATCCTTTCTAAAATGAAAGGTAAGCTTTTCGCTCTTTTCAGGATACTTAATCCCCATCTTGTTTTACCAGAGATATCACTTTATACTTGCTATGAATAGATCCTTCTATAACAACTTTTCTGCTTTCCTATTGAGACTTGTTATCGGCAAAACTTTTCCAATGAAAATGTATTTGCGGTTTATACAAAACAAACATGCGGTTCCAAATCTTGGTCCTTTTATAAATCTCCCACGGCTTTATTCTGAAATTTCCCGTTCACGAACTAGCTATTGATTTTCCTTGAGGGCCATTAAAGTTTGCCACAAGCCGCAATCTTCAATGTTTCATACCCTCAAAAAGGCTAACACCAGAAATTTATGGGAACTTTTGTCTTTAGGTTGTAGTCTTTGAGCAAGGAATTTGGTCAACCGATGAGGTCACTTAAAGGCAAGCACGCCCATTCACATGTCGACTCATCACAATTTTCATCTTGGGTACCCCCTCGGGCTCAGCTTAGAATCCGAAAATTTAATCAAATGGACCGTATATAATAAGATTTGGATCGGGAGCAGTGTGTTGTGTAAAAGGGGTTCCTTGGGAAAAGTAAATTTCGGGGATTTTCCGACGCGCCTCGTGGGAGTCTATTGCGTGATAATCTGCTGATGAAATTCAGGTGCCTCAATTGGGGTAGTAATTGCATTTTCAAAGGCGTTCTTTCGGTTTGAGAAATGACAAGGTAAGTCCTACTCCACACTTTTCTTCTGTTTACTTTTTGCCAGTTGCAAAGGAATCGGATCCGTCTGGAAGCCAATTGGATTCTGTCCCACCTCAATATCTGTCTAAGAAGCAATTTCAACAATTTAGATATTTAGATAAATGTGCCAAAGAAGACAGTTTTACAGCACATACTACTCCTTCCCAAACATCTTACTTGTAGAAGATGATAGTCGTCATATGCGAATGAGAGAGGGCCATCTTCAAAGGGTAGTGCGTCTAATACGAGGCACTAAAAGCGTAAATCCGAGGATGAAGAGAATGGATAACTTCTTGATGTTATGGTTGCCTTGAATATTGAAGCGATTGTTATCATTACGATGAGTTTCATGCGGTGGTCATTTCGACCCTTAGAATATTGCTGAGATTCATCGTGACGACGATGATGTAAATGGAAAGTGGAAAATGGGCAGTGATGGTCCGTTGTTGGATAGTATAGCATTTAGCAGTAAAGGCCTTGATGATAATGTAAGCATGACAAGCGATTATGCTCTATGATTTGACGTATTGTGGGGTGGGATTTCTAGGAAGATGAATGTTTTGCAGAGAGAAAGGGATCGGATGTAGGCTGCATAAAGGACACTTTTATTTGCAGATTTTATTGTAGGTGGTATTTAGAATAGACCCGAAGGCAAAAATGGAACCTGCAGATGGGCTTGGAAACTAGAGATTGTGAAATGGTCGCTGCTTTTGGAAAATTCTGACTTTTGACCTGATAAGAGCCATTTTCTACAGGTTCATACCAAAGAACACAAGGAAAATTACGTACAGATTTTAATCCATCAGTTGTTCATGATTTAGTTAAACCAAATGGACTGAAGCTCTTAAAAAGGACATATGTAGGCTCCATTAACTAAAGTCACCGTAACACAATCCTAAAATAGGTAAGTAGATTTCGGACGAAAGGCCAGCCTAATGACTGATTCATCAGACATAATGGATAGAGCTTCCTAGAACCAATGTTTTTGAAAGTTTCTTTATTCAGTGACAATATGACTCCAGGTGTGACGGTCACCAATAAAGAAGCAATAATCATCATCATCAACGGCGCAACAACCGGTATCCGGTCTAGGTCTGCCTTAATAAGGAACTGCAGACATCCCGGTTTTGCGCCGAGGTCCACCAATTCGATATCCCTAAAAGCTGTCTGGCGTCCTGACCTACGCCATCCAAATGGAAATCTCAAGCAGGGTCTGCCTCGTCTTCTTTTTTTACCATAGATATTGCCCTTCTAGACTTTCCGGGTGGGATCATCCTCATCCATACGAATTAAGTGACCCGCCCACCGTAACCTATTGAGCCGCATTTTATCCACAACCGGACGGTCATGGTATCGCTCATAGATTTCGTCATTGTGTAGGCTACGGAATCGTCCATCCTCATGTAGGGGCGAAAAATTCTTCGGAGGATTCTTCTCTCGAACGCGGCCAAGAGTTCGCAATTTTTCTTGCTAAGAACCCAAGTTTCCGAGGAATACATGAGGACTGGCAAAAGTTTGACCCTGTGGTGAGACGTTTCGAGCGGAACAGTCTTTGTAAGCTGAAATAGGCTCTGTTGGCTGACAATAACCGTGCGCGGATTTCATCATCGTAGTTGTTATCGGTTGTGATTTTCGACTCAGATAGGAGAAATTGTCAACGGTTCTCTTATCCTTATTCTTCTTCGTGTTTGTGTTTGACCAGTGCGGTTTGATGATGTTGGTTGATTCGTCTTCGGTGCTGACGTTGCCACCATATATTTTGTCTTGCCTTCATTGATAAGCAGCCCAAGATCTTGCGCCCATCAAGGCCTGCTCGATCTGGATGAAAGCAGTTTGTACGTCTCGGGTGGTTCTTCTCATGATGTCGATATCGTCAGCATAGGCCAGTAGTTGGGTGGACTTGAAGAGGATCGTACCCGTTGCATTTACCTCAGCATTACGGATCATTTTCTCGAGGGCCAGGTTAAAGAGGACGCATGATAGGGTCAGCCTAGTCAGTCTTATTAATTTCGTCGGGATACCGAATTCTCTCATGGCCGTGTACAGTTTTACCCTGGCTATGCTATCATAGGCGGCTTTGAAGTCGATGAACAGATGGTGCAACTGTTGTCCATATTCCAACAGTTTTTCCATCGCTTGCCGCATAGAGAAAATTTGATCTGTTGCTGATTTGCCTGGAGTGAAGCCTCTTTGGTATGGGCCAATAATGTTCTGGGCGTATGGGGCTATCCGGCCTAGCAAGATAGTGGAGAATATCTTATAGATGGTACTCAGCAACGTGATACCTCTATAATTGCTGCACTGTGTGATATCTCCCCTTTTTATGTATGAGACAGATAATGCCTCGTTGCCAATCGTCAGGCATTGATTCGCTGTCCCATACCTTGAGCACAAGTTGATGAACCACTTGGTGTAACTGGTCGCCTCCATATTTAACCAATTCGGCTGTAATTCCATCGGCTCCTGACGACTTATGATTTTTTAGCCGATGAATTACACGGACTGTTTCTTCTATACTTGGTGGTGGCAGTATTTGTCCGTCGTCTTCAGTTGGCGCGATCTCCAATTCACCGATGTTCTGGTTGTTCAGTAGCTCATCAAAGTACTCAACCCATCGCTCTAATATGCCCATTCTGTCGGAAATCAGATTTCGCTCTTTGTCTCGGCAAGATGAACATCGAGGTGTATAAGGCTTCATCCTGCTGACTTGTTGGTAAAACTTCCGCGCCTGGTGCGGTTGCTCCATGTACTTTTCTAGTTCGCAGACTTGTTGGTTCTCCCAGGCTTCCTTTTTCCGTCTGTGAAGTCGTTTCTCCGCTCGACGGAGTTCGTGATAAGTCTCTGCGCGTGCCCGCGTTCTTTGATAATGCAACATTACCTGGTATGTGGCGTTCTTCCGTTCCGTTGCTAGCTTACATTCATCGTCAAACCAGCCGTTCCGACTCCTTTTGCGGCTGGGGTCAAGTATGTTTGTGGCTGTATCCATGATAACGTTCTTCCGGTGATTGTGAAGATCATTTGTTGATGCTTCATCTCCAGGTCCTCTGTTGACTGCGGTTATTGCGACATCCATTTCCCTCTTATAGGTGTCGCGGAGGGTTGTGCTGTGGATGTCTTCAGTGTTCATTCTCACCTGATTGTCAGAGGGGATTCTAGGTGGTATTGTTATTCGAGCTCGGAGCACCATGCCAACGAGATAGTAATCCGAGTCTATATTGGCCCCCCTATATGTTCTGGAGAGGTCCACGTATGTTTGTGGACCGCTTTCCGCGCAAACCAGGTACTTCCAACAACCATTTCGTGTGACCCTGCTCATTGTATAGTCCGCAGTCCGTTATCATTTGTTTTTTCGTGTAAGCTATGGGAGCCAACGTATCGCCTGAATACGGGCTCCTTCCCTACTTGGCTGTTAAAATCCCCAAGTATGATTTTGATATCATATCTGGGACAGGCTTCGAGGGTTCGTTCTACTGCCTCGTAGAAGGTATCCTTCTCCGACCCTGCAGTCTCCTTTCTAGGGGCGTGAGCGTTTTTGAGGCTTATATTTCTATACTTGCCTCGCAAGCGCAGAGTGGATAGCCGTTCGCTTATGTTTTCAAAGCCGATAACAGCAGGTTTCATTTTTTGGCTGACTAAGAAACCTACTCCGAGCACATGGCTTACTGGATGACCGCCATAATATATGGTGTAGTGGCTCTTCTCCAGGAAACCGGTCCCTGTCCATCGCATCTCTTGTAACGCTGTTATATCAGCCCTATATTGGGACAGGGTATAGGCTAGCTGCTCATCAGCTTCATCTCTGTACAGGGAGCGCACGTTCCATGAGAAAATGCGCAAATCGTTGTTTTCCATGTAGGGTTGTCAACCCTACCCAAACCCCAACCTGGAGGACCAGCTGGTACAATTTGTCTCGTTTTTAGGCGCGGGAGACTCGCCTTCATCCTTCTCCGCCTGCAGCTTTTCGTTAAGAAAGAGCTCCCAGCGGTCACCACGTGGAGGTGGAGTTAGGTGGAGCTGTTGGTATTGGTTCTGCAGGCATTTTCCAGGTTTTATACTCCATCGTGGGTACCAATCCACGTTTCGCCCTGGGACCTATACTACCCTTTGACCACAGCAATAATAGGGTTTCAATATAGTTGTTATTATTTTAAAAATTTTATGTTGAATGAATTTCAAGGCTGCTTTTCAAGTTTTCAACCCATGCAGATTATATAGTTCCCTTCATCAAAATGAAATATTGTTGAAACTTGGAAGTCACAGCCCTTTAAGTCGACTTTAAAGTGGAGAAGGGGTCAAATCCTAATCGAAACGTCTGCGGATCTGCACATTGTACTCGCTAACGTTGACAGACTTCCGACTTCCCGAGGTGTAGGGGTGATCCAGTGCGGACCCACTCATCGGTTAGAGGACGCGTGAAGTTTCTTTCACGTGAAATATCGAAGTGTCCAAAGGAACCTCCCATATTCTCGAGCCTTGCTAGCAAACAGGCAAATAAGCGCGTGTCGACGAAACACTTCGATGAAACTTCAATATTTGAGCGGGAACCTTCACGATCAATTTCGCCAACTTTCTTTTATTTCGTTTGGGTTTTGGTATAGCTCTCCCATCTTGGTCGTCTCCGGTCACTTTGGGTTCGTTATTAAAAATTGGACTGACTCTTGCGATCCGAAAAAATGTCTGGCATGGTCAAAAAGCATCAGTCCAGTGTTCAGACCGGCCGAAGCCGTGCCTAAAATCCCTATAGGGCAAATGACCGCTCGTCACAAGCAGACAAAGCGAGGCCGAGCCGCCTTTTCGGCCAGTTCTGCGGAGGCACCATTCAGCGCGGAAAACAATGCACCCGTGGTTCCACTCGATAAGCAACCACCGGGCGAACACTACACCGATACCGACCGCATATTCTCGTTCAATAGATCGAGTGGCTTGGGAGAGGAGATCAGGGAACTCAGGTTCTCACCTGCATACTACACAGTTCGCTCTTCGGTGACCATATCAAATGATGACTCGCCAGGTACACGGTCAAATGGGAACTTTCCTACGCGTCGAGTTGGAGCACCACATTTGTCACCTGCGAGTTTGGGTCGGAGACCACTCAACGACTTGAGCAGAGCAGACAGCAGAGGAGCTAATTACCCGGTTGAACGGATAAGTAAAATAGTATCCGGATGAGGCCTAAAATTCATTAGAGCGCCCGATTCAACATCGACTGGCAATTTTCTGGATCGTGTGGCCATGCTGGTTGAGGGCATTCTGGGAGGTCAGTTCCACTCCCTGAGTCGGCATTTACATCTGTTACTAGCGAGACCGGAGTTAGAATGATACTGTCATTGTCGGTGGAGGGTGATTGTGCGATGAATTGCGGGAGCGATTTGAAAAGCCTTCTTCACAGTTCAAAAGCCATGCGCCATCGATGAATCCTTGTATAGTAACATTTAAGAACGGCATATTGTTGGATGGTAGTAGAAAATCGCTAGAGAGTCGCTCCTCCAAGTTCTGCACTCAGAAATTGAGGTTCAAGGTCAGGGTCAGCAAAAGCAAGAATTAGCGGGATTCGGAGCAGCTAATGCGGTTGGATGACCAGTTGGACTCGGTACAGTGATATCGCTTTTAGTAGGATGAACATCGAGACTTTTGTTTAAGCAAGTTTATCAAGTTTCGGTTTATCGTAATTGCAAACCTTCCACCGCGAGCAAGACATCCACAACAATATCTATAAAAACACAGAGCAATCATAGACACATCATGGGCACTGAGCATCTCACAGTTTCACCGAATTTCGACGCAGCTAAAGAAACGTATTTTGCACAGGTATTGAGGTTCCTGGTGCATTGCTTTTGTGTTGATCCTTGTTTTGCCAAGGCAATTAATACATATCCTCTACGAAAAATTATCCCTTTCTACTCCTCCGTGTTTCATGTTCTTTATAAAACCCAACCGTCCTTTAGGTCCAAACTGATATTTCAAAATGTGTAATGCGACGTAGGCCGTTTGATAATATTTTTTTTCATTTCCTTCCTTCCTTCCAAAAGATACTTTCAACTTGTGAGGTGTAGAAGGAAATTTTCCTTCTTCCCTTCTTCTCGCAACTCTCACATTAAGGTATCACACTAGGGTATCCTCCAATATAATGGACTGGGGATGCCAACGAAGAGTGGGACAGCTCTACGGGCGGTGTCAAGTCATTTTTAATTTTTTATTTCAATTCAAATTTACTTCACGTGGTGCTCGATCTGACCTATCCTAGCGTCTTGTTGAGGAGTTGATCGATTTGGTGAGAGGGAGCGTTGGTCCCATAGCGACCACCAAGCCATCTTTCACGATATTTTAAATCTAGAAGCGACAATCGAAGGTGCTTTGTTTGCAAAACAGTAAGGAAGGTTCTTTGTTCTGCTGGGACTTTCGAGGAGGCTGGTCCTATTCCTTGGCCCAATACTTGGTTTCTGGGAGCAGGAGTATAAGTTGGAGCCTGCCCATTCAGTTGATACCATTGTTGTGGATGATCGTGGATCTGATTCGGAAGGTATTCGCCATGGTGCGCAATGGTGAGGATAGATGCGAACAATGTCTTTTAATTGGCCAGTTGGAGTAGGATTTAGGGTAATTGGCTAAACTTGGGCTTCTTGGCTATTTAGCCTGCTTAATTGGGAGCAACGTCAGCACCAGAAACCAACCAACCAAAAACATCAAACCGCAATGTCAGTGAAATTATGCGGTGTCTCCAACGATTAATTAATTGAAATAATAAAAACTTGTTGTTTCAGTGCTTGTTAGCACTGATGAAGGGAACAAGTGGTTCCCGAAATATCGGTATTTGCAAAAATAAATATCCACATCAACGAAACAGAAACAAGTTTTTATTATTTCAATTCAAACCGCAATGGTCAAGCGGGAAGAATAAAGATAGAAGATTACAACTTTGAGACCGTTGATAATTTTTCCGATCTAGGGTCGAGAATCACCACCGATAACAGCAATGACGGTGAAATCCACGCACGTTTGTTGGTAGCCAACAGAGCCTATTTGAGCTTACAAAAACTGTTTCGCTCGAAACGTCTCATCATAGGGTCAAAGCTCTTACTGTACAAGACAATGATCTTGCCAGTCCTTATGTATTCCTCGGAAACTTGGGTTTTTAGCAAGAAGAATTTCGAACTGTTGGCCGTGTTCGAGAGAAGAATCCTCCGAAGAATTTTTGGTCCTCTACATGAGGATGTACGAGCCCGTAGTCTACATAACGACGAAATCTATGAGCGATACCACGACCGTCAGGTTGTGGATAAAATCCGCCTCAATAGATTACGGTGGGCGGGTCACTTAATTCGCATGGATGAGGATGGTCCAGCCTGGAAAGTCTACAAGGGCAATATCTATGGTAGAAAAAGAAGACGAGGCAGACCCTGTCTGAGATGGAGCGATGGCGTAGGTCAGGACGCCAGACAGCTTTTAGGGATATCGAATTGGTGGGCCTCGGCGCAAAATCGGGATGCTTGGAGTTTCTTATTAAGGCAGGCCTAGACTGGATACCGTTTATCGCGCCGTTTGTGATGATGATGATGATGGTAAAAGTTGAGAAACTCTTTCAACCATATTTTGCGAAAATTTTCTCACTGGCATAAAATAGGCAATGATGACGCGGATTGGTGTGTACAGTGTTAGAGAGCCTAATAAGTGGCAATTCCTTTAGAAGGGGTGGCGAGGACATTGAGGGAGATTGAGAACGTTTCGCGTGCCAACCGTGTTAAAAACTCGTGACGGTGTCACCTGTCATCTGGTCAAAGTAAGGCTGTTTTGACGTCATGAGGGGATGGAGAGTGTAAAGAGGAAAAAGTGGGATATAAAAAATCGTGGTGTTAGCAACCTTAATTGTTCAATACCCTTAAACCTGCCTGTTTAGGTAGGAAAAACCGCGCTCGGGGTGAAATTGATGTTGTCGCCCAAAATTGAGTATGGTAATTGATCTGATTTTGCTACGTTTCTCTCCCCCCACCCTCGCTTCCCCCGTTTTGTTGCAAAACCCTGAAATCTTTGGTAAACATAGCAACACAGAAGGTAAAATGGCATTGGCTTAATTTTTTCAATTTATCATACCATAAATCCGTTTCATATCTCAGAACTCTGTTGCATTTAAACTTGATACATGCACTCATACTCGTATGGTATCCTATTTACCAATGTGACTCCTTAGCTATTGAGACACTTTTAAATTAACCTGACTCCTGTCTGTAATGTTCATGCATATGAATACACCATATTCCATGTGAATACGCTTGATGCACTTTGCTACCACCGCATGACATTGCCAGTCCCAAGGAGCAATGTAAAATGTAAAAATGTTTTGCATGCAACTCGTAGCTAGGAATAGAAAGGACCTACATAGAAACGGAAAGATTCGAGCCGGATGGAATCAGCACAAGCCGAACTGCAAAAAATCCTTCTGGAGTGCTATTTCTTCGGGGTTCATACAGATGTGCATCACGTATATTTCATACTTATGATATGTCCTTGCACTGGGGGATGTCCGTTTGAATACGAGCTTGTCCTTTGAAAAGTCTCTATTTCTATGTGTCCTTACTTTACAAGGTTCTATGTACATTCAGATGAAACAGGACATTCAAGTAGTTATCCACACATAGTCGTGTGTATGGGGCGAATGTAGGGACATAGCCATATGTAGAGCATCTTGATTCCGTTTGCAATTTAGTAATCAAATTTAGTCATGCTTCTGCAATTAAAAACAAGCTACAACGGTTGTAACCATTTAATGATAACTTTAATGAAAAAAAGTTTGTCGTATAACTCACAAATGAATTTAATTTACTTTTAGTTGACACAATTCACTTTAACTATTCCAGGATAACATTTAAATTGGAATGAAACGTATGCACTTTTTTGTAATAATTGTATACACCTAACGACCAACCTGGAGCAAGCAGCTCTTTGATAATTAAATAGCCACATCTAGCATCATTATGTGTATATGTATAAAGGATGACGAGAGAATCGTCGGTGGTAGGGATCAGAGGACATGAAGAATACTATTAATAACTCCGCCGTAGCTGGTCCCTAGCCCGGTTGCGAAAGGAGGACGGAGGGGTAGCTTCAGTCTGAATGGCTGTACGTCACTGCAGCGTCTCAGGGGGTAGGTGAGGAAAGTGCAGGTACTTTGCAGTCCTGCAGATTACTCACTTGGGAAGCTATCATCACACCTGGTTGCTAGGGATAAAATGCCCCACCAAAAATAAGAAGAAGAGGAAATTTGAGGTCCAGTTGGATAACCGGCGAGTATCGCCTGACTTGGTGACTGGGTCGAACTCCCATAATGGACAGCACGGCGTCAAAACCGCTAGTCGCGGGGCGGTTCGACGTCTAGGCGCCACGACGACCAGGAGCATTGCTCCGCCTGCTGCAGCTGTTTCACCACAATCTGTGCGACCACTTCAGCAGGTTCGCGTAGGCACCGGATGAAGTGGACTGAAGAAATGAACCTCTTCACCATCCGCTCCTACTACCAAATAACGGCGGGGGCGGGTACAACATCTTACCGCCCCTTGTTGCACCAAAGATTCGTTTAACGTTTCCCGCAATCGCATCGCTTCATAACTCGCAGCGACACAATCCCGCCTATTATCAGGGAGCATGTTCCACTTGAGGTCATCGCGGAGACTGGTGACTGAGAGTCGTGGCATCAACAACACCACGCCATACTGAAGGTATTATTATTATTCTGTTAAGGGAAAGTCACACCGCGTCCTTGAAGAGCTATTGTGCCCCTTTTAGTGGTTATAGTGTACCTATTGATCATAGTATCTCAACAGGCCTATAACCGTTAGGAACTTTAGTATGTTCCCTACTTCCAGATCTTTCAGATATGCATCTGGTATTAAGTGTTTTCCCAAATGCCTCGACCTACTTTGCACAAGTGCCGGACACTGTCCCAGGAGGTGTATAGAGGTTTCGTCCTCCTCCGCACAAAACCTGCAGGCAGTGTCCGTAGATATCCTTTGCTTCCCTAGGTGATAGTTCAGCCGACAATGATCAGTGAGAATTCCCACTATGATTCGGAGGTTCTCTTTGGTGAGGTTTAAGCAATCCTTTGTGGGTATGGGTTTCTATACCCCAATAAGCACCCTGGACTGTTCCATCCCTGGTAGGCCCGCCTAGTATAGTTTCCTCAATCGTTCCTCTTCATTTCTTAGATTCATAGCCATGAAACCGTTTCTGATTTTACAGAAGGGTTATGGCCCGTGTAAAGGCGTCCCTGCTCTCTTCTTGGCTAGGCCGTCCGCTGCCTCGTTGCCTTGCAACCCAGCATGACCTGGAGCCCAAAGTATCCAGACCTTGTTGGATGAGTCGAGTGTATTCCGTCTCTCAAGGCATTCCCATACCAGTTTCGAGTTCACACCTGGTTGAATCTAAGTGCCTTGATCGCTGCTTGGTTATCGGTGAGAATAGCTATGTTCTGTCCCCTATAGTTCCTTTGCAGATCAAAGGGGGCACATTTGTCTATGGCGTATATTACCGCCTGGAATATGCTAGTGTACCTGCCCATTGGCTCAAAGTACATGTTCCTTGGACCAATGACACCGGCACCCGCTCCCTCTGCTGCGGTTTCCGCTGAGGTTCGGGACGAATTCCAAAAAGCGTGTATAGAATTCTCTGAAATGGGTCGTTCGCATAGACCAGGTATATCCAGGCTCCAAGCATCTCCAACAACTCCGAGAATTCAATCTCATATCAATGATGAGATTGTATCTCTTCTGTGTGCTGATATGTCGCTGCTGCAACTACAATCACTTGTGTATTGTGGTGCAGTTGCGATTGTCAGATTGAATGATCAGAAGATTCTCTTTCGCGTTATTCCTTTGAGTGACCGAAGAGATCCACCATGGAAAATTCGTCTGGAACGTCGGCGGGACTCACTAGGGCGGGGCATTGCTAGGTTGATTCAAATCAGCACTGGCAATGCCTGCAACCGGTGAGAAATAAAGCGCGCAGGGTTTACAGAAATTATGCCATGCCCAGTGAGACACCTGTATTTGAAATTCTGGACACACTAAAACAGAAACTTTCTGGCATATGCATTGGGTTACGACGGTATGGCGAAAGTCAGTCCAGATGTGTCCAGAATGCAACATACGCGAGGAACTAGTGGAGCTTATTGAGATCTCTCAACGAATTCCAACAGACCGTCCAGGCAGCACAGTTTTCGGTGATTCAAGCGAAAGAATACTGGGCTGGACTTTGGCCAGCATGCTGAGTGGATCATCGCCGAAGGCACCACCATGCCAATACGCCTGGCATGAATTTTGGAGAGGAAGTTCGACGAGCCATAAACAGTTCGAAGAACTGGAGGGGCCCAGCTCTGGATCGGGTGTAGAATTTCTGGTATAAGAAGTTTGCCAGCGTACACAGTTGGTTGGTATGAGTCGGCCGGAGAAATTTCCACCCTTCCTCACTGCGGAGATTACCTACCTTATCCCTAAGAAGGACACAAGACCCCGCAGACATAAGACCGATTACTTGCTTACTAATCCTCTACAAAATTCAAAACGTCCATTATTAGTGGAAGGGTCAATGCTCACCTCGAGACCAACAACATTCTGTCCGAGAAGCAGAAGGGCCGCCGAGTTGGGTCAAGGGGTTGCAAAGAGCAACTCATTATCTACTTGGTAGTTGTAGGACAAGCAAATAGAGGCCAAAGAAACCTCTTTAGTTGCTATATCGTTTAAGCCAAGGTTTTCAATAGGGTCCCACATACCTGGCTAATTGATGTCCTACATCTGTATAGCATTGATCCGAAACTAATAAAGTTTTTGGCGACAATCATAGAAGGGAGGCGTACCACCTTATCAGCGCGTACATTTGAGGGTGCTAATACCTCAGAGCCCATGCGTATACGGAAGGGCATCTTCCAAGGGGATTCGTTGAGTTCCCTTTGGTTTTGCACGGCACTAAAACCTCTTTCATGGCTACTGAGTGATGCTAGAGGGCGTGGTTTTGCAATAAAGTATGGCCTACGTGCTAAGTGCGAACTGACACACTTGATGTACTTAGACATCAAGTTGTATGCTGGCACTGGCGACCATCTTAGAAATCTGTTGGGAATAATAGACATGTTCAACCGTGATATTCGGATGGAGTTTGGATTAGACAAGTGTCGAATCCAAGCCATCCGCAAAGGTCATCACGAGCCGCAGGCCGGACATAACATTGGTGACCTTCTTATCGAAGCTATGACCGATGCTCGAGTTGATGATCTGAAGGATGCTCTGATCCGAATTCCTGCAACGTGTAAAGCTAGTACTAAAATCGCATCTCTCGGGGAAGAGAATAAAATGAGCGCATTGAAAATATTCGCTTTCCCTTCACTGATTTATGCATTCGGAATATTTTCGTGGACGAAAACAGACCTGGAAAACGTTCAGCGGCGGATACGGACAACTATGTCCGAATTCCGAATGCATCATCCAAAGTTTGGCGTGGAGTGGATGAACCTGTCTCGTGACATCGGAGGCAGGGGCGTGATTGACGTGGCGGCACAACATCATCGCCAAGTCGACTCGCTGCGCGCTTATTTTTACAGCAAAGAGCAGGCGAATCCCTTGCATACAGCTGTTGGTAAGGTAGACTGTGGGCTGACTCCACTTAACTTAAAGGATCAATCTTTTAATCCTTTCCGGGGGGTCAAGACGCTCTTTTGCTGAAACGGAGGGATTCATGTGTGCTATTGAGGTCGGCGTGGTCGCCACCCGAGCTTATAAAAAGGTCATAATGAAAGAGCGTAGAGTCCGAGCGTAAATGCTTGGCACTTAGTGATAGTATTATCCGGCATCTCTCGAGATTGTGACAACTCGGAAATAATAATAATCATTGGCGCAGTAATGCACATTGGATCAGGGCCTTGAAGTGTGTTAGAGATGTTAGAGACATCTCCCCACGTAAAACGAGCCTACATGTCTATATTGCCACCGGTTGACCAAACGCATTCTAGCAATTATTTTTAATTTGTAATCCTACTTGGGTTTTTCTGAACTTTTCCCAGGGCGATATTTTTAAGTTGGTTTAGGCTAGGTTATTAGGCAATTAAAAGACACCCCCTTTCGAGGCAGAAGTCTCACCTCTCTTGATACGCAAATCAAGCAGACCACTCTCAAGTCTACTACTGATCGCGCTGAGTGGTCAGTTATGGCAGACTCTGCGCTCGAACAATGTGCCACCAATGATGAGGCGGTGGAAGTTGCAAAAATCCACGAACCTGCACGGTTACGGTCGCCAAGACTGTGTTTCCCCATCACATGTGCGAGCAAGGCGCTGTGATCCTTCTCCACTATATCGGAAGCCTCCGTTGGTGCGAAACATTGTACAATTGTGATTTTCCTTAACCTGGACAGGAGTCTCAGCCAGAAGTCTGTCAAAAAACGGCTCCAAGGTGAAGAGAGCGCGCCTTGTGGTAGCGGTCAGAAGTAACCCGACAGCAGATTCGCGTCTGCAAGCATTTGGCTTTACAGAGTACAAAAGCACATTTCCATTAGTGCAGAAAGAGGGAGAGTGGTACTCTCCAGCGTCCCAGCTAATATCAATAGAATTTCCACTCAAGTTGGAGAAAGCGAGCGTTCTGAGGACCCTCACCAGCGTTATCGTATTATATTCTCAAGCTCCAACTCACAGCAACTCAGCAAGCACGCTTGGACTACCACCCCTGACGTCGAGAACAAAACTGTCAAGCATTTCCTCGAATTTAGGCAGTGTACATATATGCCCTTTGCATTTTGGCTTGTCGGCTGCATGCCCATATCGTCGCTCCACCGGTCGAATCTGTAACCCATACGTCACCAGGCGGTAAATTCGATCTTTCTCGGTCGTCAATAACTTTCGTGCTGCGTCCACTGGTAATCGCAATGTGGCCCTTTGAGTATTTCCGCAAACTCCCAATCTACTTCTCGACAAGTTCCTCCAACTTGAACTGTTCCATCAAGGCAGTGCAAATTTTTCCTTTGGATCATTGATTCATCGAGATCCTTGCACTGTATTTAGACTTCATGCTTTTGCGCCCGAATTCCCTCCATTCTGTCCAAGTGAGTTCGGAAGTCATCAATTTCTCCCAAGCTAGATTTTTCAGCTCAAACATGAGGTCTCCCTTCAGGGTCCTTTGAATCTTGCTGACATTTACGCCTTTATCTTTTAGGCCGGGATCAGCTTTGACCCCTTTCAGTATCTCCTCGTAGGACAAATTTCCTTGGCTGGAGATCATTCTCGGTAGAATGGTACTTCGCTTGACCACTTCCTTTTCCAAATCTTCAGTCGTTGGGTCTAGGTTGCTTTTTTGTCCCAGGACTGATATTTCAGAATCTCAGAAATCCTTTGTGCCCAGATTTGGGTTCAGGTGCTAGTCAGGAGTCCATATCAAGTGTGGGTTGACACAAACCCTTTGGAGTTCGGAGCAGTGTTCAGAATTGGGATCAGGCTCTAGTCACGAATCCTAATAGGAGTTTGTATTCAGAGTTTCCCAACAACTGGCACTAGTCAGGTGTCCGTCTCAAATGACCCTTCACAGCTAAATTAATAAGTATTAAGACTTTGAGCGTACTTGCAGCCTCGCTAAAATTATTACCGGACGAAAGCAACTGCGACCCGGAAGGAAGGAAACACAATGCCGCACCTGTCAGCTGTTAGATCCTACTCCGAATTTCAAACCCGTTTTTCCGTTTCATTACGGACACATGATCCACATGGTCCGTAGTTCACCCCTAGCTTCCCTAGTGGTTATCCGCTCAGTCTGCTGAGCCCAATCCCCCAACCGAAATTAATTTGTCCAACCCCAGTATGGTTTAAGAATCCTATCAGCGACATCTGGATGCCGTTTCATTACTAGAGAAATGGGAATAACTGAAGAAAACGAGGATATTTTTTTTTAATTTATTCTTATAATACCTACACTTATACATTACACACATTAATTATATAATTACACCTAAAAACCCTCCCAATTTACCATATTAAAAATCCAGAGTGCCAGTTTTGTTCCTATTCCTAATAATTCGTTTTAATGATTCCAACTGATCTTGTAATTGCTTCAGTTTCCTTTTCTGGCTTTGAAAACTTTCCGACCTTAGTTCTCTTCCCACAACTAGGATTGTCTCTTTTAGTGCCATCACTTCCTTTGCTGTACCAGATCTCTTTTTTTGATCCAGCACGCTTTTCAATTCGACCACTAAATTGGCAGGTTTCTTTAGTAACTCCATGAGTACGATATACTCCTGGCGCAGAATTTTGAACTTATCGATATCGCTGAGATTCTTGACCCCAGGATCCTGTATGAAATCTTGGTTGATCGCCGGAGCATTAGCGGTTTCTTCTCTTTTCAGGGATTTGCCATCGATTTTTGAAGAGGGCATCTCTTTACATTGCGAATGAGGGGCCTCAGTTCCTATATCCTTATTTTCACCATGGGATCCTTTTGAGGACTTTCGCTCGTGCCTATCGGTCGTGCTTTCTTCACTGATTCTCATTTTAGAATCCGCCGTTGGTTTTTTACTTTCGTTTGTGATCTTGTGCTTCTTTCGCGGTGGTTCTGTCTCTTGAGTAAAATTTCCTTCAGACTTTTCGTCCTTTTCGATAGACGACCTCGAACCCAACATTTCTTTTGCATTACGTTTATTTGGTTTTGGTTCCTCCATCTTATGCGCCTCGCCTTTTCGGCCCTCATTCTTATTATGGCCTACGCCTGGGCTCTTTTTTGTACGTCTGTCAGTTTTGCCGTCTCTATTTGCAGACTTTTCGTCGGTGGACGATCTTGAGTCCAACATTTCTTTGGCTTTACGTTTATGTGGTTTTGGTTCGTCCATCTTATGCAACAACTCGTGATGCGCTTCGTCTTTTCTGTCCTCATTCTTATTATGGACTACGGCTGGGCTCTTTTTAGTACGTCTGTCAGTTTTGCGGTCTCTATTTGCAAACTTTTCGTCCTTTTCCGTAGACGACCTTGAACCCAACATATTTTTGTCATTACATTTATGTGGTTTTGGTTCGTCCATCTTATGCAATAACTCGTGATACTCTTCGCCTTTTCGGCCCTCATTCTTATTATGGGCTATGTCTGCGCTCTTTTTTGTACGTCTGTCAGTTTTGGCGTCTCTATTTGCAGACTTTTCGTCCTTTTCGGTAGACGACCTTGAGCCCAACATGTCTTTGCCATTACGTTTATGTGGTTTTGGTACGTCCATCTTATGCAATAACTTCTGATGCGATTCGCGTTTTCTGTCCTCATTCTTATTATGGACGACGTTCGGGCTCTTTTTCGAATGTCTTTCAGTTGTGCCATCTCTATTTGCTTCGGTTTTATTTATCAAATCCGAAGATTTTACCATTTCATTTGTGATCGCCTGTTTCTTTTGAGATGCTTCTGAAATGTGAATGATATCCTTGTTAGATAGGCCACCTATCCGTTCAGAAGTACTATCCTTGGGGAGTTTTGATTGATTTGCGAAGTTGCACTTGTTTTCCTTCCCAAGAGAAATGAGGCCTTCCATTTCGGATCCTTTTGGGGTCCGACTCTCATGCCCATCGATTTTGCTGTCTTTAGTTATTTGTCGCTTCATCTTCTTAGAATCAACCACTGCTTTGTCAATTTCTTTGGAGGTCTTCTGTTTCTTTCGATCAGGCCCTACAGACATATTTGCGGAAGACTTTTTCGTAGGTAGCCCCGAGCTCAATTTTTCTTTACCATTTACTTTATATTCATGTGATTTATCTTCGCAGTTTACCTTGCTTTCACTTGTCTTTTGCAACAGTTCCTTCCCACGGGAAATCTGATTTTCGATGTCCTTTTTCGTAAAGGTACTGGTCCGCACCTTTCTCGCCACTGGTAAGGTGTAATTCTCTGGGAGAGGATCTAATGATGGAGCAGAAGACTTTTGTTCTGGTCTAGAGCCACTTGGCAGAATCGCTGCAACCTTCATTGGTTTCGTAGTTTGTCTTCCATTGTAAATTTCGCAATTTACTGCAGTCCTCACTTTTTGGGGATTGTCGCCTGTACTTCCCAGAGCGACCGCATGTTTTGGCAGCCCTTGTGTTCTCTGTTTCTCACTATGGACTCGATGTAGAGAATTCCCTTCTAACGTCCTTCCATCGGCTTTTGTATCGCTAAATGCTGGAGCCAATTTAACGGTAGAATCCGCTGCTGGCTTCACCAATTCGTTTGAAATAATGTTTATCTTTTGACCATGTTGCAATGCTAATGGCCCCGAGGGCTGAATTACATCTACATCCGACATTCCAATGCTCCTTCTAAATGACAGAGGCAAACCTTCTGGGTCTCGTTTACTACTGTTCAGCGGCATTGATGGATTTACTTTCGTTCCGCCTGTTTCCCCTCCATATTCGTGTTCTACTCTGTTATTGCTTTGTACTTCTTTTACAGAGCAGCCTTTTGCTTGGGGTTTCACCTCAACAAATTCCTCTGGCATACGTTTTATCTGAGCATGCAAAGGGTCTACAATATTTAATACAGGCTCATTTTCTACCCGGTTGCTGTGAGATGCACTTACTTGCTCGGGTTGTACTGCACCGTAGTCGTCATCAGAATCGGAATCCTCCGAAAGTTGCAAGTCATTTACAAGTGAATACGAACCATTTCCAGGGACAATTCCATTGAATTGTTGCAAATTGGGAAGACAGCTACCAACTTGCTTCGGGACGTCTACATCGTTTGCTCCTCGTGTAGAAGCAGCCGTCCACTCGGTGCCTGGATTTAACTGCGGCAGAAGATCACACACTTGCTGACTTGTTGGGACGTCCTCAAAATCAGAATCATCAGACAGCTGAAGATCATCCGCTAGATAGGACCTAAAATTATCCTCCCTTTTTCGGGCAATCACTTGTCCATTGAATTGCAAATTGGGAAGACAGCTACCATCTTCATCGTTCGCTCCCCATGTAGAAACAGGCTTCCTTTCGGTGCCTGGATTTAACGGTGGCAGACGATCACTGACTTGGTTCGGTTTCGTCGGGACGTCCTCAAAATCGGAATCATCCGACAGCTGAAGATCATCTGCCAGATCACTGATTTGGTTCGGTTTCATCGGGACGTCCTCAAAATCGGAATCATCCGACAGCTGAAGATCATCTGCCAGATGCTTGTTCTTCTCTTCCTCCCCTTTTCGGGCAATCCTTTGTCCATTGCTATCCAAATGCTCCTTCCATGATTGTTGGTTGTTAACTGCCGCTGAAGGTTGTCCAGTTGAATCACCTAATAATGGCATATCCTTGAATAGGCAAAAGCTACCATTTACGGCTTGCTCTGGTTTTCCCGCAGAAAAGCTTTCTTCGGAATCAGAATCGTCGGATAATTGTAGATCCTTAGCTAGCTGGTAAGGATCTGCAATAGTGCCTGCAGCTACATGCCGCAATTTTTGGGTTTGTTGGGATTTTGGCGGTGACAAAAGCAATAGATCCATTGTTGAAATTTTGCTAGGTTTTGATACTTCGTTGATTTGAAGATTTATGATGAGAATTGGAACATTCCCGCCCTTTTATACTAAAATCCAGAATTATTTGAAAATAATAAACAGGGATTGGGCCTTAAAGTATCTTTTAATTGTAATTATATTATCTCTTCAGCTATGTAGTTGGAAATCAGGATCCTAATCGATTATAAGGTAATTAGGGAGATAATTGATAATTAGTGTAATTAAGGATTAATTGTTATTTTTTTTGTGCAGCTGCTGCTAGTGGTGATGATGCCTTGCTCGAAGAGGCCTTCGGTAGGTATCCATTGTAATTGGGACATTTGTTCTGGTTTCGATATCCCTGGGCATGACGGCACTCTTCTAATTGACAGCTTTCGTATTGAGTCCTTGAACAGACATAACAATCCGTACTGGCTATCCGGAGACCAAGTTGAAAGAGTGGCAAAACTTGTGACCAAGTAAGGCCGACTTTGGTTATTATAGTGTCCTTCAGCGTCCTATGTGATCTTTTAGGCACGCCGTTTTACGAAGGGTTCGCCCCAATGCTGCAAAAAGGGAGTACTTTTACGCTGATCTTGACCTCTGCGATGCGTGATAATGCCTTAAAAGCTACGTTATATTATCTTGATATACGTTAATCGTTAAAAGTGAATTGACTGAGTTTCGAAAGCGTCCCGCATACCTGGCTAATCGATGTCCTACATCTGTATCGCATTGATCCATTACTAATAAAGTTTTTGGCGACAGTCATGGAAGGATGGCATACCACCTTATCAGTACGTACATCTGAGGGTGTCAATACCTCAGAACACATCCGTATACGGGGGATTCGTTGAGTCCCCGTTGGTTTTGCATGGCACTGAAACCCTCTTCATGGCTACTAAGTGATGCTAAAGGGCATTCTTTTGCAATAAAGTATGGCCTACGTGCTAAGCGTGAACTGACACACTTGATGTACTTAGATGATATCAAGTTGTATGCTGGCAATGACGACCATCTTAAAAATCTGTTGCGAGTAATAGACATGATATTCGGATGGAGTTTGGATTAGACAAGTGTCGAATCCAAGCCATCCGTAAAGGGCATCACGAGCCGCATGCCGGACATAACATTGGTGACCTTCTTATCGAAGCTATGACCGATGCTCGAGTTGATGATCTGAAGGATGCTCTGGTCCGAATTCCTGCAACGTGTAAAGCTAGTACTAAAATCGCATCTCTCGGGGAAGAGAATAAAATGAGCGCATTGAAAATATTCGCTTTTCCTTTACTGATTTATGCATTCGGAATATTTTCGTGGACGAAAACAGACCTGGAAAACGTTCAGCGGCGGATACGGACAACTATGCCCCAATTCCGAATGCATCATCCAAAGTTTGGCGTGGAGTGGATGAACCTGTCTCGTGACATCGGAGGCAGGGGCGTGGTTGACAACAATATCGCCAACTTGACTCGCCACGTGCTTATTTTTCCAGCAAAGAGCAGGCGAATCCTTTGCATACAGCTGTTGGTAAGGCAGAGTGTAAACTGACTCCACTCAGTGGGGTGAAGTCGGATCAAGAGCAGATCGATGAATGGAAGTCGAAGGCAATGCAGGGTAAATACGTGAACTGTCTTTGGCAGCCCTTTGTTGATTTCCATTTGTTGAACAGATGGCTGTGTGCTGTGGAGCTCTTTGCTGAAAGGGAGCGATTCACGTGTGCCATTCCCCTCTCTTGTTACGCAAATCCAGCAGACCACTTCCATGTCTACTACTGATCGCGCAGTTGAAACTGACCTTATGACAGACTTTGTGTTCGAAAAATGTGCCACCAATGATGAGGCTGTGGAAGTTGCAGAAATCCACGAATCTGCAACTACTACAGTTCCGACCGTGCTTCCCCATCACATGTCCGAGCAAGGCGCTGTGAGATCTCACTTTGGCATTCAGATCACTTATCACGATCACTATGTCACTTTTAGGAAGCCTCCCCTCAACTGAGTTTAATTGCTCGTAGAAAGCATCCTTCTCCACTATATCGGAAGTCTCCGTTGGCGTGAAACATTGTACAATTGTGATCTTCCTTAACCTGGATAGGAGTCTTGCAATTAGAATCCTGTCAGACACCGGCCCAAAGGTCAAGAGAGCGCGCCTTGTAGTAGCCGTCAGAAGCAACCCGACATCGAATTCGCGTCAGCAAGTATTTGGATTTCCAGAGTACAAAAGCACATTGCTTTAGGTATGGCAAGAGAGAGGGGAGTATTTTTCAGAGTTCCACGATCTAATTTCGCTTAAGCATGGAGTGTCCAGCTTATATCGTTGAGATTTCCACTTAAGTTGGTGAAAGTGAGCATTCTGAGGACCCTCGACACCATTATCGAGGAGCGTGCGGACATTCCAGAAACCAATCATAGTCCGTTTTCCATAGCCAGAGGTCGTTACCGTACGTTCAGTCTCTATCCGAGGCGTTGTTGGTGTTTCGGTAGCAGTGAAGCTTCAAAGTTTGCAGGTTGTTAGCCCACAAATTGCTGTCTTTTTTAGTCACCTCTTACGACAAGCAGGGAAGACTTTGAGAGTATTCTTAAGCTCCAACTCACAGGTAAGCCTTCGTCATTTGGATTCAGTGGCTTGACGATCGTGTTAATTATTTATTCTTCGTGGCCTCATGACTGCCGCTGGTCGTTTGCGGTAACGTAGGTTTGAACCAAGTGTACTGTCAATAAATCTCAGCAAGCTATTTAACACTCTTTTCTTGCATTTTGTGGAGAAAGATTGGTATTATGCCGTCTAGGCCTGCAGATTTATATGCATAGAAGCTGCTTTTAGCCTAGCTGATTTTATTTCCGGCGATTACTAATTCGGTTTTCTTCAACGTCTAGGACTGCATAACCTGCAAGCAGGGTTCTAGCTGACAGTTCTTCTGTCTCGACTAGTAATTCCGTCCAGGAGTACTTTTGTTTTTTCGAGAAAGAATGGGCTCCTATGTTCCTTGAACAGAATCTCACTGAGTCTTGCAGAATCGCTAGTACTTTTCATCTCCTGATAACAATCCAGCCGGAGTTAGGAGCCCTTGGATGATCCGGGGTATTTTAATTCAGGACTTCTATTGCAATGATGTGGATGTCTTCTTCCTGGAGGATCAGCACTTTGAGTGCAGCAAATTTTTCTGCGCTATATTTAGCGTGGTCTGCATATTTACGGGGATTATCGGTCGGCCCCCGTCAGAGCGTCGATAATCATCTCTTCCAACAGTTCGCTGGTGGCTTCGACCGGGGCGAAGTCGTCCTTAAATTTTGTGGAACGGAATACTTTGACCTTTGCGTTAATGACTTCAAAGCGCACTTCAGTGCCTGCAAACACTCCCCATTTATGCGAAGTTAGAAAGGCCAGGTGTTTGTGTGAGGTATCTTAAGAATTTGAAGGAACGACGATTGGAAAAGTATGTCTTTATGTATGCCCTATTCGGCAACCAGATACATGCAGCAGATGTTCTGAAAGTCTTATAAAATGAGGTAATTTTGAGAAATGGTTCTCTCGTATGCTATAATGTGCCACACGTGGCTTCCCTGGGGGTAATCGGAGCAGGGATTATACCGGCCTTCCCGGGCTTCTGTCTGCTGATTCTTCATGGCTTACCCCACCAGCCTGATCTCAACGTTCTTTAAGTTCAACGCCAGCTTGCCATTAGCGGAATTTCCAGTCGTCATCGTCACCGATAAGTGACTCCCGGCCACATCGCTAAAGGGCTTTGCAGGGCGTTCTCCATCAGTGCACCATTGGTGTGTCAGTGTCTATAGGGGTTTTTTGCCATTAAAACCCTTGATAACTCTTCAGTTTTTTCTCTCCGAACGCAATTGGGTTTGAAACGTGTAGCTTCCGTTTTTTGCTGGTTTTCCAGTGTTTATTAAAATATTCATCAAAAATCGTGGGTTTTTTTGTCAGGTCCTTTTGTCCATCTCGTCGACAATGCTGGTCACCTTATTTTGAATGGCTTTCTGATACTTACTTTTGAGCAAGACTCCAGTAGGCTTGTGCTTGTTTATTGTCCTTTGTCTTGACGTATACTACAAAGACAGAGCGGTCATCCAACAGGGTAGTTTTTTAGAACAATCGAGGAACACGGAATTCAATTCATTTCCAACCCCGTAAGGATCTTATCATTATGGAAATGAGGTTGGTATGGTTATCCACCTGATCAAAATCAACCGACTGGCAAAAAGCTTGCTCCACGCCACTCGTAGAAATGAGTTCACCTAAATATTTGAACTGTTTGAAGTCCAACCAGCATCAGGACACTTCAGGCTGGGGCACAATGTTAGTGGTTTTATGGCTCGTTCCTATTTATGAGCTATAATGATACGATATATATTCATGGAATCGACACTATTAGCCCAAAATGTTGTCGATAATTAAGTGCGAATATAAGGAAATAGAGAGCATCCTTGGTATGATGTTTGCAAGAGTTCTCCAAATTGAAGTGGATATTTGAATGATAATTCCATATCAATGGAAGGTGATGTCCTGAAGTGCTGGAGTATTTACCACGTAATAAAGTTTAAAAGTTGGGAAGGCTTGATCAACCCCAAATACCTAGAAGAACTACTTCCGACTAAATTTCACATTATTATTATAAACTAAAGCTATCAGGACACCATATACATCCTGAAATTCTGAATATGATTTCAAGAGGTTTTTTGTTGATATCACATAACACTAAACCTACTTTCCTTCATGATTTCAATTAATTTTTTATGGAAAATCATGTTGAACTTTGCCATGAGAGTAATGGTGTGCTGGGGAGCCATCTTGAATCTCTGGCTCATAATGGATTCGGTTCTGCCGGAAGACACTGACACCACATTGTTTGCCCTACTAAGAGTGGTTAAGAGCCCATACCTGCTCATCTCGAAATAGGTGCTATTAAAATTTATGTCCTCCTTCTTTTTCCTGGTATAGTCAGAGTGTGGCGTGTGGAGTATCGCTACTTTCGACACTGTACATCTGGCTGGGAAGTAGTCAGCGTTTATGGCGGAAACTCTGATTCTTTCGCATGGCAGAGGGATAGCTTGCTCATAAATTTTTTATACAACAGTAGGAAAACCATTTGGAGAAGGACTACAAACAGGTCCTGTTGTGGACTGAAATTATGACAGCTGAATTATGTCTGTCGTCCTGTAGCTCTGGTGTGGATAAGATTATGCTGTTTTTTTTTTTTGCTTGACAAGTTGCCATCTTTCTGAAAATAGATTTCAGGACGAAGTCGATTCTGGATAAATTTTTATCTATGAGGAAAGAGAGTTAATTTGAGTAGTACGGAGAAATATTGATAGTTTTTGAAATAAGATACCTGAGCAGAAGTGACGAATATGTATTAACTTTAACATCAAGGATTTGTAGTTCAGTTCTGCTTTAATTAATTAACTGTTGTTAAAATAGTCGAGTTCTATGGTATCAACCTACTTGTTAAGGTTCTGTGTATAACAAAACTTTATTAAAATCGGTTTACTGTCTGCCTGTCAGTCTGTCCTTTTTTAAAGTAGGTGGAAATATTCAAAAAACACTTGCCTGGACCCGCCAGCGTAGGGATTTTTACGCATTAAAACCACTGCTGACGCCTCCCTACTCAGCGAAACCACCATTAGGTATTACATTACGGGGCGGAGGTAGCTTAGTTAGGTCTTCTTTCTTTTATGAGCGGCATTCATAGCGTCCTCCTTTCTTCCCTGAACCTCATGCATTGGAAGAATAGATGTGTTGGGTCTTTCGGATTTCCATTGCAGTTTGGACAATCAGGTGAGGTGTCCAATTTAAATCTAAACATGTCTTGTTTCCCAAGATGTCAATCGGCACCATGCTCGAGATGACAAACCCCGCATTAGCTGAGACGGTCTTCAAGGCAGAAAATACCTTTAGCGCTGTTCTTCGGTGGACCGAACTTAATAGTTTCGAGTTCGAGTTAATTCTTTGAGGTGTTTCGCGAATACAACCAATCCTATGACCCTCTCCGAAACTGAAAGATAAAGGACATTATTGTGCATGATGTAATGCGCCCAGTACGTAATCCAGTGGGACGTATTTCTTGGTTCTATCATTCGTGTCATACCAGGTAGTCCTCTTTTGGAAGTAGTTACAAACAATAGCAGGGAGATAGGTGAGAATAAAATCGTTGCCAGGGACTTATGTATAAGGCTCCAATTGGTCGAATAGAATGCATTCCTCACGTCCAGGTTCCTTACCGCGCAAATTTTTCCGGTACTATCCTATCTGTGAATTGCATTGCCGGTGTACTCAGTAACCAGTTTCATGGCATCAAAGGTTGATTTGGCTGCACGGAACTCGCACTGCCGATTTGAAAGGCCTTCTTGGCTCTTAACAATTGGAAACAATATATTATAGATTACCCATTCTTACCTTTTCACGATAGAATTTAGAAGACATATGCATCTATAGAAAGATGTTTCACCTGAAGGTTTACTAGCTTTAAGTAACAGGATCAAATTTTGCCACTTCCTTGTTGCAGGAAAATTCCCTTGGGCACGCTGGCTTCGGTCAACTCAGCGAACATATCCGATTTGAATTTTACGATGAGTTTAACTGCTCTATTTGGTACTCCGTTTAGGCCCAGGGTTTTGCCGCCATATTCAGAGATCTCTGAAAGGTGTCAGCGCTCCTGTCTTTTTAAAAAGTCGCTAAATCGCCCAATAAAAATCCTATATGCGCTTCCCAATGGATTCACACCCGTCTCAGAGCATTGCTTCAAAGATTCTCTCTTAATCCTCTAGGTAGCGAGCTGGAGGCTTTTGCGGGCTTCCCTATATGCATTTTTTTAACCTGACCGATCCACTACTCTTCAAGCCATTCATTTGGCTCCGCGTATGCACTATTCCAGCGATAGTTGGGTCTTCTACTGGAAAAGGTGTACCTTCTCGATATGGATTCATCACATTCCAATGGCGAAGCATTGTCCTATATCGAGAGTTTTCTTCGTAGGTCCACCAGCCTGAGAAGGTTGGTCTAGCCTCAAGTTCATGAAGGTTTGCTCGTCCAATTTCTTTGTAGAGCAGGTGAATGCCCTAGGTTTTGGGTATGCTTTTCTCCCGGCGTATGGTTCTATTTATAGTTCGAAAATAATTGCCTGGTGGCCGTTTAGCGTATAGTCCTCGCTAACATGCCAGAATATTCCATTCAAAGCCCGACGCATAAAAATCACCGCAAGGATCTTTGGATACCATCCCTTTGCGTTGAGAACAAGGTTGTCTAGTATGACCTCAATTTCAGTGAATGTACGACTAGGAAGGGCGTAGCAACTTTACATGTATACATGGCTTATTTTCGCCTATACAAATTCACTGGCCGACCGACTCTTAGTATATTGTAAAGTTAAGCGACCGCCTACCCACATGATTGTCGTTTATTTGAATAAACTTAATTTTTTCATTGGAATTTATGCCTTCCTCAATTCTAGGCATTTACTACAATACTTTCGCCAATTCGCCGGTTATCCTGTCCGTCCTTTCTTTCGTACAGTAGGTACTTGGGGTTCCTAATGTCCTTCTTGGTAGTATTTTTTCTACACCTTCCCCCTTCGATCGGACCAATCAATGCCACTGCTGCATGGCCTCGCGAAGTGTCAAAACATGAGGCGCTTGCCCTCTCAGATGGCAGACAACCTGTCCAACTCGAACCTTAATGGGAAACGGCAATTCCTGCGCTGCTTCTTTCTTGGTATTGTGGATCTTGCTGACAGAGGTGCTTTAGGTCGGGATCAGCTTTGATATTTTTTAGTATCTCCAATAGATTGTCCTTCCTTGAGATAACATTGAGCTCTGGGCGAATTCGTACCTTTACCTTTTTCTTCGCGTTTTTGCTTTCAAATTTGATGCTTCCGCCATTTAGATTTCTTTTCGATTACCCTCGCTTGCACCTGAGGCTTCCTCCCTTCCGTGCTTTTAATTCCAATCTTTGGAGCTGCTAGTATGCCTCTTTTTACCTAACTGCCTGCTGAGTCCCAAGAGGATCTCGTTCTTCTTGATCTTTTTTGTTTGGTGGCAAACCATTGGCACTGATGCTTAGGTATCACTGGGTCGCCTGTAACATCGTTGAACAGCACGTTTAGGGTTTTCTGCGAGACCGAATTCCTTTTCCTGCGACTTATTATAGAGGACCCCAACAGGTTTTACCATGTTGCTGATAGCTTGATGCAAGTTGTGCTTATTGTTTGCTGTAAGCTCCGTGAAATGTTATTCTTCCGGGTCAGTGCTCCGTTAGCTAGGAGACATGGACGGATTACTCCTTTTATACACTCCTCCAACTTTAGCATTTATTGTGTTTTCCTGGGCTTCATTTTTCGCCATATCTGACACTGCTGAAGATAAAAGAAGGAGGTAGGTGCAGCTCTTACTGAATGGATCAGTTCCTTGATTTTCAAGTATTTTCCACGGTCATCGCTCTTCGACATATGCGCTGACTGTCGAAAGCGCCATAGTCAGCCAGCAATCTCCTCTCAGCGTATCATTTCCTCGTGAGGTTATGCTTTGCTTGAAAACCTGTTTCTCCAAATCTAAATTACTTGTAATATTATATGCTAAGATGTGGAAGATAAGGATGGCTGTTAGTCTGCTTGCTCACACCCAAGCACAAGAGTTTCATCCTAAGCTTCTTCCTTATTTCTTCTTTCATTTTGGTTTTATGTTCCAGATGCCCTTCCCATAGCCATTTTGGACCATGCAAGAGAGATAAGTAAGCACTTGCCCACGCACAGTTTGAAAAAGAAGTACATGAAGACACACTAACAGACCACCACTTGGGGTCGCGCCCGGAGGGAGTTTTGACAACTCCCCTCGGGTCATACCCTGCTTATCTGACTGTCTGTCCGTCGGTCTGCGATTTATATTTTTCTTAAGAGGGGGAGATGGAGAAGGAGAAGAGGAGAAGAGTAGGAGATAGGAGGGGGAAAGCAGAGGAGGACGGAAGGAGAAGAGAGGAAAAGTAGGAGAGAGAAAGGGAAAAGTAGAGGAGGAGGAAAGGAGAAGAGGAGAGGAGGGGAAGATGAGAGATGGAGAGGAGAAGAGGAGGAGAGGAGGAGAGGAGGTGATGAGGAGAGGAGGAGAGGAGGAGAGGAGGAGAGGAGGAGAGGAGGAGAGGAGGAGAGGAGGAGAGGAGGAGAGGAGGAGAGGAGGAGAGGAGGAGAGGAGGAGAGGAGGAGAGGAGGAGAGGAGGAGAGGAGGAGAGGAGGAGAGGAGGAGAGGAGGAGAGGAGGAGAGGAGGAGAGGAGGAGAGGAGGAGAGGAGGAGAGGAGGAGAGGAGGAGAGGAGGAGAGGAGGAGAGGAAGAGAGGAAGAGAGGAGGAGAGGAGGAGAGGAGGAGAGGAGGAGAGGAAGAGAGGAAGAGAGGAAGAGAGGAAGAGAGGAAGAGAGGAGGAGAGGAGGAGAGGAGGAGAGGAGGAGAGGAAGAGAGGAAGAGAGGAGTAGAGGAGTAGAGGAGTAGAGGAGTAGAGGAGTAGAGGAGTAGAGGAGTAGAGGAGTAGAGGAGTAGAGGAGTAGAGGAGTAGAGGAGTAGAGGAGTAGAGGAGTAGAGGAGTAGAGGAGTAGAGGAGTAGAGGAGTAGAGGAGTAGAGGAGTAGAGGAGTAGAGGAGTAGAGGAGTAGAGGAGTAGAGGAGTAGAGGAGTAGAGGAGTAGAGGAGTAGAGGAGTAGAGGAGTAGAGGAGTAGAGGAGTAGAGGAGTAGAGGAGTAGAGGAGTAGAGGAGTAGAGGAGTAGAGGAGTAGAGGAGTAGAGGAGTAGAGGAGTAGAGGAGTAGAGGAGTAGAGGAGTAGAGGAGTAGAGGAGTAGAGGAGTAGAGGAGTAGAGGAGTAGAGGAGTAGAGGAGTAGAGGAGTAGAGGAGTAGAGGAGTAGAGGAGTAGAGGAGTAGAGGAGTAGAGGAGTAGAGGAGTAGAGGAGTAGAGGAGTAGAGGAGTAGAGGAGTAGAGGAGTAGAGGAGTAGAGGAGTAGAGGAGTAGAGGAGTAGAGGAGTAGAGGAGTAGAGGAGTAGAGGAGTAGAGGAGTAGAAGAGTAGAGGAGTAGAGGAGTAGAGGAGTAGAGGAGTAGAGGAGTAGAGGAGTAGAGGAGTAGAGGAGTAGAGGAGTAGAGGAGTAGAGGAGTAGAGGAGTAGAGGAGTAGAGGAGTAGAGGAGTAGAGGAGTAGAGGAGTAGAGGAGTAGAGGAGTAGAGGAGTAGAGGAGTAGAGGAGTAGAGGAGTAGAGGAGTAGAGGAGTAGAGGAGTAGAGGAGTAGAGGAGTAGAGGAGTAGAGGAGTAGAGGAGTAGAGGAGTAGAGGAGTAGAGGAGTAGAGGAGTAGAGGAGTAGAGGAGTAGAGGAGTAGAGGAGTAGAGGAGTAGAGGAGTAGAGGAGTAGAGGAGTAGAGGAGTAGAGGAGTAGAGGAGTAGAGGAGTAGAGGAGTAGAGGAGTAGAGGAGTAGAGGAGTAGAGGAGTAGAGGAGTAGAGGAGTAGAGGAGTAGAGGAGTAGAGGAGTAGAGGAGTAGAGGAGTAGAGGAGTAGGGGAGTAGAGAAGTAGTGGAGTAGCGGAGTAGAGGAGTAGAGGAGTAGAGGAGTAGAGGAGTAGAGGAGTAGAGTAGTAGAGGAGTAGAGGAGTAGAGGAATAGAGGAGGAGAGGAGGAGGAATTCATTTACTTTTAACCTTGGATACGAGTAAACGCCTGGAACTCTTGTGTTCTGAGGTTTTTAAGTTCGAAAGCATTAATTGGTTGCTCCTGCTGTTCGAACGCTGCTTGAACGTTATATTGGACAAGTTTTATACTAATGAGTTTGATCAGTTTTGCAGTGACTGAAAATTGAGAGTATTTTATAAAATATTGGACATTCCGTACTGTTAGCTATCTGCTCGAAGTCCAGAACTACTTGGTGTACATATGTTCGTCGATACTCCTCCAAAATGATTGTTTCTGTATTTATTTCGTGGGGAATATGTCATCACTTGTTGTTTTGCACGTTGGAATCCTGTGTGTTATCTGTCGCTAACAATCTTTAAGAAAGGATGGAGTCTTATTTTGGAAAGCAATGCCAACATTTATGTACACAGCAATGAGATCATCATCATCAATGGCGGAACAATCGATATCCGGTGTAGGCCTGCCTTAGTAAAGGATTCCGGACATCCCGGTTTTGTGCCAAGTTTTACCCATTCGATATCTCTAAAAGTTGTCTGCCTTGTCTTCTTTTAATACCATATATATTGCCCTTATACCCTTATTGGTTTTTCGGGCTGGATCATCCTCACCCATATGCAGAAAGTAACTTGGCCAAAGTAACCTATTGAACCGGATTTTGTCCACCAGACGGTCATGGTATTGCTCATGAATTTCGTCGTTATATAGGCTGCAGAATTGTTCATTATCCTGTAAGAGCCACCACTTTTTCGGAGAATTCTTCTCTCGAAAGCGACTATTAGTTCGCTATTTTCTTTGCTATGATCTCTCCGAAAAGCATATGAGGATTGGCAAGATTATTGTCTTGTACAGCAAGAGCTTCGACCCAACCGTGAGACGAGTGAAATAGTTTTCGGAAACTGAATTTGGTTCTGCTGCCTTTCAACAACGGTGCGCTGATTTCATCGTGGTAGCTGTATCAATTTTCGACCCTAGATACGAGAAATGATCAAAGTGGTAGTACCACGACATATTTCGTCTTAGCTTCATTAATGTGTAGCGCCAGATCTTGCGCCGCCTGCTCGATCTGGATGAAGGCAGGCTGTACATCGCGGGTTGTTCTTCCCGTAATGTCAATATTGTGAGCATAGGACAGTAGCTGGGTGGACTTGAGAAACATGGTGCCTCTCTCATTAACCTCAGCATCATGTATCACTTTTTCCCAGGCCCAGGTTAAAGGGGATGCATGATAGGGCATCCACTGGTCTTGGACCGTTGTTGATAGTGAACAATGACATTCCTTTATAATTTCAGCATCAGGATTCGTCACATATGATGCAGTGAACGACGAACCTGCAACTATTCACATAAAATTTTCATAGTTCATAGTACATACTATGTATGTATGTGCATTTTTAGTCAATTTTTAATGGATCCTAAAAACCTTAATTCTTACACCTTTTACTGCCCACTGGTTATTTACGGTTAACACCCATTTTATAGCTGTACGGCTTAGTCACAATGTTAATAAAACCGCAAACTCAACCACACTTGCAACATCACAAATCCAGGAAAAATTACGTAGCACTTCAATATAATTCAGTGGAAAAAAATTCCACCCTCATAAATTCCTTCCATTCAGTCTGGGTAGCATTCACTACTTCAATTTTCATTTGTGCTTTCATCCGTTGATTCAGGACAACAAAAAATAGGCTGGAAACTTTTCGCCTGTAGTTCTTTAAAGTTTTGAGTAAAATGCAGAGCGTATTGGTGGAATTCAAAGTTGTTGTTAATCCAAATGAAATGGTGGTGAAAAAATAACACCGTTCGGCTAAAAAGCCTAGAACAGTTTCAGTGTGGTAGTTGGGGGAAAACACTTTTTTCAAAAATTTTAATCGGCTTCACTTTGGCGATAAAATCCCAACGATTCTGTTTTTTAGTAATTTTTTATGTAAAGCTTGAAAGTGCTTTTTGCTAGATTTAATGAAAATGTTGCTGGCCACATTACTCGTGTTGTAAGAGAAAATATTCGAAGTCATCATCATCATTATCAACGGGGCCACAACCGGTATCCGGCCTTGGCCTGCCTTAATAAGGAACTCCAGACAGCCGGTTTTCGGTCGAGGTCCACCCATTCGATATCCCTAAAAGCTGTCTGATGTCCTGACCTACGCCATCGTTCCATCTCAGGCAGGGCCTCCCTCGACTTCTTTTTCTACCATAGATATTGCCCTTATAGACTTTCCAGGCTGGATCATCCTCATTCATACGCATTAAGTGACCCGCGTACCATAAACTATTGAGCCGGATTTTATCCACAACCTGACGGTCATGGTATCGGTCATAGGTTTCGTCGTTATGTAAGCTATAGAATCCTCCATCCTCATGAAGGGGGAAAAAATTCTTCGGAGGAATCTTCTCTGGAATGCGGCCAAGAGTTCGCAGTTTCTTTTTGCTAAGAACCCATGTCTCCAAAGAATACATATGGACTGGCAAGATCACAGTTTTGTACAGTAAGAGCTTTGACCTTGTGGTGAGACGTTTCGAGTAAAACAGATTTTAAGGTTAAAGGGACTGCCCATCACACGCATTTTTTCTCGGAGACGGTTGATACCAAATTCGGAGAAAAGGTGGGAGCTATAAACGCTCACGCATACAGTGAGTTACATCCTTTTATGTTGAATTTTAGGGGGAGGGGGTCTTTAGTTTTGACATGTGTGGGAAAGATGGGCAGTGCGGAGGGTTGAAAATCATCATTTTTTTAACGGGTGCGTTCTCAGAAATTGTCTCACCGACAAATCTGAAAAAAAATCAGGAGGCTGCCACTGTATAGTACCTAGCCTCCGAAATACCTTCCATACCGATATCCCTTCAAATAAAGTGAATAATAGTATATATATAATTTTTAGTAATTGACTGAAAACGCCCCTTAAATTCATCTTAGCACCATGCGATGTAGACTATAATATGTAGCATGATTCTAGCAAGTTTGGTGGAAATCGCACTATTACTAACAAAGTTATAATACGTCAAAATTGTCGCTTCTTTGCTAATTCAAGACTATGAATATCAATATCACTCACCTACTTTCACATAATCTATGCATATATTACGTGCTACGTACTAATGGGACAAATGCTAACTCAAATGTCTTTATATAAGAAATACACAAAACCTTTCATACCTAAAGCATCAAGCCTACGGTTTCCCGACTTGTTTATGGATGGAGGTGGAAGTCTTAGAATAACACTGCCGTGCCAAGTTGCAACAGTGTATGGGATTCTCACCCACCAAAACCACCCCAGAATTTCTCCTTCTTCCTTTCCTGCGAGGACCCCGCAAAGCACCCTCCTTGCGCGCACCGCTTCTCCAAGTTGCACAGGTATTCTTTTGATTGCGGAGTTCACCATACAACTGCTTCCCTCCGACTTCGGCATTTCTTCGAGGATGTTCTGCGGGCGCATAATGAGAGACTCTTGCGAGTGCCTCCTGTCTGAGCGGAATCGTCGAAAGTCTTCAGGTGTGAAACCACATTCATTATTCAACCTGAATTGGTCCAGATACTTCCTGTAATCACCATGCCTCGATAGGAAGTACGTCAGGTGGTAGTTAATATAGCCGTGTTTTTACTGAATTGGCTCTAAAATACGGGGAATCAAAGTGCGGGTCCAGCGATCCCTTTGCGAATCATCCCACCATTGCTGCCACTTTTTGGGCGACTTTTCGCCTTTCCCTCTTTTGATATTTTCTATCCTTTTTAGGTGTATTTATTCTCCTTCTCTCGTACACTTTTAGGGAGTTCCCCATTTTCGGTTTCAGCTCTACATTATGTAGTGAGTCCTCAGATAATGGACCAAGGCCGTAAATTCCAGCCAGTTTCCGCATGTGAGTATTTAACGCCGTCCACGATTTGGTGCACCCAGGCATTCGGAAAACGAACCGGTTGGTGCGGTTAGCGCGAAATATTTCTGGCGTTCATAAACAACGACATCAATTCTTGGGCCAGACAGCGCATTACATGTAAGAAGTGTAAGACTTCGAAGCATGTGAAAAAAGAAGTAGGTGTGTTCCCCAAGTCTACCAAGGGATTGCACACCATCCACCTCGATATCATTGGACCATTACGAGACCCGCTTGGTTTCAGGTATTGTTTCACAATCATCGATAGGTTCACGCGATGGCCTGAGGCGATTCCCTTAAAGGACATTACGGCACTATTATGTGTTGATGATCATCATCACTAAGCAAGGAATGCAGTTGAATTCCATCTTTCTCTGAGTTAGGCAAACTCCCAGGCTTTAAACGCCACCAGATAACTGCCTACCAACCTTGGTCAAACAGCATGTTCGAAAGATGGCACAGGACGCTAAAGGCCAATATAATGGCAATCCTCCCTGTTGTAAGTCCTGCCGCTCGTTTTACTTGGCCTACGGACACTCTGCCGCGAAGAATTTGCTGTAAGACCCCCGGAACTTGAATACAGGGAGGACCTAAGACTCCCCAGCGACCCGTGGCGTGTGATCAAGCCTAACTCCAACCGGTCTGTTGCGTCTGCTGAGGAACGTTGTGAGCCGAATCAAACCACCGTTACCTGCCAACCATGCGAAAAACGTCCCCAGCAGTGTTAGTAAGGACCAACACCTCCCGGAAGCTGTTGCTGCCACCACACGATGTACCTCACAAAGTTCTTGAGCGAGGTCCACACCACTTTACCCTCGACGTCGGAGCCGTGCCCAAGAAGGTCTTGATAGTTCGCCTGGCCTAGAGGGGCCCAGGTGAGAGGCATTTTTGCCTCCTAGCACCCGTTGAGGGCCAAAAAGAATCGTTCGCTCCCTCTCTACTCCTCTTTTCCAGTTTACCGTCCTTTGAATTTTAGCGAGGCGTCACTTGTGCTGCCGGAGGGAGTTAGAGAAAGCATTTTCCGAGGCATTTCTTTCATTCTTGGCGCTGTTGTGCAGGACTCGAGTGGGTATGACCATGTTTTAATGGTTTGGTGCAAATTGTGCATGTCCTCCCCGCTTGGAGGAAAAATGAAAGAGTTGCCCAAATCTTTGTTATTTTTCCTCCAAGCGGGGCGAAAGATGATTCGGCCGCATTCGGGCACTGTTCCTTTGCTTGTTTTTCCCACGGTTCACTTCCATATTTATTAGTTTCCCTGGGGCTTCTATCATTCCCTATGATTGATCATTGACGATGGCTTCTACGGATATTCCAGGATTAATGAGCTTCTCCTAAATGTGTCCGGCTCTATTTCTTGCGACATGTCTGTGTGTCGCTGGAACTCTGAAATGGTTGCTCCTATTGATTCGAAATTCAAAAGGCGGAAACTTGCAGTTACCATGCATACAGAAAGTAGCATCGCTCTCAGTTGAGTTTAAGGAGGGGTCCCCATACAGGAAAAAGAGGGGGGAGGTGTAATTTTCGCCGAATATAGTCATGCAGGGTATTAAATGAAAGGTGGTGATTAGTACTCTCCAAATCTGGCATCAGTGCTGACATTAGATACAAAGGAGAGGGGGGGGGGTGCTGGGGCTGGAAAGTGAACATGCATTTCACGGGCCTATTCTACGAAACTACCCAACCCAAATGTACGAGTTGCATCATAAAATTGATATCATTTTATTCAGAAAATTGCATCTTTGTGAAATTATTCTGCATTGTGAAGTGAATATAAAATAATTCACCAGATTCAGATGCTAAAGCTCTTCAATCTTCATGATTTTCATGTTCACTCCATATCATTCCCTTTGCCATTCAGCGCCTTGCAATTCGTAGAGGCAAATTAAATTATATTGACTGCGATGAAACCACTTTACTGAAGTATGCATTCACTTGAATCTCTCATGTGGAATGCTATAATCACTACACTGTAAGAAGGATAAATTTTCTAACCTATATTTTCTCGTTCCTCAGAATCTTTTTCCACATTATTTTAGGCCGAGGCAGCCAGGAGTGAGCTCCGATATTCAGACTTGTCGTCGTACGTACGAACATTGTGACACACTCTTGTCCTGAGAACTTCTTTCTTTCGTAATGGGATTGAATTATAAATGGTGAAGAGGCTCTCCATCTTCTTTACTACGCTTCACGATAACTAGAATTGATTTTTCGTGAGTGATTTAAATTGATTACGTATAGGCAAAATTCAATAAGTACGTCGTCGTCTTTCGAAATATGATAAGTAATGTCGGAGCGTTTTATGTTATTAGGACCAATTAGTGAATGTTCCTGGAATAAGACATATTTTGTATGGGTACGAAGGTTTGTATTTGAGCAGGCGTTAAATTTAATTTGGAAAAAGTGGAAATATATAATACATTGGTGAATTACCGTAGAAACCCATCGAGCATACTAGAAATGACCTTTAGTTTGTGGAGGGTTAGTTATGCAGAATACTAGGTATTTAAATTTCGGCCGTTCAAAAGAATAAAGCTGGTGATTCGTTCGGAATGATAGTATATTGAAGTGCCCATTTGAGAGTTAATAATAGGGAGACAAAGGGGCATTACTCCTTTGGCTTAGCTTCTCTTTTTCTTTTGTACACGGAGGTGGAAAATTTTAGAAAGGCACGTCTGCTCCACTCCACCGCATCAAACGTTGGAAGTGGAGCGGCGCATGTGGAATTCGCACCTGCTGAAAACCACCCCCCGTTTTTCCAGCCCCAGCTTCGCGTGACCACCATTTAGGTATTACTTCGCGGAGTGGGTTGACCTGTTTATACAGAGGACACCGTAAGCCAATTTCACTTCAAGCATCTCTGGAGCTAAGCGGAGCGTGAGTCACGCTCTTGTCCAATGCTTGGTTCAGATTCCTCCTCTCCATTGCGGACATTGGGTAGTGGAACATTATACGTGCTGGGTCCTCCACCGTATCTAGAGCGATTCGGCGAATCTTCCAACCCAAAGCAACACCGTGACCCGGATGGAACTGGGTAATGCGGTAGTTGGTCTCCCCATGTTTCCGCTGAAGCCACACCCTAATGTTGAAGACTAGCCTGTGCGTCCACCGACCCTTCGTAGACTCGTCTTTTTTGCGTTGCCACAGATCATTCGACTCTGAACTTGCCGTCTTGTTACATTCTGGGCGCCTCTCCATACGTTTTGCATGGTACGCCACAGACATTTTTTTCGCCAGAATATCGACAGGCATCACGCCCGCCACCATTAGTACTGCCTCATCTGATGTCGTTTTAAAAGCACTGCAAGCGATCAAAACCATCAGCCGGTAAACCTGAGAGTTTGTAGGCGCCTCTGCCCACACAGGTAACGAGTAAAGAAGGATTTAGCTTTGGCTTACCATAACTTTCTTAAGGGTGTCATCCCATATTGTGAGTTCAAAAAATCCAAACATAGTGTAGAATATATGGGCAAAGCGGTTTTCCAATATTCGGACTCGTCCGGAAATTATAGCGCTGAACAAAGCGGTGTTACAGCACTGACTCGCGAGTTTTTGTTGGAAAAGTTTACCTTCTTCTGCTCCATGATATTCGAAAATTCCTCAAAAGTATTGTTTTGAAATTTTAAGGACTTATTCAGAGCCCATTTCTACATCAGCTGATATATTAATTCCTTAGGATCGCCAAGCTCCCTTGCGCGTCTTCAATCATGTGCCGTGCTATCATTGATTTCAACGATTCTTTCTTCTGGCTGTTTCTACTTCTCTTTCGTGCGCTCCCCAGCGTACTGAAACCAGTCTTTTACTTTGTCCTATGTAGCATTTATCACAATCTGGACATGTCACTTTATATATCCTACTGGATTCATGTTTAATTTGCCGTCCTTGGGGGAGCCCAGTCTGCTTTTGAACCGGTAAATCCGACTCGATGGCGCCATGTCGATGTTTAGTCCTTTCATAGTTTTTATAAGTTTCAATGAAACCGCAAAGTGTGTGACTTCTACTCTGTTTTTTGCTTCGAAGTTATTTACGGGGAATGTCATTGTCTTTATTTCTCGCCTTTTTCCACATAAGTTTTTTAATAATCGGCCGTTGGAAGCCGTTCTTCACTCCGGTGTAGAATATACACCTTTTCTTTCCTAAATCTTTCGACACTGAGGACCACGTGAACAATCGGTGGATCATGGCTTGGAAAGGGGCCATTTTATGTGAATGCGGGTGATTCGAATTATCTGGTACCTTTCGCTGCGTGTAGATGCCAAAAGAGATCCCCTTCTCCTCTCTACTGATCCTTAAATTAAGAAACGAGGGTTCCCTATTGATCTCTACCTTCATTGTAAACCTAAGGTTCCGATATACGTTATTCAGGACCTGCAGCATGTCCTCTACTTTGTCTTCATGGATAATGATCAAAATGTCACCTACATACTTTGATCAGGGTCTTCGGAATGTAGTTCGTTCTTATCCATGAATACACTACACAAAAAGGATGAAAGGGGGTTTCCCATTGCCACCCTCTTCCTTTGTAAAACTTCCTTCTGAATGACAGGTAGCTCTTCGCCATGTATATTCCCGCAAGTTTCATGACCATCCCTGTTTCTCTTTTTCACGCCAAGGATTTGGGATTGTTACTCAGTAGCCACTCCTCTAGATACAAAAGCACTGAGATGCTTGGAAACTTGGATGATATTGACGGTGAAGGTCCGTCATCACATAAGTGCAGCTCCACCGAAGTGTCCTGTTGATTTACGTTGCATGCCTCTGGTCAGGTCAGTGAGGTCCGTTTGGACACTGCAGCCCCCTTCCCCTTATTCGTGCGTGGAACCAAACCAGAACCGTAAATACAAAGTGAGGATATTGCGGAAATTTAACGAAAAACAAAGGCGAAATTTAGAAAAAAAAATTTGGCTCGGCCGCTCGTATAGAGACAGAAAATTCATGACCTGATTTCCGGGATTGAGAGGAAAAATTCTTGACGGATTGCATTCACAATCGATGTTCTTTTGTCTCTGATCTTAACGTGGCGCGGCGTCTGGAGTCGCTGTTAAATATGAAATCCACTACCAAAAACCAGGAGAAGGAGAAATTTAAGGTCTGGTACGGGTAACCTGCGGAAGTTGTCTGACGTGGGTCGGGCTCCTGGAATCGGCAGCACGACATCGAAACCGCTAATCAAAGGGCAGTTCGTCGTGTAGATAGGGTAGAGCGTCAGCCTTCCAATCTCGTTGTTTTGGTTCCTAGACGTTATGTATGTCTATCTTTGCCTCGGTAGCTTATGACTTACACAGCATTAAGTGTGCTGATAATGAAACTGAATCACAGTTTTATGAAAACTGAATCACAGTTTCATTACTGGTTGCCCTATGCCCCACAAAGGATTGAGCAGGAGACACTAGTGGCGATTACTTCGGCAAGCTTGCGTAGGCAGTGGATGAAGTGGATTGAGGAATCTGCTCCTACTGTGAGATTACAACGGTGGAGGCAGGTACAACATCTTTCTGCCCCTTCTTCAACCAAAGATTCGTCTAGCGATTCCCGCAATATGTCCGCGTGGATGTGCCTCGAGCCGCTTTATTACTCGCAGCGGCACAATCCAGCCGCCATCAGAGAACATGTTTAAGTTATGGGGAAAATTATGGAATTGGGGGGTTACCCTTCCCCCCCCCCCCCCCCGCTAATTCCTAAAAGGGGCACGATGGTGGACTCCGCAGATGCATGGCCGCTTACTTCATCTACCCCCCCCTACGCCCTTCCCCTCCCCTCTACTCCTTCCCCTCCCCCATCCAACCCTCTACAAATTCATAAAGTCCAATATTAGTTGAGGGGTTAATGCGTGTCTCGATGCCAATAAGATTCATTCCGTGGAGTAAAATGGCTTCCCAGTAGGATCAAGGGGTTTTAAAGAGGAGCTCATTATCAACTCGCTAGTTGTAGGACAGGCAGCTAGATGCAAAGAAGTCTACTTAGTTACCATATTAAATATGCCACACCTGCCTAATCGATGTCCTCAGGGCCGTGGAGAGAAAAGCCCCGGCACGGGGGGAAATTATGCGGCAAAATGGGGCCCGAGGTGAAAATTATATGGGTCGGGGTGAAAATTACTCCCCTTTTTCATAGAATTTTTTACTGTAGGCCCTCGAACAAACTTCGGGCCCAGGGGAACCCCCTTGCCCTGGTCTCCCCCCCCCCCCCCCCTCTGGTCATGCCTGGATATCCTACGACCGTAACGCATTGATCCAAAACTCCAAAAAATCCAATTATGGAAGGGCGGCATACCATCTTGTCAGTCCGCTCATTGAGGGTACCAACGTCTCAGAGCCCATCCGATTATGGAGCACCATTTTATAAGGCGGACTCATTGTACTTTTGTATGACATTAAATTGCCTTTCGTGGCTGCTGAATGATGCTAGAGAGCACGATTTTTCATTAAAAAAAGACGTACTTAATTGACACCAAATCGAATGCTAGTACTGCTGATAATTTTAGTAGTGCACTGCGGATACTATGCATACATGTTTGGCCGTAGTACTAGAATCGAACAAATTGGGAAGAAACTTCCTCCTTCTTTTTTAGTCCTCTTTTTACGCTAATACCCAAAGTTAAAAAAATATACAGACGTTGACGTCCGGTCCGCCATCAAGTGGATGGGGGACTCAGGGTACAATCGATTCCACAAAAAAGAAAAACATTTCAGCGACGACTGGTTTAAGCCAACAATAATAAGCGGTTTTTCTTTTGAATATAATTCGCACCCGTGAAGTGTTTCCGGATTATAAAGGGGCAAACAACATCCTGTGGCCACTTCGGCCATGCCCCCCATCCCAACCCACATCCTAGTTCCTTCCCCGCCCGCCCGCTTTTATAAAAAAATTCAGCTAATGGAGGTTTTTTTTCGACTTTTCCTCCAGAGAACAGTTTATGTATTTGCAAATATATTCTTTAGTGATAAGTTAATTTAAGCTATAGTTTGTACCTTAGATTAAGCTAGGCTGTTAAGGTAGTACTTAAGTTAGGTTAATTTAGCATTATATGTTTATAAGTTTAATAAAAATCGTTGTTTTCGCAAAAATCGTTGTGGCCACTTCGGTCTAGCTGCTCCCAGGGTAGAGGGGAGGCAGTGTTTAATTGATTACCGCTGCCATGGACGAAATCGCTAAGTGCTTAATTTTGCTACAAAGAGCAGTCGATTCAATTACAGGCGGCTATCTGTAAAGTACATTGCGAGTTGACTCCACTTAACTTGAAGGGTCGGCTTTTCAATCTTCTGAATGGGAAGAAGTCAGATCAAGACCGTCAATCCAGTCCGAAGCTCCTATCTTGTTTTTGTAACTTTGGTTTTCCATGTAGCATTGTCAACCCTACCTAACCCTCCAAACTGGAAGACCAATTGATACAATTTGTTTCATTTATAGGCGCGGGAGACTCGCCTTCATCCTTCTCCGTTTTGGTCTGCTTTTTTTTACATATAGCGTCTGTGGTACACAATATTTAATCTTGACCAATTGAGTCAAAGGGTAGTATAGGTCCCGGGGCGAAACGTGGATTGGTACCCACGATGGAGCATAAAACCTGGGAAATGCCTGCTGAACCAACACCAACAGCTCTACTACCAAACCCTATCTCCACCTCCACGTGGTGACCGCTGGGAGCTCTTTCTTGATGAAAAGCTGCAGACGGAGAAGGATGAAGGCGAGTCTCCCGCGCCTAAAAACGGGACAAATTGTACCAACTGGTCCTCCAGGTTGGGGGTTGGGTAGGGCTGACAACCCTACACGGAAAACAACTTGTTACGAAGTTATAACAGGAGTCTCGGACAGGACGGATTTTAAAACGACGGACCCGGCAACGACAACGGAACAACGATTTGCGCATTTTCTCATGGAACGTGCACTCCCTGTACAGAGATGAAGCTGATGAGCAGCTAGCCGATACCCTGTCCCAATATAGGGCTGATATAACAGCGTTGCAGGAGATGCGATAGACAGGGACCGATTTCCTGGAGAAGAGCCACTACGCCATATATTATAGCGGTCATCCAGTAAACCATGTGCTCGGAGTAGGTTTCTTAGTCAGCCAAAAAATGAAACCTGCTTTTATCGGCTTTGAAAACATAAGCGAACGGCTATGCACTCTGCGCTTGCGAGGCAAGTTTAGAAATATAAGCCTCATAAACGTTCACGCCCCTACAGAGGAGACTGCAGAGTCAGAGAAGGATACCTTCTACGAGGCAGTAGAAAGAACCCTCGAAGCCTGTCCCAGATATGATATCAGAATCATACTTGGGGATTTTAACAGCCAAGTAGGGAAGGAGCCCGTATTCAGGCGATACGTTGGCTCCCATAGCTTACACGAAAAAACAAATGATAACGGATTGCGGACTATTCAATTAGCAGGGTCACACGAAATGGTTGTTGGAAGTACCTGGTTTGCGCGGAAAGCGGTCCACAAACATACATGGTCCTCTCCAGACGGGACCACTTTCAATCAAATTGACCAGGTGTTGATCGAACGCCGCCACCTCTCAGCCTTGATGAATGTCAGAACATATAGGGGGGCCAATATAGACTCGGATCACTATTTCGTTGGCATGGTGCTCCGAGCTCGAATAACAATACCACCTAGAATCCCCTCTGACAATCAGGTGACACAGTGAACACTGAAGCCATCCATAACACAACCCTCCGCGACACCTATAAGAGGGAAATGGATGCTGCAATAACCGCAGTCAACAGAGGACCTGGAGATGAAGCATCAACTAATGATCTTCACAATCACCTGAAGAACATTATCATGGAGACGGCCACAAACATACTTGGCCCCAGCCGCAAAAGGAGTCGGAACGGCTGGTTTGACGATGAATGTAAGCTAGCAACGGAACGGAAGAATGCCGCATACCGAGTAATGTTGCATTCTCAAAGAACGCGGGCACGCGCAGAGACTTATCACGAACTCCGTCGAACGGAGAAGCGACTTCACAGACGGAAAAAGGAAGTCTGGGAGAACCAACAAGTCTGTGAACTAGAAAAGTACAGGGGGCAACCGCACCAGGCGCGGAAGTTTTACCAACAAGTCAGCAGGATGAAACCTTATACACCTCGATGCTCATCCTGCCGAGACAAAGAGGGAAATCTGATTTCCGACAGAATGGGCATATTAGAGCGATGGGTTGAGTGCTTTGATGAGCTACTGAACAACCAGAACATCGGCGAGTTGGAGGTCCCGCCAACTGAAGACGACGGACAAATACTGCCACCACCAAGTTTAGGAGAAACAGTCCGTGCAATTCATCGGCTAAAAAATCATAAGTCGCCAGGAGCCGATGGAATTACAGCCGAATTGGTTAAATATGGAGGCGACCAGTTACACCAAGTGGTTCATCAACTTGTGCTCAAGGTATAGGACAGCGAATCAATGCCTGACGATTGGCAACGAGGCATTATCTGTCTCATACATAAAAAAGGAGATATCACACAGTGCAGCAATTGTAGAGGTATCACGTTGCTGAGTACCATCTATAAGATATTCTCCACTATCTTGCTAGGCCGGATAGCCCCATACGCTCAGAACATCATTGGCCCATACCAAAGAGCCTTCACTCTAGGCAAATCAGCAACAGATCAGATTTTCTCTCTGCGGCAAGCGATGGAAAAACTGTTGGAATATGGACAACAGTTGCACCATCTGTTCATCGACTTTAAAGCCGCCTATGATAGCATAGCCAGGGTAAAACTGTACACGGCCATGGGAGAATTCGGTATCCCGACGAAATTAATAAGACTGACTAGGCTGACCCTGACCAATGTGCGAGGCCAGATAAAAGCAGCAGGATCACACGACAAGGGGATGCGCTATCATGCGTCCTCTTTAACCTGGCCCTCGAGAAAGTGATTCGTGATGCTGAGGTAAATGCAAGAGGTAGGATCCTCTTCAAGTCCACCCAACTACTGGCCTATGCTGACGATATCGACATCATGGGAAGAACCACCCGAGACGTACAAACTGTCTTCATCCAGATCGAGCAGGCCTTGAAGGGCGCGAGATCTTGGGCTGCACATCAATGAAGGCAAGACAAAATATATGGTGGCAACGTCAGCACCGAAGACAAATCAACGAACAACATCAAACCGCACTGGTCAAACACAAACACGAAGAAGAATAAGGATAGGAGAATACAACTTTGAGACCGTTGACAATTTCTCCTATCTAGGGTCGAAAATCACAACCGATAACAACTACGATGATGAAGTCCGCGCACGGTTGTTGTCAGCCAACAGAGCCTATTTCAGTTTACAGAAACTATTCTGCTCGAAACGTTTTGCCATAGGGTCAAAGCTCTTACTGTACAAGACTATGATCTTGCCAGTCCTCATGTATTCCTCGGAGACTTGGGTTCTTAGCAAGAAGAATTTCGAACTGTTGGCCGCGTTCGAAAGAAGAATTTTTGGCCCCCCACATGAGGATGGACGATTCCGTAGCCTACATAACGACGAAATCTATGAGCGATACTATGACCGTCAAGTTGTGGATAAAATCCGACTCAATAGGTTACGGTGGGCGGGTCACTTAATCCGTATGGATGAGGATGATCCCACCCGGAAAGTCTATAAGGGCAATATCTATGGTAGAAAAAGAAGACGAGGCAGACCCTGCCTAAGATGGAGCGATGGCGTAGGTCAGGACACCAGACAGCTTTTAGGGATATCGAATTGGTGGACCTCGGCGCAAAACCGGGATGTCTGGAGTTCCTTATTAAGGAAGGCCTAGACCGGATACCGGTTGTTGCGCTGTTGATGATGATGAATTGAGTCTTTACCAAGTTTTCCATTGGGTACCTAGCTAACGTGTAAGATTCATTCATCCAAAAAACATGTCTACAAACTTATCTGTTTTTTTAAATAAGTTTGAAAGAGACTTCGGAGGTATAGGACAATTCAGGAAGCGTAGCAACACTGGGATCCTCCTAAGTTAGTCTCCACGAGCTCTTAGCTTCATCAGCCCGTAATAGTTGTTTTTATTTCATTGGGTTTGATAAGAATCCTGAATAATTTCGTAGGCATTTCCTTTCAACTGTTCGAAAAGTGAAACCTCCCTGAATATAAATTTTCAGTAAAAAGATTCACTGTTGACATGGCCGTTATAAGTTAGATCGCCCAAATTTGAATTTCACAAAATTTCCATAATAGTTTCACAATAACTGGGGGAATTAATTCCGTTTATGTCACATAAATTAAATTAATTACATAATTAAGTTAATTGACAATTAAGAGAAACAGCTTCTGAATTTCCCCTCCTGTTCATCACTAGTCAAATAATCGCTTTTTCAATTGCTTCGAAATCTCAAAGAGGCCCCTCCCCCGGCCTGCTGATTTTCTAACTTCATATCCGGAAACCTGTCAATTGCTTATATTGATTCGTTAGATAAAATGCATCCAATTGCATGCTATTAGGAGAAGAGTACAAGGCCATTTTAGAGATTTTAGTTTACAATTTACGTAACGATAATTTCTTGATGGGACTTTAGAGATGCCGGGATTTCAGAATTTAGCTGTCTCGAGAAATGCAGGAGCTTTTACAGGAATAATATACCATTAATTAGTAAGAAATTGACAGACGTACGAGGTATTTTGAACTCACCAAACACCTCTACCGCTTAAGGGGGTCAAGTTTTTCTCTCTCATCGGGACATTTCATGAGCATTATTGAAAATTTCTGGTCATTATCACTTCTTAGCAGCTAGTTCTTGGCAGTATATTTATACTTCTGGGCATGCCGCGTGGTGGTTAACGGCAGGCAAATGAAGGAATAACAATGCGATAATTGCCAGGCCGATTTCGACAGTCAGTAACCATTCCCAAGTACGTGACACCCATAATTAGGTCAAGGTCAGTGTTTGGCAACACTTCAGGGAAAAGTGTTCCAAAAATTAATCAAAAGGGATCTCCCCTCTGTTTATTTTATTTGTCGCTAGCTGCCATCTGAGCACTGTCTTCGGGAGTTGTCACTTAACAATTGTTCAACTATGTCACAGCATCTAAAAATAGATAAAATTATCGAATCCTCTTGCGTAAAGACGAATTTAGAAAAGGGTTGAAGAAACGTCCTTGGCTCTAGGCAATTTCTGTAAATTGGAAAACAATTCCAATAAACGGATAAAGGTAAAATAATGAAAGACAGTACGTGGGAGTCAATTATAGGAACCTTGAACTGGATGGTTAAGGAAGATAGTCGTGAGAGCTGGGGGTTCAAGGGACAAGTGCAACATTGAAAGTTGATGAGGATGATGTAGTCATGCAAGCAGAAGTTAATGGAAATTTATTACAGTCTAGTGAAATAGAATAAAGGAGGAAGGATAAATATAAATACAAAATAAATGAAAGGCATAATTGTATGTGAACACCTAGAGCTCTCTGGAAAGGGATTAATTCTCCCGAAATCTCAAAATGGTTTGCTTAAACAGTAGGCATAGGACGAAAAAAGCGAGGTGAAAGAGGGGTGTTAGATTGAATAATGGCATGTCTTTAACATTTTTTTTTGTGGATACAGATAGTGTTAATTTATTTAGTCAATTTCCATATAATAACGAAACATTTATACAATATTTCAGGCAATTTACATTGCTAAAAATCGGAGATTGAACTAGTGACAGTGAAACTCTGGAGAAACTTCGGGAAATAATTGTTTGGCGGTGTATTCGATATCTCGAATTTACCCTGGAATTTCCAATCAGGGTAGAGTGGTAGACCCGCGATTGTAACATTGTGACACAGTACCCCTTCAGCCAAGGATCAGAGATTGTCTGTATAGTCGATATGAAATTTTTCTTGGAAACGGACAATGTTTTAGGATTCACCACTGTATTCCAATCGGAAGAACTGACAATAATTGAAGCCTATGTTATTGATGGTTTTGGCATGGTCCGAAGCGTGTTATAGCAATTCTGACCGACCAACCAGCCACTTAGGTTTTGCAGTCAGTGACGGTACCCCCAGGTTGGTGGGACAGGGCAACGGCACGGCGAATAGACAGGGTGGTGAACTCAAAGTCAGTCTACTCTGGGTTTCAGATCATAGGAATATGATGGGGAAAGAACTGGCTGACAAACTAGCCGCACGGGGCTCTGGTAGTCGGCGTCTTGCCGGTGAATGTCAACTTACTTAACAGTCACGAAGGTTCACCACCTACACCAACTCGATTTTGCCCTGCTGTAGCAGAACCCGAGAGCTTTTAGGCCAGACGCGTGTAAATGTGTTTATAGGGGACCATGCCACTTACAATTTGCACTGCCAAAGCTGCCGAGAAGAGAAACCCTCGAGAATATCCAATTGCCCAGCTCTAACTGAAGCTAGGTTGCGGATACTAAGTTTTGGTACTTTTGGTACTTTTGGTACCTCAAAGAGACTGCTATTGTTCGTGAATGGTACAGGCTAGTTTTGAAGATTTGAGCCGGCTGGGTTCTACTTCCGTAATCCTTCTTGCAGGAGTCATTGTCTTAGAAGTTTGTGGCAGTAAAATGGCGCAACACAGTAATAATTGGACATTATGAAAAGTGTCGCAAGTTACAATTTTCACAACAATTTCCCAAGTTGTTCTCCCAACTCTCCGTTCGAGGATCCCCCGTTTCTTCCGCTCGCCAGGAGAGAAATCATTTCGGCCATCGGAGAGTTATTTGTCGCAGCACCTGCAGAAGGGGATGATCGTTAAGATTACAAAAAAGGGCACCCGTTTTGAGTGTAGCAATTGGAGGGATATCTGTGTGCTCAATGCGTCGCAAAGATAATAGTTAATATAATCCTTGAACGCATCATAGAACATCTTGCACACTTTATCGATGGTTTCCGCTCGGGATTTTCCTGTATCGATCACATCAACACAGTGCTGGTCATTTCGGGACAATGAGGGGAATTTAGATCTTGTTCTTCATTGAGAAAGCTTTCGATAGCGTGAACGGGGAGTGTATTTGGAGTGCCATGCGTAGGGGGGGAGGTAATCCGAAGAAACTAATAGTTATCATCAGAGCGACTTATGATGGCGCAAAATGTCATGTCCTGCACTGAGGTAAAATTTCGGAGGATTTTGAAGTCCAAAGTGGAGTCCGCCAGGGATTTTCTTTTTTTCTTCTTGTTATCGGTGACGTTCTTTCTGCCTCCCTGTCCGGAGGATTCGGAAGAATTCAATGAGCAATGACTACTTTCACAAACGTCTCGACTGATGACATCTGTTTGCCTTCTCACTGGGTCATGGTCCTTTTCCAAATGACTCTGGATTTGGAAAGAGACGAAGTAGAGTTGGACTGAAGATAAATACCAAGTGAACCAAGGTTCGCAGTCTGACGGGTCATAGTACCCTCCCTATATGCGTTAATGGGCAGAGCGTCAGAAGTGTCGATCAATTTGTGCATGGCGGTACCGAACTAGATGTTGCCCGACGTATTAACATTGCTAGATCCGCTTTCTCTGCTCTGTGCAAAATCTGGAAATGCTAGTGTTCTTTTTGTGTTGCTATATGGGAGTAGCACATGGAAAGGGAACTCCATTGTTACTCAGAACTCGACATTTTCTTCAATACCTGCCTGCGTCGTATAATTGGAGTTCACTGGCCTGAAACTATCTCAAACAAACAACTTAATCGGCACAGAGGCTTGGCATTCGTATGCGATGCAATAGAAAGGCGGAAGTGGCAGTGGTTAGGTCGCAAATTAAGGAATAGCGACAATTGCATTGCGGATTATGCCATGCAGCGGAGTACACTATTCCAAGTTGGCCGACGAGTGGATCGCCCCAAGGGGATCCTCTCTTTCAAACCCCTTTGAACCGCCAATCACAGGCCTTTTAAAAAATATAGCGCTTCAAATGGGTGGTGACAAAATCATGACAAAGTTGTGTTTGCCAGCCTCACCAGAGAGGGAGTGGATGTCGGATGAAACGAGGGCCCCTCTTTCTGAATACCGTTGAAGAATTGTGGCGGTCATTCCGCGGTTCTGGCGCTCGAAAATATAATTTAACAATAATAAGCTTATTGGAGGTGCAATAATCGTCGCGGTGCACAAGGAGGTCACAGAGGGATCGCTCTCTTGTCACTGCATTTTCTACCTACCGCCCCGCGTGCGGAATAGGAAGGGAGCCTTTTTCTTCCTAATGCATGCTTTTTTATTCTCTCTCTCTCCGGACGTGGAAATGGCAAATCAAACTTCACCATGGACTCTACATTTTAAACGCTATAGGTTTTTTAGGGGGGGGGGGGGGCTAGTGTTCTCGATTGTTCATCGGGGTTTGGGAGAGATTTTTAAAATTATACTCTACCATTATGGTTCCAATGCGAGGAATAAGAGGAGGAGGAGGAGGTGATCGCCGCAGTGATTCTTTAACGGGATTTAGAAAAGGTGGACTTTCTTTTACCTTGTAAATCTCCCTGATATACAAAATAGGTAAAAAATTCGTTACTTCTCAGGAAATTCCGAGGTTTTGAGGTGCGAATATTTCCGGTTCTTTTGCTGAGCTGCAGAAAATTCAATTCGAATTCTGATTGGAGATTATTTGTATGCTGTATACCGTATTCTACGGTGCTTGGCAGGATCCAAACAGACGATCATTAGTGCTGTCTGCTTATGAACATCGCCCCAAACTGAGCCAAGGACTTCTGGAACTAAATGATTCAGTGATGACGAATGAAGGGATGCAATTCGTAATTGAGCGGAAGTATATTTTTCTCTAGTTTTATATTCTGCTATCTGACATTATTCAATCTTTAATTTATCAGCACGCTGACTGGATCTACAGTTCGATTGCAACTTCCGTCCGTGTTCTGCCATCTTCTTGACATCTCCAGTCGCTCCTACCGATTAACTATTTCATGCCATCGATGGCCAAAGGCTTTCTTCTCTCTGCAACAATATTTTAAGACGCCTGCCTCAAAGGTAATTTCCTAGGTGGCAAGATTTAGAAAAATTTCTCATATCGGCAAAGTTTGAATAATAGCTAATTACAGAAAGAAATAAAGTGAAACCATAAAAGGTACATGAAAGAAAAACAGAAGAAAACCTCTCCAACATGTTGAATGGTCTAAAAAATATTGAAATAAAGGAAATGTGCAAAGCCAACCCTCCTCCGACGTCGCAAACATTTAGTTTATGCCACAGATCATTCCAATTCATGTTGACGACATGTTCAAAGTGAGACTTATCCATTGTTAATGGTGTATTCTGACCAGCCCTTTAGAATTAATTAATTAATAAATGAATTGATTAATTAGTGGTAAATTTTGCGAATTTTGTGATTTAAAATAGAACAGAAAAGGTGGGTTAGAATATCCTAACCCCATATTATAGGTAAGATGATGAAAAATTAAATTTAACGCTGTTTGCCAAAGGATCAGTGCCATCGCGAGAAAAGTCGACATAATTTAAGTAGACAACTGCCTAATTCTATTCTAATATTCTATTTAACAATCTGCATAGGCTGAGAGAGTGGAATCACCACCGAATCAAGAACTTTGTTCTTGTTTTTTGTGGAACTTTAGTCCATTTGGTAGGACTTGATAAAAACGCAAGGAGATCCAATCTGCTTAATCATTCAACAAAAATGTTGATATCATTTGAAAGACTCCATGTGGTTGCAGGAAGAAATGCTACCGACCAATTCTTGAGCTGCTGATATGGTTTGAACAAGAAACCTGCTTCCGCCGAGTGGATCTATCTTTTAAAATGTTATCTTCGCGCTTAAGTTTATTCTAGTTACCACTTTTTCCAAGGTCACACAACGGTAATAATTCTTAAGTTATGATTTTCAAGATTATCAACCATTCCCCTCCAGAAATGGTGCACATTATAGCATCCTTTATCAAAACGCTAAGGCTTTAACGTGTCTTGCTTGCTCGCATTCGACCTAAATCTTTTAAGTCTCCGGCACCTTACTCCTTGATTTGTTGCCAGGGCTTCGTGCTCGGCAAGATATAAGGACAACTTCCCACCCCTGTAATTGGATTTGCGATAAAAGAGGGAAAAAGGCAATTTATTTATGGTACAGCGCCGACCGATATACTCTGGCAGGATATTTAGTTTTTAATATTTTTCGACAGGGATGCATGTTCCAAGGAGCAATCTTTGCCTTTTTCGAAAGCAGATAGTTGTAGCTAAGATGCCTGCACTTTTTCAAGGTTAGATAAAATATACTTGTCTAAGCTCCTGTTCTTTAAGTCAATTTTACTGACAGGACTGAATTCTTGGTTACCTCCCCTGGGAGTTGTTTTCTTAGTCGGGTAGTTGATGCGTTAAGGGAAGGGGTTTTCATATAAAATTCAAAATTTGAATCTTTGTGAATTGCTGACCAACATGCATTTTTGAAACACACATGTATTTATGTACATATATACATTTGTTATGAAGAAAGGTGGGTTCATGATAAATTAAATAAAATTATTTTTGAAGCGAGATACTTGTTAGACCACTCGTGTTAGATGGAAATTTTAAATTTGCAGTCCATCTGGTAGGAAGCAGTTAATTGCCTTTGACTTCACTTCCTTTCTGTAATCATGTGGAAAAAGTTCAGTCCAAAATTCATTGGAGAGGAGAAACAGTGGGAAATTCATCGAAAACAACCATGCGCATCCACTCTGTCCATTTTTGGGTGGAAACGAGTGAAATGTAGATCCTACCATCCTAGTTTTGGGTGAGCCCTTCCCTTACAGAAGTTAACTGAGGAACGTGAACATGAGTCAGTTGGGTACATTAATTTCCATGCTTAGATATGAGTAAGGAAAATGTCAACCAACTCTATTTTCACTTAAGTATTCATCAAATTGATGCATTTAATTTTTAAGCTGTTAAAAAAATATTTTGAGAATTAGTAGTTATGGAGGCAAATATGTTAGAAGTTTTAGTATTAGCAGAGCTCCCTCAAAAGGGAAGGCCGCTGTAGTTCTTCAAATAAATTTTCCACAAAGCAAGGAATATACTTGGCTTCTAAGTTTGTTTACAAATAGCGATAACCCCCCACCCTTTCGTATATTTATCTATATTCATTTTTCTGCCAGAATCTCTATTTATTGTATCCCTTTCAGGTAGAAACTAGCAATGAGGACTTAAATTAATGTAGGTACGGATTGGATAGATGGGGTGCTTTGTATAGGAGTGAGATATATTGCCCCATACTCTCAGGTATAATAGGTAACGTTCGGATATATTTCATTCTTAACAATATTTACATAAAAAAAATGTTTTAAATTTAAGCAATTTAAGCATTCCTACATGCCTAGATATTTACAAAAAAAAGAATTTGAAGATTCGCGGTTCTAACCTTCCCACCAAACTTTGTACCAATATGCGCATTCGTATCTACGGAAAGTGCGTATAACCGGCAGGCGGACAACCAGTAAACCAATTTTAATAAGATTTTGGATGAAAATACCCGCACTTTCCGTAGATACGGATGCGCAGTTTGGTGGGAAGGTTAGAACTGCGAATCTTCAAGTTCTTTTTAAGGTTTTGTGTAAACACAAAACCTTATTGTGTAAACACAAAACCTTATTAAAATCAGTTTACTGTCTGTCTGTCTGTCCGTCTGTCTGTCTGTCTTTTTTTTTTCGGCGTTGGAAGGTGGAAAGGTTCAAAACCTACTGCTGGCTCCTGCCACGCAGTTATGTGAGACTTCTACTCACTAAAACCACCTCCTTCTCATTCCACTCTCCCCACGGAACTCCTATCAAGTATTGCATCGCGGGGCTGGATCAACTTTTAACTGCGGCTCATTATGGTTCTCTCCCTTCCTTGGTTTCGTCGTAGTTCTTCCTGCCTAAGCTGTTGGTGAATAGCTTGCAGTTCCCTTACAACCTGGTTCCAGGCATCCGTTGACTCCAGCATAAACTCCACAATGTTTTCGGGTGTTAAACGCCTGTCTGCGACAGCTTCCATTCTTGTTCGGTGCGCGGTGAACCTGGGGCAATCAAATATGACATGCTCCGCATTCTCAGCCATGTTACCACATCTTGGGCAGCATGGTGATTCGTCGTGACCAAATCAATGTAAATAAGCACGATAACCTCCATGTCCACTTAAGAATTGTGTTAACTCGTAGCTTAATTCCCCATGGTTTCGTTCAAACCATCTCCGAATATCCGGAATGATGCGGTATGTCCAACGATCAGTTTGGGACTCGTCCCATCGCTGTTGCCACCGTTCGATAGATTCCCACCGTGCCAGCTGCCGTCGAAATGCGCTAGACTCTCCAGCTGCATACGTTTTGTCGTAGAGTCGCCGACTTTCCTTCGCCAAGATGTCTATGGGGAGCATCCCTGCTAGTACATATGCCGCTTCTCCTGATGTTGTCCGATATGCACTGCATACCCGGAGTGCACTTAACCGATACGCCATTCCCAATTTTCGGCAGTTCACTTTGTTATTCAGAGCAGTTGCCCAAACTGGAGCTGCGTAGAGTAGCACGGAGCTGACTACCCTGGAGAGCAGAAGACGTCGACTTTGTCTTGGCCCACCAATGTTCGGTAGTATCCTCGAGATCGTTGTAGCGATGGAAGACGCTTTAGTTGCGGCGTACTCAATGTGTCTTTCGAAGTTGAGTCTTCTGTCAATAATTACTCCCAAGTATTTGAGCGATAGTTGGGAGTAAATTGTTTTTCCGCCAACTTTGATTTTCACAGTTGTGTTCTTTCATTTCTTGCTAATGAGAACTACTTCTGTTTTATGCTCGGCAAGTGAAAGGCCAAAATTTCTCAACCAGGAATTGATCTCCCATATCGCTTCAGTTGCATAGATCTCGATCTCGTCTTGGTGCTTTGCAACCACCGTTATTCCGATATCATCGGCGAAGCCAATAGTTGTCACGTTGTCCGGTAGGCGTAGCGTCAACACTCCATCGTACATAACTAGCCACAGCAAGGGACCCAGGACAGAACCCTGTGGCACTCCGCAAGTTGTCGGGAATATTTTTAGCCCATCGTCCGAGTCGTAGTAAAGTCTTTTCCCAAGGAGAAACTCGACCACAATGCGTACAATGTACTTCGGGGCTTGTATCTTGTCGAGTGCCTCGGTGATTTTTTTCCAATTTGCACTATTGAACGCATTTTTTACGTCGAGGGTTATTACTGCACAGCATTTTCCTTCTTCTATTGCAGCCTGAGCCAAGCCAGTCAACATGCTGATTGCGTCGACAGTTGATTTTGCCTTACGAAATCCGAATTGTTTGTCGGAAAGGCCTCCTTCCTTTTCCGCAACAGCGAGCAGTCTGTTATATATTACTCGTTCAAATAGTTTGCCAATGGTATTGACCAGACATATCGGCCTATATGAGGAGGGGTCACCCAATGGTTTACCTGCCTTCAGAATGAGTATTAGCTTTTGTACCTGCCATTGCTCGGGGAATTCTCCTTCCCTAAGGCATGCCGTGAAAACTTGGGCAAACATACCTGGTGCTGTCCTGGCGGCTACCTTCAGGGCAATGTTAGGGATTCCATCCGGTCCTGGAGTCTTTTTTTCAATCAATCTTTTTGCTGCGTCTAGAACCTCCTCATTTGCCACTATCGGAACTTCGTCGGGATTTAAATGTACTGCAGGCAGACTTGTACCATTCAGATCCACTGGGAATAGAGTGTTCACTATATTCTGCAACAACTCTGGGTAAGTAATCGGTGGGGAGCGCTCCCCTTTTAGTGATGGCATCACCGACCTATATGCGCCCCCCATGGGTCAGAGTCAGCTTCAGTACATATCCGCTTGAAATGTTCGGATTTGCTCCTTGCGATAGCTACTTGCAATTTTTTCCTCGTATTTTTATATTGCACGTGTAGCTCCTCGAACTCAGGTCGGTTTCTTCTGCGCTGGGAGCGTCTCCTAGCTTTGAGATACTTTTTCCGACATTCCTCAATTTCGGAATTCCACCAAAAATTAGGATTTCGTCTTCGGAAAGTGTTACGTCGAGGCATAGCGGCATCGCATGCCCGCTGCAATTTTTCCACGACCTGTGGAACTTTGTTTTGTGCGCTTCCCGATAGCAATGTATCTTCCAGAAGTACCTCCTTGAACATTTCTGCGTCGAATTTCTTAGTTACCCAGCTCATCGTTATTCGTTTTAATGGCTTCAAATTATTCCTTTGCGAGGTTTGAAAGATGATAGCCTGATGATCGCTATGTGTGTACTCCTCGCTGACACGCCACTCTAAGTCTCTGATTAGGGTATCACTGACGAAGGTGAGGTCTACCACCGATTGCAATTCTCCCCTCCGGAATATGTTGGCTCCCCCAGAGTTGGCAAGTACCACGTTCAAGCGCGAGAATGTCTCCAGCAATATTCGTCCTCTTGCGTTGGTTTCTCTGCTACCCCATTCTTCTGCCCATGCGTTGAAGTCGCCGGCTGTCTGTCTGTCCGTCTGTCGGTCACACGCATTTTTCTCGGAGACGGTTATAGCGATTGACACCAAATTTGGTAGAAAGGTGGGAACTGTGAACGCTCACGCATACAGTGAGTTACACCCTTTTACATCGAATTTAAGGGGGGTCCCCATACATGCAAAAGGGGGTGTAAATTTTTTTTCATCAAATTTAATCACGTGGGGCATCAAATGATCAGATGGACCGCATTGTGCGGGCATTGTTCCCCAGACACCCTGTACGGGTTGATGTAAACAGCGCGGAAAGCGTCGTGGATTGCCCCCTTTTCACAATGGGAGAACTCGAAGAAGCGGTTCTCACTATGAAAAACAGGAAGGTGCCAGGTCCTGATGGCATCCCGGCGGAAGTTTACAAACTGGTGTTCCGCCAACGGCCAGAATTGCTGCTCGAAGCGTTCAACGCGTGCTTGAAGGAGGGCATTTTTCCTTGTCGCTGGAAAGTGGCCAGACTCGCGTTGATCAGTAAGGGTAAAGGAGACCCGGAGCTCCCGTCTGCATACCGACCGCTGTGTATGCTTGACACGGCCGGAAAAGTGCTCGAGAAGCTCATCAGGGGTAGACTCGCTGAAGCGATCCGTGCTGCCGGGGACTTATCCGCAAGGCAGTTCGGGTTTAGAACAGGGAAATCTACAGTGGATGCTGTTATGGAGGTCGTAGATGCGTTTAATCGAGCCGGGGCACACAGCCGCCGATCTCGACGGATAGTGCTCCTCATAACGCTTGATGTCAGAAATGCCTTCAATTCCGTAAGATGGACAGATATGCTAGGCACACTAGAGAACTTCTTTCACGTGCCAAGCTATCTCTTGCGGATACTGAGGGATTATCTGAAAGACCGCTCCCTGTTCTATGAGACGCTAGAGGGCCAGAGGAGAATGGAAATCACGTCGGGAGTAGCGCAGGGATCCATCCTAGGGCCGGACCTCTGGAACGCTTCCTACGATAGTCTGCTGAGACTCGATATGCCTGAAGAGTCGCGCCTGGTCGGTTATGCAGACGACGTTCCGGCACTTGTTGCCGGACGCACTGTTGAACAGGCGCAAAGCAGACTTGGCATATTGATGCGACGGGTAAGCGGATGGATGACTGCTCGCGGTTTCAACCTTGCGCTGGAAAAAACCGAAGTAGTCATCCTGACCAGAAGGAGAATCCCGACCTTGCGTCCCATATCGATCGGCGAGTTGACTATAGAGTCAAAACCAGTGATTAAATACCTTGGTTTAATGCTCGACTCGAAGATGAGCTTCTTCGAGCAAATCAAAGCAGCAGCGGACAGGGCTGCAGCAGGAGTCGCGGCCTTGAGTCGGCTAATGGCGAATGTCGGGGGCCCTATATCAACTAGGAGACGTCTCCTCATGGGAGCAACGCAGTCCGTCCTTCTCTATGGTGCGGAGGTATGGGCTGATGCCCTTGACAAGGAGGTGCATCGTAAACGCCTCGCTCAAGTGCAGAGGCGGGGAGCTTTGCGAGTGGCGTCTGCTTATCGCACGGTCTCCGAACCGGCTGTGATGGTGATTGCGGGAGTGATCCCCGTTGCCCTCCTTGCCAAGGAGCGCAAAGCTATCTATCGCCGTAAGAGCGAAAGCTTAAGAGAAGTGGTTGCCCGTGAAGAACGTCAACGCACCCTTAACGAGTGGCAACTTTCTTGGCAAAATGAGCCAAGGGGCAGGTGGACTGCGCGGCTCATCGACAAATTAGATCCGTGGTTGAGCAGAAAGCACGGTGAGATTGATTACTTCCTTACCCAACTTCTAAGTGGGCATGGAGGTTTTCAGTTTTACCTGCACAGGGTTGGGAAGGCGCCATCTCCTGATTGTGTGTTCTGCAATAGAGTGGCGGATGACGCTGAACACACCTTTTTCTCTTGCGAGAGGTGGGACGGCCTCCGCCAGCAGCTTTATGCAGACACGGGGGAGCTCTCTCCAGATAACATTGTGCGAGAGATGCTGAAGAGCGCTGGCAGCTGGAATCGTATTGCGCATTATGTTCGGGCTCTTCTTACTACGAAGAAGATTGAACTCGACCGGCAGAGGGATCGGACGGTAAGGGGTTCCCTGAGCTAACAACTCCCTTCCTCCCCTCCCCTCCCGTTGGTGAAGGGAATTCCCTGACTTGAAGGCTCCCAAAGCCGGGAGAGCGGGAGGGCTAGCCCGAAGTAATGTGTCAAACGGTTCCAGGCTAGTTCTCTGATGACAGGGAGGTGTTTAGTTGGTAGTCCGCCAGCGTGCTGTTGCGGGAGTCCAACACTCTGTGCGTAAACGCATTCACCTACCCTACTCCCAAAAAAAAAAAAAAAAAAAAGGGGGGTCCCCATACATGCAAAAGGGGGTGTAAATTTTTTTTCATCAAATTTAATCACGTGGGGCATCAAATGAAAGGTCTCGATTAGTACTTTTCGAAGCCGGTCTGACATTTGTTAGAAAGGTGGGGAGTGCGGGGGGTCTAATGTGATCATTTCTTTAACGGGGCCATTCTCAGAAACTACCCAACCTAAAGGTCAGGAGGTGGCCACTATGTGGTGCCTGGGCTCCGAAATACCCGGCATACCGATATCTGTTCAAATAAAGTTAATAATACTATATTACTATAATTTTTAGTAATTGGCTGCCATACAGCAAACACTTACCGAGTGGAACATCGGGAAAATCGACGAGGCAAAATTTGTCGAAGCTCTTTTAAAAGGGTTAAATCAGCGAGAAGACCCTGGCGCTGACAGAAGAACTGCAATTAAATGGGTAGTTCATTCAGCAATGAGCCTTATTGCCGCAGCTTGTAATGCATTCGCTCCCAAAAGGAAACTGCGTCCCGGTAAATTACTCGTGTACTGGTAGATGGCTTCCAGGCCTACGAATGAATTGCCTCAGACTTCGACGGATTGCTCAACGCGTAAGAGGCCAAGACGAGGTGGCGCTTACAACTGTAGAGTATAAGAGTAGGAAAAAACCAGATTTCCTACTTGGAGCATTCATCGTATGTTTGACCACCGGTCTTTTTTCCCCCTCCCCCTGAAAGGTTGCGAGCCTTTTGCTGATAAACAAGGGCAATGGCGACCCAGAGGCGCCGTCAGCGTATCGTCCGCTCAATATGTTGGACACAGCGAGGAACCTAACTGACGCAATATGTGCTGCAGGAGACTACTCATCGACACAATATGGTTTTAGAGTGGGTCGGTCATCAATTGATGCCAGTGAGGAGATGATCCAAGCGGTAAAACTGGCACATAGTCGCCACTGTCGGCGAAACGCCCTTAATTCTGCGAGGTGTTGCGATATTTTTGGGGTACTGGAAAATCATTTCCATACCCCGGACTATATATTGTGGAAGTTGAGGGATTATTTAAAGGACCGTGTCCTAATTTACGAGACCCAGGACGGACAGAATGAAGGTAACATCGGCGGCTAATCAGGGATCTATCCTTGGTCCAGAACTTTGGAACGCCTCATACGATATTCTTCTACTACTCGAAATGCCTGATGAGTCGCATCTGGTCAGATACGCGGACAATGTTGCGGCACTGGTTATCACACGCGCGGTTGAGCAAGATCAGCAGATCAGCGCACATGGGGGATGGTGATGCGGCGAGTAAGCAGATGGATGGCTGACCATCGATTCTCTCAAACTCTTGAGAAAATTGAAGTCGTTGTGCTAACCAAGGAGAGGGTTCTCACAGTTCTACCTATTCAGGTTGGCGAAGCCATGATTTTGTGGAAGCCAACAGTGAAATATCTCAGTATCATGATAGACACGAAGATAAGAGACAAGCTGCGGCTAGAATGTTTGCGTGTTGCCGGTTGATGGCCAACGTCGAAGGTCCCTTATCCAGTAGGCGTCGTTTGCTGATGAGCGCAGTTCAGACTGCCCTTCTTTATGGTTCCGAAATATGGGCTGACTTCATCAGTAAGGAAATGTCCGCAACCGTCTAGCGCAAGTACAAAGGCAGGCGGTCTGTGAGTTGCATCCGCCTATCGTACCGTCCCAGAGCCCACTGTAATGGTGAACGCTCTCCATGCCGCTGAGCGGAGGCTTATACATTTCAGAAAAGGCAACGGAAATGAGGAAGCTGCTGAGACGTAGATGGACCATACATCTCATAAAAGACAAGCGGCCGTGGTTTAATTGAAAACACTGTGAGGTTGACTATTATCTAACCCAGCTTTTCAGCGAACACGGGTATTTTTCAATCTTATCTGCACGCAATCGGGAAATCACGGTCGCCCGACTGTATTTATTGCAAGGACGTGATGAATGAGGCCTGCCACACATTTTTCATCTGCAGGAGGTGGGAGCTCCATCACCTTTCGATGAAGGGTGTCATACGTCTCCGGACACCCTAATTGAGGCCATGCTGCTGAACGAAGACATATAGAGTCGAGTGGCACGTTACACTTAAGACATTTTTAAGACGAAAAAGTGGGAGATGGATAGGAGCTGCCTGAATTCACGGGGTTTTGTTCTTATACTCAATAGGCCTGATCATGTTGCAAATGTGTTTTAGTCGGTAGTCTGTCTGAGACAGGAATCCGACACATTTATTTATTTAATTATTTATTTATTTATTTAATTCAGACGATATACAGAATTCTTTGTTAAATATTGCCCTCCGAGGTAGGAGCAAGTAAGTGGCTTACCTTACGCTTAAAACTAAAGACGGAGACAGAGTCAAAGGACTCAAGCTGTAGGCGTTGTAGGAACGGCATAGCCTTGGGATCAGGGAGTGAAAATAAATTTCGAGCTACGCGAAGGGTACTTAAAAAATATTCGCACTGAGTGTGTTATTAGAGGCGGTGCGGAAAGCAATATCCGAGCTGGTAGAACAGTTCATCAGGCAATTGTAGAGTTTGAAATGAGTACATATATCAAGCAAAACACAGCGTTGCTGTAGTGAAGCGAGATTGAGGGTGCGAAGTCGTCATGGATAGTCACCCCGTGGCAGGATCTTTTTGTAAAAGAGGGTCCGGGTGAATTCGCGTTGAACAACTATCAGAGCGTGACAGTCACGGATGTGGAAGATGGACCGAACTACACAGCAATATTCAAGGATACTTCTGACAAAGGAGTTGAAGAGTGTTGAGTTGAGCTGAATTGAGGTAAAGTTGGAGGAGGAACGAAGGATAAAGCCAGACATTTAGGAAGCTCTGTTGATGATGGCAACGAAGCTGGAATTGAAACGAATTTTGTCGTCGAATATTACACACAGGTCTTGGGAGGGCGTCAGTAGTGAATGGGGTTGTCCACTAAGAGAGTCAGAAAAGGATGTTGAGGAGGGTTTAAGCATACCACACATCCGTTTTCAGAAGTCAAAGTCTCGTCGAACGAATTTCTAGGCCGCGGGAATACGTAGACAACGACTACTTAATAGATCATTGCACTTTTGGCACTGCACTAGTGTTGCAATCCACAGGCATTTTACATCCCTACTACGCACATTTCACATCTACTACCTACCCATCTCTACTAAATTTGCGGTGAAATTCCAAGACCGGGGCCCATCACACTCCCATTATTTAATAGCCCAATAAATGGGTATTGAAATTCGCGAAGAAGACTTCCTCCGCTAAATCTAATTCCTGCAACTGAAAACGTCTGTATCTCAGGCAACCTAAAAACACTTCACACGTGAAGCGTATACTTTTCTTCAGAGAATTTATAAAGATAGTACCTTTCAGCTTCGCTTACTTTTTCAAATTTCTAGAAAAATTCGACAGAAATACTCTAGACATTATCCTCTTTCCCATCCTACTTTTGAAGTCATATTTTTAGATGTGGTATTTTCTGTTGTGCAGGATATTTTTGGAGACTCGATGTACTTCTAGTCGGAGGATACTAAATCTTTGCGTCTACAATACTTAATCCGCATCTATTTTCGGACTTCAAATAAGGAAAAATTAAACTTTTCAGCATCCTCTCTCGAGGAGCGGCTCATCAAATTTACTCTTGGTTCATTACACCCCCTAAGAAAATATTGTACCCTTCTGTTATCCTATTTAGACGGCATAATGTTTTCCTTTTATGCTTGAGACCATCATCTTTTTTCGTTTTGGGTTGAATGTGTTCTACAGGCAGCTGTGCTTGCTTCAAGGATAATCGATAAAAGCGAGGAGGTATTTTGGGGATTATTCAATTAGCTGATATGTCATCTGTGAACCATCTGTTATGGAAAATTCCGATATATGATATACGATTTGCTCCGTAGGTTGGCTTATGCTATATTATCATAGTATAGGTTGATATTCCTTAATTCAGACTAAGCAAGGATATTAGTTTTCTCCCACTTCGAATTAAATCCCATTTGGGATTATGGAGCGCTGACGCTAAGTAGTAACAATTCAATTGCAGGTTGGTGTTTGCATAGTTTTTCTTTGATAGTTTTCGAACTTTCGGGGATTTTCATTTACTTTTCCGAACTTTTACCGGCTTTTCTAATCAATTTCCTAGTTTCCTTTCTGAAGATAGATTTATCGTGTGCAAAGTAATGTTTTTGTGTTTGGGTTGTGTTTTTTCGATTTCCTGATGGTTCACCAAGTCGTTTAGGAAAATATGATTTGGTCATCGTGATGAGGTTATTTTTTGAAGGAAAGATATAAAAAAAGCAAGTAGAAAATTAGAAACTGGGAACGTCGAGCTGGGAGGTGTGCTCACCTCGCTCCAGAACTCTAAAGGGGCCCTTGTACGATGGTTTCAGCGGCCTCCGAGGAGCGTCCACCCGAATAAGGGCCTGTGAGCACGTTATGAGGTTCCTGGTGTTATCGACCTCCATTGTCGTGTGTCGGAAAGGTGGAGTCTGCCGCAGCTTCGAAACCGCGTCTCTGTACAGACGCAGCGTGCCGGAATGGCTTAACCGTGCCCTGATGTCCAGCACAAGGTCAGCGGGGAAGCGTAGATTCTTTCCGTACACCATATCCGCGGGGCTAACCGTGAACTGCTTTCGTACGAAGGCCGAGGACGAAAGGCAAGGGCCGCGACCATGACGGATAGTCGCGAGCCATTAAGGCGGCCTTTAGCTTCCGGTGTCAACGTTTCAACATCCCATTGGACTATGGATGGTACTCAGTAATCTTGTACCATGCGGAGCCAAGGAGCTTGCCTAAATCATAGAAAAGAGTAGAGTCAAACTGCATTCCCTGGTCCGTGATGATTACGAGTGGTGCATAAAAGCGTGGGATCCACTTTCGACAGAGGGTCTCCTCACATGATTGCGCCGTATTGTCAGTCAGAGGTATTGCTTCAGGCCACCGCGTGCACATTTCGATGATTGTGAGGCAATACTTGCATCCGTGTGAGTCTTGCAAAGGGCTAATGATACCGAGGGACGGTGTGGAAGCCCTTGATCAACCTAGGGAATACGCCTACTTCCTTTCTTACGTGTTTGTTGACTTTGCACTTCTGGCACGAGATGCACTGTCTGGCATAAGAGTTTGCCACCCTGTTCACGGACGGCCAGAGGTATTTTCCAGTTACTAACTGGTTCGTCGTCGTGATACCTGGGTGCTCAAGATCGTGTATTGCGTTAAATATTTCCTTTGAAAATTGGCCGGAATGTATGGTCTAAGTCTCGTGTCTGATGTTACGCAGACTAAGTCGGAGTTTGAGCCGAAGATAGGTAACTCCTTTAACTTGTATTTGGAGTTCACCTTCAGGCTATGAAGCTCTGCATCACAAAGCGTAAGCAACAACATTGCCTTCTCAGACAAGTGTTGGATATCAGAAGTGAATTGGTTGATGAAATTCAAGTGACGAAGTTGGCTTTGTCGGGGTTTTGTTTAAGTGCTAAAGTGAGGGGCTTGGGGTCCCTGAACACGATTAACGGCCTGCAGTCAAGGGAGAAACGGAACTATTTTATGGAGAGGTACGCAGCGAGCTGCTTACGATCATAGGCGCTGTATTTCTTGCGCTGGGTTGAGTTGCTTTGAAACGAAGCTCACCGGTTGCTAAGTTTGATTAACCCGTTGGTGAAGAGGGGAGCCCTCCGCTGTGTATAAGGCATCGACGAATACTAGAGGGTAGAGGTGCATTTGGTCGGGGATACGCATGGACACGCCTCAGTAGACCCCACAACCTTGCGGGAGTCTTTAGTTTTGGGCCTAGACAAGTAGGCGTTTAAGATCGCTCCGTGATTAGGGGCCTTGGGCAAGAAACGCCGATAGCAGTTTAACATGCCCAACAACCACCGCAGATCCTTCACCATGGTTGACAGGGGAAAGTTCCTAATCGCTTGAACTTTGTCTGGGTCAGGTTGGATACTGTGAGGGGTAATCATATGGCCGAGAAATTTCAAGTGCTTCTGTAGAAATCTGCATTTTTCGACGTTTAGAACAAGTCCGGGCTCAAGGAGATGTTGAAAAATGTACTGGAGATGGTCCAAATGCTCAGATTCTTATGAAGAAGCGACCAAAACATCATCGATCTATACGAAACAAAAATTTAAGTTATGTAGGATAGAGTGGATGAATCTCTGGAAAGTCAGTTCCACAAGCCATAAGTCGTCCTGGTGAACTCGAAGAGTTCGAAAGGTGTGCATGCAGCCGTTTTCGGAATGCCTTCGGGAGTGACAGGGATTATATGATAATACGCCTTGACTAGATCCAAGGTCGTAAAAATACGGCAGTTTGTACGTGAGTGCGTGAAATCATAAATGAGTTGAATAGGGCATCGGTCAGGAATTGTCTGAGCATTCAGACGGCTGTTATCTCCGCATGGCCTCCATTCGCTGTTTAGCTTAGGGAAGGAGTGGTGACGTGGAGAGGAGCAATCGGAAGCTATTAAAAGGTCTGCAAATACCCTGCTTCATTAAGTTGTCGAACTCTTTCTTTCCAACAGCAAGATTCTGGGGTGAAAGAGGACGCACCTTTGCGAAGATTGGGGAACCGGTGGTGATGATATGGTGCGGGGTCTACCAATGCCTTGTTCTGCACCATAGCATAGCCCATAGTGATACAGGAAGTCTGCGCCTAAAATGGGGGTGTTGATGTCCGCCAAAACAAATCGCCACGAAAACATTCGGCGCAGCCCGGGACTCATGTTCGCCTGCCTATAGCCATAGATACTGATGGGAGAGGAGTTCGCGGCGTTTCGGCGGTATTAATGTGTTCGGACGAGGTACCGGAAGAACCAACACCTCAGGGTGTCAACCAGAGAGCCACACCTGCTCAGGGGGTCGAAAAGTGTCGTTACTGTTGCTTTCAGCTCGTCAACCTCGCGAGCCACATCTAGGCTAACCTACGCAACCATGGGCCGTGCGTATACTTCGTGCGCTTCAGGTCAGGTACTCATTTTTAGCTAAGTCGACTGGTATCCGACATCCAGCCCCGACTACAAATCCCTCTGTACCAGTGGGATTTGAACCGTGACTTTCTGCTTTGACGGCCCAGCGCTCTAACCGCGCTACCGGACACTTAGAAATAATAAGGGCGGACAATTTACAATGCGTGTTAGCAAATAAAGGAGCAATCAACACCGGCAACCACTGTCGGTTGTGCTCCTTCCACGGCAGCGGAAAGGTAGTAACTGAAGAGGTGCCTCTACCCTGAATGAAACAGCTGGTAGTCCTTCTTAAAATGTATGGCTCTTAGTGCAAAGACGGATACGTGGCCACAAAAAGTTTCTCTCCAATTGGGGCGGGCTGCCATCGAGTAAAGGTAGACTTGACATTCCCTCAATCCTTAAAAGAAAAAATTTACTGGACGTTACTCATGTCAAAATGAAAAATTTCTTGGTCGAAAACATAACCCTTAAAAAGGGTACTAGTAGGAAATATTGCAGATAATCCTTGATGGGAAGAATGCATTTAATTCGGTGATTTGGAGGCAAACAGGAAAGTTTAAGTTACTTATAGTCCAAGTAGCGATTTTGACCTTCCACCGTCGTTTTGGAAGTTTGGGAAGCACAGTAAACATCTTATTTAATGCACCAAAATTAACTGTCGATTGCAGAAGGACACTCCTGCTCGAGCGTTTTATCTTTAGTCTCAGATGATACAGCATTCGACCGTTTAGAAATTATTATAATTAACGTCTTATCAGATGAAATGATGTGTATGGAAAGCTCCGCTATCCAAAAGGGAGGCTCAAGCCATCGCCAATGCTAATGAAAAGAGTTCGGTAAACCAACAGGCTGATCCTTACCATCAAGGAATGGCTGCTGAAGGAAAGGTCTGAGTGAAAAAATGAGCACCAGCATCCTTGACGACTGGTATTTGAAGTCGATGTAATGAGATCGAGTGGCTGACCCTCAATTATCTCGAATACCGCCCCCATGTTTTATTACACAGTCCGGTAGTTGGCAGTGTCATGGTCGAGTAGGATTTTCCTGAAGAAATGTTGCTCTAAGTTTTTTTTGATGATTACATAATTTTGATTCCGGGGTTCATTTTGGAAAGAAAAGGATGTTCCACCTTTTATGAGGTCCAGTAGCCCGGAGGTTGTTTTATAAATTTTATTCCTGAATGTGAAATAGGATTCACTCATGCACGTGAAGGCCAGTTTCTTATACAGTTTAGCCTCCTTCCTCCATTCGGATGAGTTTTCGTGTGTCGTGATTCATTCCTCGAACAAGTGTAGTGCTTCCTTCATCAGTACACTTGGGAATAGCTCTTTTACGTCGAACGATACTATTATATTATTTCATCACTTCATATCCTCGGCCTCGTTGAGTCTGGCAATGACTTCTCTGCCGTTTCCCATTGCTCGTTTTCTTATTTTTTTAGGCCAAACTTTTTGACTTCCTCCAATAGCCACTTCCTTTTATTAGTTTTGGATCAATGTGGTACAGATGTAGGACATCGGTTAGCCAGGTATGCGGGACGTTGTCAAAAGACTTGGTATAATTAATATAGCAACTAAAGAGCCTTCTTTGGCCTCTAGTTGCTTGTCCTGCAACTACCGAATTGATAATGAGTTGCCCTTTGCAACCGCTTGACCCAACTCGGCAGCCCTTCTGCTCCTCGGACAGAATGTTGTTGGTCTCGAGGTGTGCATTGACCCTTGGTAAGCAAGTAATCGGTCTTGTATCTACGGGGTCCTGCACCATGCCCTTCTTAGGGATAAGGCAGGTAATTCCCGCAGTGAGGAAGGATGAAAATTCCTCTGGCCGACTCATGATCTGATTTATACTGTGTGCAACTGACTGTGTCCGCTGGTAAATTTCTTATACCAGAAATTCTTCACCCGATCCAGACCTTGGCCCTCCAGTACTTGGAGCTGTTTACGGTTCGTCGAACTTCCTCTTCGGTAACATCCACCAAATTCATGCCAGGCGTATTGGCATGGCAAGTGCCTTCGGCGGTGCTCCACTCAGCATGTTGGACGGGTAACCCCAAAGTCCACCCCAGTATTCTTTCGCTTCCGATACGCAACTGACTGCGTACGACAGAAAGTTTCTGTTCTAGTGTGTTCAGAATTTCAAACACGGGTGTCTTACTGGGAATGGCACAGTTCCTGTAAAAACTTTGCACTTTACTTCTCCACCCGTCTGTTGGCATTGCCAGAGCTGATTTGAGTCAGTCTAGCGATGTCCTGCCGTTATGAGCCCTGCCGATGATCCAGATTAGTTTTCCCTGGTGAAACTCTTCGGTTACTCAAATCAATAACGTCAAAGCGAATCTTCCGACCATGTAATCTGACAGCTGTACTGTACCACAATACAATAGTAATTGTAGTTGTAACAGTGACTTGAGATAGAATTCTCGGAGTTTCTGGAGATGCATAGAGACTGGGAATACCTGGTCTATGCAAAGGATCATTTCCGAAAATTCTATACATCCTCTTTGGAACTGGTCTCGAACCTCAGCGGATGGTGAAGGAGAGTGCTTCGACGAGTACTGGAACTGTTGCCTGCAGTGCAACGTAGTATTGGTGGAGCTGCCGGTCACCAGTTTCCGGGACGACCTCAAATCGGACACGCTCCTTGATGATCGCCGGGATTGTGTCGCCACGAGTAATAAAGCGGTACTGGTCCGCGAGTCGTTGCACAGTCATATGCGCGAATCGCGGGAAACTCTCGACAAACTTCTGTAGCAACAAGGGGCGGTAAGGTGTTCTACCTGCCCCCGCTTTTATTTCGTAGTAAGAGCGGATGATAAAGAGGTTCATTTCCTTAATCCACTTCATCCACTGCCTACGCGAACCTGATGAAGGGGTTGCTAAAGATTGTGGCGAAACATCCTCTATTCTTAGTCGCTTATATATTTTTAACGCTGCAAAAATGGCTGAGAACGGGCTTGATGAAGATCTAGGTCGCGATGAATGGTGACTGCAGCTTTGGAAACGAACAAGAATGTAGGCTTGAACTAGGCGGCTGTTTTTTTTAAACCGTCGAGGAAGAGTCACAACCTTAAGATTAGAAAGATGCTGAGATGTGAGATGTGAGTAATTTTGGATTCTGAATGGTGTTTGGAGAAAATTTTGGAGCGACGCTGCGCGTTAAAATAGAAACTGGCGCAGAAAACGTTACATTTCGTTTTCAGAAAGGATGTGTGATCACATTGGCGGAGTTGTTAGGTGTCGTTCGATTGCTATTTCCCGACATTTTAGTGAAAGGAAAATCCTAAAAACTTGACAGCGAAAAAAAAACAGAGACTTGCATTCTTTAGACATACCGAAGTTAAGCGTTGTTGGAAGTCAGTACTTAGATGGGGGACCAATTACGAACTTTTTTCTGAAGATCTCAGTTTTTGATTTCTGAATCGTTTTAATTTTTAAATTGGCTTTATTTGTGGGCATCAACTTGCAATACTTATCTAAATATCTAAATTTGTGCCAGAAATTAGATCATAATTAAATTCACGGTATCCAAATGTGGAACGATCTGATGGTTCTGCGATATTTTGGCGGAGACATTGGCGTAATTAATAAGATCATTAAACCTCTTCTTTCTTGTTCTTATCCCACAACTATTGTAGTTAATTAAAGTTGCTTTTTCCAAACCACCATGACTTGTTCACTGACCTTTCCGTTTCTCGGTTAACACCTAATTGACTCCCTTGAGCTTATAGCTCCTGTCACGTGCGATAACTCATGAGTAGTTGTTATATGTACATAAAGCACGTTATCGGCCTTGTGTTTGCTGGATCTCGCACCATCTTCTATTTAGGGAAAGGATAAGTAATTTCTCCACTCAACTATGTAATTACTGGATTTACGGAATAAAACAAAATTTCACCCAAATCAATCTTTTCTTAAGATACAGTAAACTGGATTGCATAAACGTTTTGCTGAGATTTAATGAGAGAAAATTGCTGGTTGAGGGTGTCCAGAATGTCAATTTCGGCGGAATTATTGGGGATGGCATAGGTGCATAGTTGTGTATCTTTTATACTCATTTTTCGTATGTATGTTGGCAAATGTATTTCGTCTACTAATCAAAACATATCTTCTGTTTCTGTATCTTGAAGACCGCGCTACTACTACAATAGCGACTGGAAATGGAATGAAATCTTTTTATTAAATTTGGATAAGACGGAGTTGGTACTGCTGCATGGAGCCTAGATACAGATAGATATGCTCAGAGTGTTTCAATCGATTTCTGGTCATGTTTCTGCAATAAATTTAATATGTACGAGTATCTGTATGCTCCCTGCTAACATCTGAATTTGCATCAGTGAAGAGAAAAGTGGCATTGACTTCAAATCCGTTGTGGAATTATATTCCTACGTTATACCAAGTATTCGACCGGCCCGTTCAGCTATTAGCATAAAGGAACAAAGTAGTAGCAGATGGTAAAATGGAACTAAGGTCCTTTTTTTATAGCCCTATTGTATCTTTTTGTGCCCTTTAAGTCTTTTGCTATCGTTAGCAACCCTTTGAGATACTGGGCTAGTTGTTATTTATTTAGATTGAAACACTCATCCTCCTCTGGATTGGTTGCAGGGAAGCTGTTGCTGATGGGGCTATTGATCTATCTATCGCTACAATGAATACTTTACCACCGACTTTAAGGGTGGGACACAGGAAAAATACAAACTTTCACGGGCGAATCATCTAATCGATAATGCCTTCTGTGTATAATAATATAGATTGAATCCTCGCACACAGCCTTCGTACCATATATAGATGAATATCGTGATACAAGATAAAATGGAAGAATGTAAGAATATTTCAACTAGTTGGGAATGTAATTTTGAACTCCATAATAAAAGGCCAACAGTTAGAAAATGCCTTGCATGCTTCGTATACACAATGACGTTTTATTGCCGCGGAAAGTCTAGATTTTCAACATTCAAACACTTTTCTTAGAATCTCGTCCCATTCTGTTATTTATATCTTTTTAATATGATAATTCCTTGGAAACATGTTTTACAATAGAAGAGTTTCGCCTTGTGTTTGTGACTCTTTTCATCGAGCTTACATAGAATAAGGTCATTCCCCTGATACGAGAATGTAAAAAATAAATTCTGCGAAGCAACCTTTGAACAGGCAAAAGAAAGGACGATGAGAAGAATCACTGTGCGGTAGAATGTCCTCTGGAGCAATTGCCTTTTATGAATAGTAATCCGATTTTATATTTTTCTAGGGGTGGTTACCATAATTCCCTCTTACAAATTACTTTGAACCAGGTATCGCCCAATGCGCGGATGATATTTGTTTGTTCTTTCATCTAGTTCTGGACCTTGGTTTGGAGAGGACGACAAGAAGCGTGGGACTTGCTTATTTATTTTAGCTAAGGAATTGAATTTTCAACACCATCGCAGGGGCACTATCCATGGAAGGGGAGGGATATGTCTCTCCTCGTCCAGCTCGATGGAAGTTCGAAGCAGTCACCGGTTATCGCCTGTGGAAAACTTTGAATTTTCAACCCTACCCCGTAACGATGAGAGGATGGGAAGGATGTGTAGAAAAAAGAGGAACTTCCCCCTTTCTAATCCCATTAAAGGATTGTTGCGGACACTCTTCCTTAACAAGACATAGAGCCCCGAATTGGGGCTATTTTTATGTCATAATGGTAGGGCTTAATTCTTAACACCATCTCCACAAGGAGACGCGAGAGCAAAAGGAAGAACGGGAGGTCCTCCCTCGTAGACACCGTTAAAAGATTTTGACTGTCACCACCTGCACCCACGTCGTTCCGGGAAGACAAGGGGAGGGAGACAATTGAGTAACATTCTCTGCAATGGCGCTACCAAAGAGCTTATTAATGATAAGAAAATAGCCTCTTTTCGGTGCGTCATAACTTTTCAAGGGATAACCGCCACAATTTTTCAACTTTATTTGAAAGGGGAATCCTCTTCTTTCTCCGACATTAACTCTTTATCATCTTCATATGCGAACATGGAGTTTTTTTGGGGTAGGGTAGGTGAATGCGTTTACGCACACAGTGTTGGACTCCCGATTCGGTACGTTGTCGGACTACCAACTAAACACCTCCCCATCGTCAGAGAGCTAGCCTGGAACCGTTTGTCACATTACTTCGGGCTAGTCCCCGAACTCTCCCGCCTTGCGGAGCCTTCAAATCAGGGAATTCTTTTCACCAACGGGAGGGGAGAGGAGGAAGGGAGCTGTCAGTTCAAGGAACCCCCTGCCATCCGGCTCCTCCACCGGTCCACCGGTTCTATCTTCTTAGCAACGAGAAGGGCCCGAACGTAATGGGCAACACGGTTCCACCTGTCAGCAGTCCTCAGCATCTCTTCCACAATGTTGTCTGGAGGGAGATCCCCTGTGTTTAAATAGAGCTGCTGACGAACCCCACCTTCCACAAGAAAAAAAAGTGTGATGGGCGTCGTCCACAACTCCATTGCAAAACACACAATCCGGAGAACGCGCCTTTGCAATCTTGCGCAGGTAAGACTGAAAACTTCCATGCTCACTTAAAAATTGGGTAAGGAAATAGTCAGTCTCACCATGTTTCCGATTCACCCACGCAACTAAGTTGACGATGAGCCGCGCAGTCCATCTGCCTCTAGTTTCATTTTAACACGAGAGCTGCGACTCGTTTAGGGTGTGCTGCCGTTCTTCGCGAGCAACCACCTCCATTGGCTCATCTCCCGTACGCTTGTATATGGCCTGACGCTTCCTAGCAAGTAGGGCAACGGGGATCACTCCCGCGATCACCAAACGCCACCCATAACGCTCGAACGTGGGGTTGGGAAATCAAACTTTACCATGCTAATATCAAAATATCCTCGTTTGCAGCACTATAACTTTTTAGGAGGAGGGGGTAACCACTGCGATGGGCTTATGAAAAATGACCTTCTGCTTCTCTCTGTATATCCCCTCTTTGCGGATTTACTGTTATGCCACGAAAATAGGTACCATGGCTTTTTAAGATGGTATTGGGGGGGGGGGCCTCCCCTTCTATTTACAGAGCTCTGGCATTCCCTCTCCTTCACGGGCTAGGGTTGAAAACTCAATTTTTACCATAATAATATCGAAAATAACCCGCTTGCAGAGGCCATAATTTTCAAGGGAGTGACTAAGTTCTCATCGGGTTTGAACAAGTGGACCTCCTCTCCTACATAACTTCCTCACACTATCGTTCGATGGGGTTGAAAATTCAACGTTTACCAAAAATTAGCTTCTTATTCGCACTGTCTTTATAGGGTGGAGCAAGGATATGCCTAAAATTAAGGAGAAAGACAAAGTCGAAGGAATCATGTTATAGGGCGTTATGATATCGGCGTGGTCTTCCGATCAAGGAAGTGAAAGTGGCTGTTGAGTTCCACGAAAGGAACTTCAAAAATTGTCGCGCTATGTGTACAGGAAGCAACGCGGAAGATAATATTCGAGTAGGCAAAACTGACCATCAGGCACTCACGCAGCTTGAAAAGGGTATACATATCAAGCAAGAGTCGACGATATTGAAGACAAGCAAATCCGAGTCTTCAGAGGAGAGACTTCTTTTGCGAAAAGATGGACTTGGATGAATTTGCATTGTACAGCTTCTGTAGCGAAGCAGTGCAGCTCTTTTTCTTCTCCATCAGCTTTTGCCCCGTTCAGAAGCGGGGTCGATTTGTCTTAATCGGTTGCGTAGTTATGCCAACCTGATCCGAATGGAGTCGAGAGGCCATCGGCACTGGATTTTCTGACTAATTTTCCTGAATTATATGTCTATATCATTGATGAGGTCTCTCTCGCAATTTTTCCACGATCGGTGAATTTCTTCATTTCAAACGCAACATTGTCGTCCCAATACCGCGAGGCGCCGTTCATGTTGCATCAGCTGGTCATTCCATTTTGGAACAAGATGCTTGGTATCCACTTTGCTATGAATCACTAGGAAAACATCACCTGCATAGAGCAATGTATAGGACGCTGAACATTGAATGTTTCGTGAGGCAAGGGGGCGATTTTTTGATGAAAACCGACAGAGGCATGAAGCGATTTTCATGTACCACTTATTTTGTAGTGCTTCAAAGTGAACCAAGTTGGATAGGATCGCAGACATATTGGAGAAGAGAGAGGCAAGAGATTGGAGGCACCATAGCTTGTATGCGATCCCAATTGGTTGATGCTGTAACCAAATTGAGAACTTCGAAGTCGGCTTTGGCCAACGTTGGAATTTGTCCAACAGAACTTTGAAAGACAGGGATGTAGAATGAAGAGATATGGAAAGGTAATGGTGGGACAAGTTGGAAGGATAAGACCGGGAGTGCCGTCAAAGGCGTTTTCAGTTGTATTGAATTGTGGGGCAGGCCATTTCCTAACCGTGCATTGAGCTAACTGCAGTTGGGTGGTGCAAAGTCGGCTTTGTTGCTGCTGAGATTTCTCAAAAGCAAACAGCGTATCTTAACATGTGTGGATTCCAGCCACTACCGCCGAAATCTATGAGCTTCACGAGCGTCCCATCTGGCCAAGCTGTCGCGAAACAAGGTAAAGCAGGAGACTTATCTCCAGCAGGTCTGCCAGCGCTAACAGCAACTGTTTCTAAATTGGTATAGTCAGTTGCGTTGCGTTCGGGAAGATACAGTCTAGATACCCAAAGAGGGCAATCGGGTAGTAGGTTGTCGGAACTCTCGATAAGTACCACCGAAGGTTTGCGGAAAACATCAGCCACTTTTTCAAACAACTGGACTTGCCGGGAGCTCTGGCAAGGGTTACGCGAATTCAAGAGGCACGTTGTCTGATAATTTACGACCTGTATAGCAGGCACCATTACCTTATTGATTCAGACGTAGACTTCTAAGTTCTCCTGCATGCTCGACAAACGCGTGGTTAAACCGCGTGCCGTCCATTGTGACTACGGCTGGAGTAAATTGCGCCTTGAACTGGTGGAACCATGCTGCCAGGTTCGTTCTTCAAAGAAGTAGCACTGGTACTATCATAGCAGTTATGGAGGTTTTTGGTCAATTCTGTGTGTGTGGACATTTTACGATGAAGTGACGCAACCAGGCCACCACGGAAAATTCGCTCAGAAACGGAATTTGGCAGACATAATTCTGTCATATGGCAGGGGAGCCCTTTTTGAAGGTTGTACAAACCCAGGCCGAGCCCGTGGCTGAGGTTTCTGCCTTGCATCAATCGTTATTACTTTTCTACCAGAAGGTGAGGGGTCTAAGAACTGAGCTGCAGCACTTTAGTCCATCTGGTTTGACTTTCTAGGATCACAATATTAGCATTTGTGAAACCTGGCGGATTGGTTTTACATTCGGCGCTCTTCGAAGACTGCTGTGTCTTTTGCTGTGACGGAGGCCGCTCAACTTCGGGCAGCGCTATTGCAGGAGTCATCTTGATTGCTTTTGAGTCTGCCTTTGGTGTCTAATCCTACATATTTTTCCGTCCAACGCAAGTGCATTTGTTATTTCTTGGGTTTATTTTCCCTGCCTTAGCCCTTCCCAATTTTTCCTTCTCTAGATTATCGGAAATTTTAACTACATCTTTTTTCTCCTTCTGCGTTTCTCGCAAGGTTTTATGTTCATCTATCTTGACGTTCATGACTCTCTACCCCGTTGCAATAACTCCTTCCACCTTTTTCCTATTTAATGAATCTTTATGAATAATTGTGCCGTTCGTTGCCTGTTCGTTGGGTTTTACCAATCTTCAGGTGCTTCTCCTTAGGTTACCCCTGATGCGCACCTCACTCTTCTTGAACGCAATGCGAAAATCAACATTCAAAAGACCAATTTTGAAGGTCTGATTTCAGTCGTGGTGACTATCAACTGGGATCCTGTTCTAATTCACTTATCATGTGACCTATCCATCGACTCCTTTGATACAATTCTGACAAATCTGTTTCCTTTTGATGTCCTTCATTCCTTAGTTTGCTCCCCTCTTTTTGTTCACCACTAGAGGAGAGCTCTTTTTGTTTACCACTGAGATAAATAAAAAAGTCAACAAACTTCAGTAAAGTCGATGATAACTAAGTTCAGGAAGGGATATTTCGTTAATTCCGAGGTTGCATTGGAATGCTGACACTACAGTGATTTTGGTTTCACATCCACTACAGTCCTTCCTCCGTTTAACCTTTTAGTGCTTTTATCAAGTTCGGAAGCTCCTCTGCAGGCTCGTATTCTGTAATTACTTTTTTCGGTTTATATATGACCCCTATTCTTGTTCTCCTCTCTCCCTTGTCTCTCTCCCTTGCTTACCTCTTGCTTTATGGACCACCTCGTGGGTAACCTTGGTCTCTTATCGTATGTGGTGCCTTTTTGCTAGAAACTCATAAATTCAGGCTCTCACTATCCTCATTATACAAAAGTTGGCGGACAATTAGTCTCCCTGAAAATTATCATCCTATCTCGCTCAAAAATGAGACGTTGTGAAACATCGGTAGGCTGCTACCTTCATCAACTTTATGGCCAAATGACTTAATTTTTGCGAGGAAGCTATGCTATTCACAGAATATCTTTCTCCAACTTGCCTCACTTAACATTTCACAATTTGCATGACTCGCCTGCTCTGTCGAATTTGAGTAGGTGAAGAAATGGTATTGAGCACGGCGGTTAGAAGTGGTACTTTGTTGACTCAAAATCGATACCGGAGGACTGCAATTTTGCCAATTTTGTCCTGCCGATTGCGGTCGGTCTTTATGTCAACGACATTTCGGGCTTCATATTACGGAGCGTTTCTGACTCAACTGTCTTTATATGGTGGGAAATATCAATGAAATGTGCTTCAACTTCCCTGCTAACTCTCCCAATTCTTCAAGAAGTTTGCGTTCCTTCTTCTCTAATTTAAGCCATGTAGTTCTAGGGCAACCCACCGGTTGACCATCCTGGGATACAGGGCTTCGTTACAAGGCATAACCTGCAATGGACTTGCGAACCTTCCTTAATGTGTGACCTATCCGCTGCCATTTCCGCATTCTGATCAACAAGTATTTGGCCCGTACCCCTGCCAAGTTCTTGATTAGTTATTGTCTCAGGCCAAAATGCTCTAATGACACGAAGCAGCCATAAATTAATGAAAGCTTGGACCTATTGAGTAAGAGTGATGGTCACTTTCACTTAGCGCTGCTGATGGGTCGAACTACATCGAGTTTGACGCGACCGTTTGGCAGAAACAACGCTAGCTATATGTACAAATTGAGCATGATATCCTGCCCATTGATGGAAATAAGAAGAGTGTTATAATTCGGCGGGCTTGGAACCTTAGTTTCAATGGTTTCTATTCTATTCAGTCCAAGCTTGGTGGCCGGATTCTCCAAATCCTGCGTCATTTGGTCAAGGGTCCACGGCTTGGTAGGAGAGCAAGTAGCTGTCATCAGCATAGTTGAGGTGTTTGAAGGAAGATGACATTTTCGTTGGACCACTGCATATCCTCTAGCCAAGGTTGCATATAGAATGCCACCGATAAGATTCGGGGATTCGGGGGTTCTCTGAAAATAAGGCTCGAATTTAAAACAAATTATGCTGCCGTAAATAACAGCTTCTACCAAAATTTTTACTAAGAATTTAACTGTCTTAAAATATCGAACTGAAATATCCCACAATTAGCGAAACTTGGGGAACCCTATTCCCTGTAATTTCCCTGACAATTAATTTTCAATGGAAAAATAATTACATACCAACAAAACACTCAACCCAGACAGTTTCTTTTTCAACGTCTATTGAAGCAGAATAGAATGTAATGGAAAGTCTGACGGAAACCGTGAAGCCTGGATTATAACACAAGTTTCTCCTCGGGCAAGAAGCAATGAAACAGTAAGTGATGAACTTCCACAAACTTCCCGGTTATGATCAAAGTTTCGAGTCATTTACCACAATAAGTCACACTTGCATCTAAGTTTGTTTCACCCGAGAACTCTGACTGCATGAACTTTTCCTAATTTAACTTTCAAACACATGCCTTAATGCGAGAGCGTTGTCAACTGGATAATAGTCGTAAATTCTGGGATTAAGTTGATCCAACTAAATCAGAAGGGAAACGAAAATAGGCACAAGGTACATGTTGCAAGGGCTACATTGTAACAATGACAATTTTCCGTGGTTTTAAGGATTTTCGAAAGATATTGGAATGAGTGTCAAGCATTTTCTGGTGATTATTGTGGGATAAGTCCTAAATAATTGAATTAAAAGGACAGGCCAAGAACAAATCTGCTTCCTTAAATTTCCTTAATAAATACGGCCCTTTTTGGTATAGATGCCTAGGATATGCAGGACGATATGAGACTAAAGATTGTCTGTAATTACGAGGATAATACTTATTAGTTAAGATACTAACTTCGTCAGAAAGTTGTCGGAATTTATTCAGGAAATCTAAGAGGTATATCCATTTAACATGTCAGACTACTTATTGACACCTCTAAATTTATACGGAAAACTTACAAAACCTACAACTTTATCAGTAATAGTACGCCTTTGATCAAACTTAGATTTTTCAGTTGAGTGGTTTTTGAGAATAGGCCCGTTAAAAAATCAAATCGACCTCAGGCTCGTCCTGCCTTCCCAACAAATGTCAAAAGTAATATAGGCTTCGAAAAGTACTAATCGAGACCTTACAACTGATACCCAACATGCCTATATTCGGTGAAAAAAAATTAACAGGCCCCTTTGGCATTATGAGAAACCTCCTCCCCCCTTTAAACTCAAGGTAGACAGATGTGTCTCGCTGCATGTGTGGGCGTCCAGAGTTTCCATTTTCTCACTAAAATCTCGTGTCAATCGGTACTGCCGTTTCTGAGAAAAGTGTGTGTGACAGACATACCGACAAATGTGTGAGGATTTGCCAGATCTCCCATCAGGCGTGACCCCAGGTGGCCGTTAGGAGCATACCTATTGCACTTTTCTTTTCTCAATGCGCATGGGCTCATACTTGCTCATCTCTGGTGCGTGGACCAAAATGACTATTGGAAGGATCCCCCGAGAACAAAACCAACATGGACAAATTGAGAAGTAGTTAGCTTGAGGTGAAAGGGTTGGGAGTGAACAAACGACTTCCCGGGCGTCGATATTCCACGACCACAGTACTTCGGTGTTGGACAAATTGGCCACCGGGTTACTGGTGTTTTAGATTTGGAGAAGGAAGCATTCGAACGAAGCACAACTCCACCAAGAATGCCGATTGAAAAGGCAAAGGATGATGGGCTGAAAGAAATAGCTGACCAAGAGGTACTTCAGAATATATTATAAATCGATTCCCCCTTTATAGGTGTTGTGGAGGGCTGTGCTGTGGATGGCTTCAGTGTTAACTCTCACTTGGTTGTCAGGGGGGATTCTAGGCAATGTTGTAATTCGAGCCCGGAGCAACATGCCAACGTGAAAGCGAGAAAATTTCCTACTACATTTACCAAAATGTGCACCAAACTAAGCTCCAAAAACCATGGCTCGGACAACAAGAGGACAATCCTTCCTCCCCTGCTTTAAGTACTGGATGCGCTTCCCTAAGGAACGTGACCTGAGTATGTCTGAGCACCTCTAAAATATCAAGGAAGGAGGCTGGGTAATACTGAGTGCTGCGATATTTTCAACGTGAACATCCACTGCTTCTTTCTAACCACATCAATACCGGCCTCATATTTTTACTGGTGCGTTACCAAGGAAATTCTTTAGTCAAGAGTGTATAAGTCGATCAGCGCTTTGACCATTGAAAATCTCGACAGGCTGATAGGCGCTTAAGCAAAGGTTTCTCACCGTGTTTGACGTTACCGAAGGCGAGAGGACGCGCCTACTCCTTTTCGATCTGGAGCTGGCTAAACAGCGCCTGCAGTGCACCGCCGGGAGATCTGTGTCAGTCTTTTTTGAAATCACTGTGGTTACAGCGCCTCCTGCCTCACGTTCGCGGTATCGTAGCCGCTAACGACCAGGATGACCTGGAGAGGTTAGCTATCGCCGCAGATCGCGTCGGCAGTGTCTCCGTACCGAACGCCATGTCCAGCATTCATAACGACACTAGTTCGCAGCCCGTTCTCGAGATCGACTCCTCGGCGAAGCAGGTTAAAGAGTTGTGGTAGGAACTAAGCCGCATCAGCGCGCGATCTTGTCGGGCATCTCATCAAATTGTAGCATGTGCGCTCCTCACGGCAATGTGAAAGCTGCCCTGACTTAAGGAACCTAAGGGGAAATGTCAGCAAAATCCGGAGAACCCAGAAAAGGGATCTTATGTTTGAGCTGGAAATAGATATAAAGTAACTTGGGGAGAATATCGCGACACTATCCCAAAAACATGAGACCTATATTCAGGGATCTTGATTAGGTAACATCCTGAGAAAAGATTTGCACTGCCTTGAAACAACAATTCAAGTTGGAGGAAGTCAGGAAGGAATCTATCGAGAGTCTAAGAAAAGCTTATGGAGGTACTCAAATGGCCACAACGTGACTACCAGTGGAGGCAGCGCAGAAGCTTTTGGCCGTGGGGAAGGTCCGAATTGGATGACTTGTTTGCCGGGTAAGGGAACATATCTCTCTAAAGAGATCTCTAAATGCGTGATGTCTGGACACTTGGCGAAGGCATGCGCTAGCCGAGCAGGCGGCGCGAGATCTTGGGCTGCACATCAATGAAGGCAAGACAAAATATATGGTGGCAACGTCAGCACCGAAGCCGAATCAACTAACAGCATCAAACCGCACTGGTCAAATACGAAGAAGAATAAGGATAGGAGAATACAAATTTGAGACCGTTGACAATTTCTTCTATCTAGGGTCGAAAATCACAACCGATAATAGCTACGATGATGAAATCCGCGTACGGTTGTTGTCAGCCAACAGAGCCTATTTCTGCTTACAAAGACCGTTCCGCTCGAAAGGTCTCACCATAGGGTCAAAGCTCTTACTGTACAAGACTATGATCTTGCCAGTCCTCATGTATTCCTCGGAAACTTGGGTTCTTAGCAAGAAAAATTGCGAACTTTTGCCGCGTTCGAGAGAAGAATCCTTCGAAGAATTTTTGGCCCCTTACATGAGGATGCACGATTCCGTAGCCTACACAATGACGAAATCTATGAGCGATACCATGACTGTCCGGTTGTGGATAAAATCCGGCTGAATAGGTTACGGTGGATGAGGATGAGGATGATCCCACCGGAAAAGTCTATAAGGGCAATATCTATGGTAGAAAAAGAAGACGAGGCAGACCCTGCCTAAGATGGAGCGATGGCGTAGGTCAGGACGCCAGACAGCTTTTAGGGATATCGAATTGGTGGACCTTGGCGCAAAACCTGGATGTCTGGAGTTCCTTATTAATGCAGGCCTAGACCGGATACCGGTTGTTGCGCCGTTGATGATGATGATGATGTGCTAGCCGCATCGATTAGTCCGATCGATATCGAAAGTGTCGCAACAAAGGCCATTTTAGTATAGAATGCAATACGGACCCCAAATGTATTTTGTACGAAGGAAAGGAGGGACAGAATAACCTGCATATTGCCGAAAGTGGTAAATGCCCGTAATTTAGGAAGGTGTTAACTGCAATGAAAAAATGAAGTTAATACAAATAAATCTCAATCATAGCAAGCTCGCACAAGATTGTGTTGATGTAAAAGCCTGTCAAAAAGGAGGATGATCACGCAGATCCATCTTCTTGTTAAAAATCGTCCAGGGATTATTTCCCCAGCAAGAGAGGAGTACTGACACCTTCCAGTTCCCCTTGAATGTGATGTTGAATCCGGCAGTCACCAAAGGCAAGGTGCTGCAGATCTGCAACAGAATCGGCGACAGCAAAGCCGCCGGGTCTGGATGGCATATCGAATAAGGCACTCAAGTTTCCTGTGAAATCCAGATCGGATATATTCACTCGAAGCGTGAATATCCGAGGGAATCTTTCCTTCATAATGGAAGCGGAAAAAACTGATGCTGCTGTCTAAGGCTGGTAAGCCTCCAGGAGAACCGTCATTCTGTAGACACATATGTCTTCTGGACACTATGGGGAGAATGGTAGAGCGGGTAATTTATAATAGTTTACTCTCAGTTATAGAGAGCCAAGGAGGCCTTTCAGATCAATAGTATGGGTTACTGACTTGGCCGAAAGTGCAATTCACGAAAGGGATTGCAGCAAATATTGCGTGGTGTTGGACGTGAGGAATGCAATCTACTCGGAACCTTTTTCGAAAATCTCTGGCGACGATTAGTGTTCCCAACTACCACACTGTCGATAGCTACTTACAAGAGAGGACTTTCTGGTATAATACTGATGATGAACCCAAATAGTACATTGTCTCCGCGGATGTCCCACAGGGCTCTGTACTGGGCCTACTTCTTGGGAATATCATGTATAATCATGTACTTAACCTTCAGGTTCTGGAGGAGGCCACGGTGGTGAGTCATGCCGACGACATAGCACTGGTTGTGGTCGCAAGCATCTCGAAGATTCTGAGTTGTACTCAGGTTAAGCAATCAGTGCTGTTAAAGCTTGGTTAGAAAGTGTTTAGCTGGCATTCGCGGAGGAAAAGACGGAAGCGATTCTCATCATTAAGTGCCACAAGAGAAAATATGCCTGCATTAGAATTGAGAATCGTGTCATCTATTCTAAGTCGACCATCAAATACTTGGGAGTAATGATTGACGGCAAACTCAATTTTAAGCACCATACAGAGCATGCTTGTAAAAAGCATTCACTACTAGTGTGGCTCTGGGAAGGATGATGTCGAACGTGGGAGGCCGCGGTATACTTGCTCACTACTCATAGTCAGGGTAGAGAGTTCCATCCTGCCATACGCAGTCTCAGTTTGGGGAAAAGCGCAGCATATTTTAGGAAATGTTTATGAACTCAGTGTGGTTTACAAAAAAACAGCCTTAAGGGTGTGTTTTGCTTTCAGGACTGTCTCAGATGATGCAGCGCTCATCATCTCAGGAATGATGCCGATTTATATTTTGGCAGACGAGATGATGAAGACATATAACAACATGTCCATCTCTCCTTTATTGGAGGTGAAAAAACGAAAGGGGGAGATTCCTAAGCAGATGGCCAAAGCCATGGGGCCAGCCTGAAAAGGGTGGTTGGATTCTGTCTATCGGGGAGTGGCTGGGGAGAAGGCATGGGGAGATAAATTATAATCTCCCCGGCCATGGAGGCTAGCGTCAATACCTGTACAGGTTTAAATTGGGCACCTCACATGATTGCCTCTACTGCGACGCAGAAATATCCTTCAAATATCTCAGGCTCGTGGAAGAAAGAAGGAACCTAGAAAAAACTCCAGCTGAAGTGGTGCTTTAATGGCTAAAAATTCCACACTCTTAGATGTCCGGGTTAGAGTCTTTTGAAGATTCCCACTTCCCTTACAAAAAAAGACCGACAGACTGACAGACAGACATTGAAATGATTTTAATAAGGTTTTGTTTTACCACAAACGAAACTTTAAAAACACTCAATCTGTTCCCATCGTCAGCCCCTTTCAACACTTAACTGCTGATGAAGAATTAAGCTCCTCTTCTTTGAATTTTCAATATTAACCAGACTTGAAGTTTTCCAAAAGATTTTTCAATTTGTCCTCAATTTTCGCCACTTGTCGACCCTCTAAGCCATGTACCCCTCTCCAGCTTCTCTCGGACTCTGAATTGCTGATCCCGAATTAAGTTCCTTCTCCATTAATTTATAATATTAAGCGATATATTAGCCTTTAAAGTTGCCAACAAATTCTTCTGCTCTTTCCTCGAATTTTTAATATTACGTATTTTCTTTTCCAAAATATTTTCCAATTTTTCTTGAATACTTCCTACCTGCCGACCTCCGATCCTTAATACCAACCAGCGGCAAATCATTCCTTCTTGACAATAACAATATTGTCATGTTATTTAAGCTTCTTACCGATTGGAAATCTATTATGTTCCCCACTTCCAAGTATTTCATCCTGGTATTTGGTAGTAGTATTCTCTCAGGTGGCTCAACATGCCTGGAGGTTTCTCCATTCTCTTCACAAAATCTACAGACAGTGTCCTCCGTAGATATCCCTAGCCTCCACAGATGATAGTTTAGTCTGCAGTGACCAGTGAGTATTCCCACTATGATCCTGAAACACTTCTTGGTGAGGTTTAAGCAATCTTTCGGGTGCTTGGGCTCGTATCCTCCATAAGTACCCTGAACTGTTCCATTCTTGGCAAGTTCGCCTAGAACAGTTCATTCGGCCCTTCTTCTCCGCTCGTAGTAGCCATGCACCCATTCCCGAATCCACAGAATGGTTCTATGGTTCTAACCTAATGCGGCATGGAGCCCAGAATATCCAGGCCTTATTAAACGAGCCGAATGCGTTCCTTCTGTTAAGGCATTCCCATACCGGTTTGGAATTTACCTGGTAACACCTAAGGCCGCTTAGCAGTCGGTTAGAGCTGCAATGTTCTACCCCATGTAGATCCTCCCGAAGTTGAAGAAGGCACATAATGTGTATAGTTCCGCCTGAAATATGCTGGTACAGTCGAACCCCGATAATTCGTATTGTCTAGGGATTGACAATATCGAGATTACCAATTATCCGGAGTAGAAAGCAAAGAAAATTAACTCTGGGGATCGACAAACTTGTACGGATTAGCCGGAAATACGAATAATCCCTGTACGAATTATTGGGATTACACTGTATTGTCTGGCATACGCTAGCATGCTCCCCATTGGATCAAAGTGGGTTTTCCTGATCTTGGCGTCTGCTTCCTCTGATGTAAGGGATTTGTCAGTGTACGAAGTAATCAGTTTATTGTTTTTCCCGTTTGTCACTGCCACGTTATCCCTGTTTGCCATGCTATTCTAAAGCTCTTTTTTCCTGGAATTCTTAATATTAAGCGAGATTTCGGCTTTTAACGTTTTTTAAGAGACATTCGAACTTTTTCTTAATTTTCACCATTTTTCGACCCTCACCCTTATACATATATCCACCCCCTCCCGCGCTATAAGCTGGTGATCTTGAGATTTTTCAATTTAGCCTTTTAGGACCATAGGGAGGGTGGTGTTATTAACAAATAATGAAATTGGCTCGCAGAATCGATCCTTGTTGTACACCAGGGCCGAGAAAGGAATTGGATAAGACTAGAGAAACGCTGCTGCAACGGGCATGTAATGGAGGATGGAGTAAGCGCGCCGGGATTGGCCTAAGGTGTAGGAGGAATGCATGCAGATAAAGCGCACTCCCTGCTGTCTATTTTGACATTTGGTTTTGAAGATAGTGAATTGGGCCGCCGGTGACTTCCACTCACAAAGCCGTGTTAGTCACCCAGGGGAAACTTGCCTATATAGGGATAATAAGGGCTTAGTGAAAATGGGTTAAGCAAGCTATCAGAATTGGGGCTAACACTGGCATCCAGGATGCCAATGATGTACTCGATTAAGGAAGAGATGTTCAGCGGGATTGCAGAATATTCAGAGCAAACTGAGCCTAGTCGGGGAGAGAAGAGGTGATTTATACACTGAAAACTGGGAAAACTGGGATTATGGGTGATGCGAACGTTGACCTGGCTAAGCAACCTTTAAGCAGTTCAGAATATAAAATCTTATTATCCAGCCAAATTTCAGAAATACAGATGACGTGGTAGTGGTAATTCAGGAACTATCTATGCTGGCCTTCAAGGTAGGCGGCCAGGATGGCAATTTTCTTGCAATTTGTTCCTCCGGTAATATTTGAAGAAAATCGCCTGCGGTCGAAAGGGAATTAGGGTGACGACTTGGAAGTTGCAGGGATATATAGTCTTGAGAGAGGCTGTTACATGGGCGAGATGTCATCCTTCGCTAGCTTGATAACCTAGACTTATGAGGTGATGAACAGGTTTTGATGTTGATGCTGTCAAGGATGTCGTTGGGAAGGGAGGGAAAACTCAACCTTGATTGGAAGAGTTACTTTACTGCTGAAGCCACTTGGGGCCTGGCAGAGGGGCCAGAAATTATTCCAGGTGCAGTTTGCAGAGCTCGTCGACTATTGTCGAAAGGGGCATTGGAGGGGAGATGCATTTGTGGCGGATCCACGTCAACAGGGTGGCTTGTGGTTACTATCTCGGATTGCTGGACGATGCCAAGCATGAAAAGACAGTAAAATTACCATATACGGTTGAGATCTCGCCGAAGTCGTATGAGGCTGGCAAGAACCCAAGATTTGACACCCGAGGAAGACTAAGGTAAGGAGCCAGTATTAAGTACAACTTTCGCTGGACGCGGGATGGAGAACGAAGCGAGGGCGCATCAGGACTCGACGAGACACTGTGTTCAATGAAACACTGTAAAGAAGTTGTGCATTGGAAGAGGTTATTAATGAAGGTTGAAGTAGTCAATTGCTCTCATGATTGATTTCGAAGAGTTCAATGGCAATTCAATATATTGTGGCGTGAACACTATATAGTAATAAACAGTTATGCTCGCATATTTGGTATCGATCTCCCAGTGAATCAATTTCACCACCTACTCCTTGTTTTACCAATATGTTGTATTTCGAAGTTAAGATGAAAAGTTAACAGAATTCAATTAAAATCAATTTTGCATCAAATCACTCATCTGGAAAATCCGCTGTGGCTGATTGAAATGATAAAAGGGCTTTCAGGACACCCTGAAAAGCGTTTCTGCTCAACGCTTTGCTTGTCCTGTAGCCAATAAAAATTTCCATTCACTTCATGCAATAGTGTTAATTGCAGTCAATAACGTTTGAGGATGTGGGGAATGAAGGACTTTTTATTATTTTCCGTAGTTAGGATGGTAATATTTCCTTTGTTGTTTGTTGGTGCTTTGTGGAAAAAAATAATTGAAAATAGCTCATGGTAGAGAATAAGGGAATAAAAGATCTGATACACTAATTTGTGTATGTAACAACTGTTGTGCCAACTATAGCCAATTATGTAAATATGAGTCGGGATATCGGAGGAATGTGGTAAATGACAAATAAAATGAGAGCAATAATATGGCTCATCTAGAGGTGGTCTGTGATGTCAGGAGCGATTTGAAACTGAGCACTAAACTGTTGGATGTGAGGCCAGATTTTTCGCCTTAGACCATCACCTCATCAAGGTAGGATAAGACTCTAGGCAGAAAGACGATAGAGGGTACGAAAACTCCTAAATTTGGCAAAAGAAAACCGTGGAATGGCAGACGCAATAATGACGTATAGTAACTCGATCAGACCCGGAAAACGAAGTAACTTCGAGAAATTCTGTGAACGGGATTGAGCCAACCACAGGAACTTCCGCGCTTTTCAAGGACAGAGCAGTGCTTTCTATCACCTTGAAAAAAGAAGTTGGGATTTTTACAGAAAATGAAAAGGCCTTGGTACACTTACTTCTCGGAACTTATTTTCCGGAGTCGTTTCGCATGGCAGAGCAAATAGCAAGAGTAATAAGGGCTGTGGGAGCTTTGAAAGTATTGGAACCACCTGGATTCAATTGGTTCTGCCTGAACTACTACTCATACTAGGTTCATTCTGAGGGTGGTAAAGGACAGTGTAACCTGGGGACATATAGCAAGACATAGAGGAGAGCAAAAGTAGTCCTCATTCCGAAAGCAGTTAAAAGGTTATTTTTCATCTCAAATTTTTCAGGATAATTTGCAGTCATCAATCGTACTGAAAATAGCAGAGGAAGTCCTAGAGGGCTTAATTAGGGTGATCCCTTACATGTATGCCAACATACTTGCCTAACAGGTCGACCAATTGAAACTCTCTTGTATCAGTTGACGGACCAAGGAAATAGTTTTGTGTCCATTTTTGATTGATAGATTTGATTTTTGAGAATTACTAGAAACTGGTACGTGAGGGTGGGGTTACGCTTCAATCAAGCGAAAACCGTCATAGTACTATTCATTAGGAAGTGCGCACATGAGAGCCGTTAGACTGCACGGCGAAGGAGTTCAAAAGAAAACAAAGGTCAAATATTGGGAAATTACCCTAGACAAGGAAGCCACAACATTTTGACGATTTGCGGGTCCATTGCGGGGAAAAAAAACGGGCGTGCTCCCTAGTCAATGATTATCTATGGGGCGGTAATCTAGGCAGACAACCGAACCCGGCACAATACAATACGACTTTAAAGCCTGGCATGTTTATCACTGGGACGATGACAACATGTCCAACGACATCCCTGGAGGTCCTTTTCGGATTCACTCGTCTACATTTTGACGGAATTTAGGTAAAGGCAGCTGGGCTCTAGACTAGCATGGGAATTCCTAGCTAAATTCAATACGCTTGGATCGTACAATGAGCTCTGAACACTCTGGATTCCGGGCCAAACTGGTTTGGAAAGCAATAAAGTTGATAATGAACTGGCTAGGAAATGAACAGAAACGTCACTTTGAAGGACAGAAAAACGAGAAACATTTAAAGAGCAAACTAACCAGTAATGGAACCCTCTAGTGTGTTCATAGGATAATTTCAGCCAAATGGAATGAAGGATTTCCATTCTTTCTTCATAATGCTATGCTAATAGGCTATATAATCACGTTGTTATAAGTGGCGACTTTAATCATATGGTTATCTTGTAATTAAACGTCACAACTAACCCAAAAAAGATATTCCTCAAGGCGGTCAAAGGTTAGTATAGGTCCCACGGTGAAAACGTTGATTGGTAACCACGATGGAGCATAAAACCTGGGAAACGCCTGCTAAACCAATACCAATAGCTCTACAAGCAAACTCAATTTCTACCTCCACATGGTGATCACTGGAAGCTTCTTCGAACTACTGCAGACGTAGAAGGATGGAGGCGGCACTACCGCGCCTAAAAAACGGCCCACAAATAATCGTGGGCCTCTCCTAACCCATTTACAACCAAATTGACCACGAGCCTTGATGAATGTGAGAAGTCTATAACTCGGATCTCTATCTCGCATAACCCGCATAATCAACAAGTGCGGAACAGGAAGTTTGCCGCTTCAGGTATGAAAGGTTTTGTTGATCTTTTCTAAGATAAGCTTAAGGGGGCTACACAGTAGATTTTCAGAATATAATTATTTACTTTTATTCATTTTATTTAGGCGTAACGCAGAGTATATTGAGGCCTAGATACAATGTGCATAGAGCACCATACTTTTAGAATTTTCGGTTGGACAGTTTCTGAGGGACGTTTTCTGTTCTGTTCTCTTTTCTCGAAATAATTGACCTCTTTCGAACCCTCCTACTCTCCGTCTTTGCAACCAATGTCCGAACTAATATCTGCTTAAAAAATACTAATCGAAACCATTCATTTGATATCCCAAATGACCATATTCGATGACAAAAAAAAATTGCAGCCCTCTTTTACATGAAAGGGGACCCCCCCTTAAGTTTAATGCGGAACAATGTAATTCAACACAGTTTCAACTTTTCTACCGAATTTCATGACAATTGAGGCAACTCTTTTTGAGAAAAGTGAGTGTAAACCGATTTTAATATGGTTTTCTTTTCAATATTCAATCCCTATGGGTGAGGAAGATACAGCTCGGAAAACTTAAGGGCAATGTTTATAGTAGAAAAGGAAGGTGCGGTAGACCCTGCCTGAGATAGAACAATGGCATGGGCGCGCATGTAATGAAGTGATCACTCGGGATTAGATTAGCCTCCACCACAAAACTTAACAGGAGAGCTATATCGCGGTTCAGCCTATTTTTAAGGTTTTGTTTGTAAAACAAAACCTTATTAAAATCGGTTTACTGTCTGCCTGTCTGTCCGTCTGTCTGTCTTTTTTTTTTGTTTTTGAGGAGGTGGAAATCTTCAAAAGACACTGGTCTGGACACACCAGCGTGTCGGATTTTTACCCACTAAAACCACCCCCGACTCCCTCCCTGCCACGCGGAACCACCATAAGGTATTACATCACGGGGTGGAGTCAGCTCACTCTAGCTTAATCCCATTTCTTCTATACGCGGCGCACGTGACCGCGCTTTTCTCCTTTCCTCTGCCTTTCGCAATTTATCTTGAATTGATGCGATCATGGAGTTGACCGCATCCCAATTCTCTTGATGTGTTAGCATTTTCGGCACCAGATTTTCTGGTACCAGCACCCCTCCTAGAGTCTCCTCTACGTTCCTTCTTTCTTCCACAAATCTCGGACAGTGGAAGAATACATGCTCTGGGTCCTCTGGGACTCCATCGCAATTTGGACAGTCGGGTGAGGTCTCCAATTTAAACCTGTGGAGGTATTGGAGATATCGTCCATGTCCCGTGAGAAACTGGGTGAGATTATAATTAATCTCACCGTGTCGTCTCTCCAACCACTCCTTGATGGCAGGATTGAGCCTGTGAGTCCACCGACCCTTTCCCGAGCGTTCCCACCGCTCTTACCATCTATTTATGGATCTCTCGGCAACGTTCGGCATCATTCTCGCCAGGGCCATACTAGCTTTGGATGATTTATCACAAACATACTGTACGTGTTGCTTATAGCTGAGCTTCCTGTCTATCACCACCCCCAAGTATTTGATGGCCGGCTTGGAAGTGATGATATGATTCCCGACTCTAAGACAGGCGTTATTTCTCTTCCGGCGCTTCGTGATGAGGACCGCTTCCGTTTTTTCCTCGGCAAGCGTCAGACCAGAGCTCTCCAACCAGCATTTGACAGCATTGATTGCCTCGCTTGAGTATAACTCAGCATCTTCGAGATGCTTTGCGACAACAACCGGTGCAATGTCGTCAGCGTAACCCACCACTGTGGCTTCCTCCGGAAGAGGAAGATTAAGTACATCGTTGTACATGATGTTCCACAGTAGGGGGCCCAATACGGAGCCCTGCGGGACACCCGCGGAAACGACGTACTCCTGCGGTCCGTCATCAGTTTCGTACCAGAGCCTCCTTTCAGTTAAATAACTATCGACAATTGCGGCGAGATAGGCGGGAATACCAACCTTCGCTAGGGATTTCCGGATTAGATTCCAATTGGCCGAATTGAATGCATTTTTCGCGTCCAGGGTTACTACCACGCAATATTTGCTGGGACTACCCTTTCCGTGGATTGCATCTTCGGCCAAGCCAGTAACCAATTCGATGGCATCAATGGTTGATCTGGCTTTACGGAACCCATACTGCCGATCTGAAAGGCCGCCTTGGCGCTCAACTACCGGGAGTAATCTATTATAGATTACCCGCTCTAGCATTTTTCCCACCGTGTCCAAAAGACATATGGGTCGGTATGAGGATGGTTCACCTGGAGCTTTACCAGGCTTAGGCAGAAGCACCAACTTCTGCCGCTTCCATACCGCTGGAAATATTCCCTCGGACATGCACGCTTCGAACAACTCAGCGAACATGTCCGGCCTGGATTTCACGGCAAGCTTAAGGGCCTTATTCGGTACTCCGTCCAGACCCGGTGCTTTATTGTCTCCTATTCTGCCGCAGATCTCCAGGAGCTCGTCTCTGGTGACTGGCGGGATTGCCGTCACATTCAGAGGTGGTTGGAATGTGTCGGTGTTCTCCTCTTGCGGGGGGAATAACCCCTGGATGATTTTCAACAAGAGGGTGGAGCACGTGATCTGCGGAGACGAACGGCCTCTAAATGGTCCCATCACGATTCCATAAGCTCTCCCCCACGGATTTACGTCCGCTTCTGAGCAGAGCTCTCTAAAGTATTTCCTCTTGCTTCGCTGGATGGCGAGCTTGAAGGTTTTGCGGTCTGCCTTGTGGGCACACTCTTTCTGTCCTTGATCCACTCTACCTACCGCCCTCTGAGCCGCTCTTCTGGCTCGGTGGCAGGCTGATCGAAGGCCGGTCAGTTCATCATTCCACCAGTAGTTTGGTCTTCTACGGGGGAATGCGCACCTCCTAGGCATGGACGCGTCACATGCTTTGGCGATGCATTGAGCCAGATGGACAGCTCTTTCCGTAGAGGCGCCTGCTATATCAGGTTGATCTAATCACACCTCTAAGAAGCTCTGCTCATCCAAAGATTTTGCAGACTAGCCTGAAATCTTTTTCGGTTTCGGGCATGATAGCTCTTTGCCTTGAGGTTCGACACATGTCAGCGAAGGGCTGACAAATGTCAGGTCTACAACTGAGCTTGACCCCCCTTTCTGGAAGGTGTTTACAGCACCTTCGTTAGCCCAAACCATGTCCATCTGCGCGAAAGCTTCTATTAAACTGCGCCCCCTAGCATTTGATTCTCTGCTACCCCACTCTAGGGCCCAAGCATTGAAATCACCAGCAATCACCTTTGGACTTCGTCCCCTTGCGTCGAGAACAAGATTATCAAGCATTTGCTCGAATTCAGACAGTGTCAAACTTGGTGGGGTGTAGCAGCTGTATACATATACACCACTTATTTTCGCCCACACATAGCCACTGGCTGCCTGACTTGCAGTACATTGTATGACCTGTCGACCGCAAGCCCATATCGCCGCTCCACCAGTCGAATCTGTGACCCATACGCCACCGTGACGGCTTCTGTACGGCTCACTTATGATGGCGATTTCCATCTCAGATTCGAACGTGGTCTGCTCAAGTAAATCCTGAGCGACCCTGCAATGATTCAGGTTTATTTGAATAAACCTCATTTCCTTATTGCAGTGAGCGCCTTCCTAAATTCCGTCTGTCTGTCTGTCTGTCTGTCCGTCACACGCATTTTTCTCGGAGACGGTTACAGCGATTGACACAAAATTCGGTAGAAAGGTGGGAACTGTGAACGCTCACGCATATAGTGAGTTACATCCTCTTACGATGAATTTAAGGGGGGGTCCCCATACATGCAAAAGGGGGGTGTAAATTTTTTTTTCATCATATATAGCCATGTGGGGTATCAAATTAAAGGTCTCAGTTAGTACTTTTCGAAGCCGGTATTAGTTTTGACTTTAGCTAAAAAGGTGGGGAGTGCGGGGGGTTGAAAGTGGTCATTTTTTTAACGAACCCATTCTCAGGAACTACCAAACCGAAAAATCTGAAAAAAATCAGGGGGCTGCCACTATATGGTGCCTAGGCTCCGAAATACCCTCCATATCGATACCTGTTCAAATAAAGTTAATAATAGCATATTACTATAATTTTTAGTAATTGACAGGAAAACCCCCCTTAAGTTCACTCTAGAATCACAAAATTTTACAGGCTACAGTATAGGTCATGATCTTGCCAAATTTGGTGAAAATCGCATTATTACTAACAAAGTTATACTAGGTCAAATCTGTGCTCCTCTGCAAATTCAAGACTATGAGTGTCAATATCACTCGAAAGTGGCTATTTTCACATAATATATGCATATTTTACGTGCTACATGCTAATGGGACAAATGCACAACCAAATCTCTTTATAAAAGAAATACACAAAACCTTTCATACCTGAAGCGTTTAGCTTCCGGTTTCCCGACTTGTTTTAAACTGTGGATATCTAGCCCGTTTTACGGTTCCCGAAAGTTGCATTGATTGAATGCCGCCACCTCTCAGCCTTGATGAACGTGAACATATTGGGGGACTAATTTAGACTCGGATAACTATCTCGTTGTCATAGTGTTCCGTGCTCGAATGAAAACACCAAAGAGAATCCCCTCTGACAATCAGATGAGAGTGAATACTGAAGCCATTCACAATACAGCCCTCGGTAACACCTATAAAAGGGATATGGACTAGCAATAACGCAGCTACCACCTACATGAGGATGGACGATTCCGTAGCCTACATCATGACGAAATCTATGAGCGATACCACGACCGCCTGGTTGTGGATAAAATCCGGCTCAACAAGTTGCGGTGGGCGGAGCACTTAATCCGTATGGATGAGGATGATCCAGCTCGGAAAGTTCATAAGGGCAATATCTATGGTAGAAAAAAAAGGCGAGGTAGACCCTGCCTGAGATGGAGCAATGGCGTAAGTCAGGACGCCAGACAGCTTTTAGGGCGCAAAACCGGGATGTCTGGAGTTCCTTATTAAGGCAGACCTAGATCGGGTACCGGTTGTTGCGCCGTTGGTGATAATGATGAAAGTTGCATTAGCTTTAACCCTATTTTGGCCGACTTTGGCCGAGTTACTCGCGATTTGTTGTTTATTTGTGTAAAGATTGTATCCGAATCACTTGGTGAAATATCGTTTATCTATTTTATTTGAGGGTTGCGTCTGGCGAGTTGCCTCTACGGTGGCATGAAACCGTAGAGCCATCTTTGCTTATTTGTTTATGTAACATTGGCGAATAAGATCCAGCTTCATCTTAAGGACAGATTTGAATTCAACCACGACGGGGTGATGATAGTCTACATATTTCCAATAGTTTCTGTTAGCGCGTGTTCGCAGAAAGCTTGCCACTTTTTCATGGCTTCGGTTTCAAATCCTGGCATATTATTTCAAGGTTTGATCGTGGGGATAACTTCTTCAATTTTGTCCATGGTCAGATTCGAGAACATGAAAAAGTAGCGAACCATGTCCTCTTTTTTCAAGTTCCTGTTATCTGGCACCAACGTTTTCCCCATTTCTCCCGACAACCTGGTACTAACCTTTCAAGGAATTCCTCTGAATTGGTTTGTTAGACGTCACCCTGTTGACATTGCTATCTATCAGAAGAAGGCGAAGTCTTCGTCCATCAAACAGAACATCCATTAGAATATCGCCATGGTCGCTATCGCAAGAGAGTCTGCAGTTTCAGTCTAGGATTCTTAAAATTAAAGTTTAAGCGCTCCTGGTGCCACTCCGTTGGATCCTCTCCGCAAAGGAAGCTTCCGTAGCATTTGGCGCTGGTTAGCTGTGCTAGCTCTCAGTACCATCGGTGCGACCAGATCTTGGGCACCTATTGCCTCTTGGTATTTACTTTGTGATATGCAGGATACTCCCGTTCCAAAGCCAAATGCTTACTGCTTCTGCATACATCGCCTTCATAAATATAGAATTCGACCGCAGCGTGATTATTCAAACACTTTACGACAAACTTAAACGAAGAAGATTTCGCCGAAGCTGTTTGAGCACTCCGCTAAATTTTTCTTCGGCCTCTAAATCCTTCAGAAAAAGGGTTTGGAACCTCCCACGTTTCGGTGCAAAAGTAAACTACGGAGTTTTCACCTAATCGAGCTCTGCGGTGGTCCCCTTCCTTTTCCCATTTTATGCCGGCATTTTCAGCCCCTATTCATTTCATTGGGAATCCGCCTAACTCGCAAATTTTTATGGAGGCAACTTTTGTTTAATTTTCTTTAATATAAAGAAATTGTTGTTGAAGGTGGGCCACCGCTAACGAGCAGAACAACGCTAGCCGCTACAATGCCATCGGATTCCATTTGAAAAACACTCACAAGTGTGGAGTACAGACTTGGTCTCCGTGGACGTATTTATGAGAGAGACGAACTGGCAGTGGATAGGTCACACATTGAGAAATTACGATAATTCCTTCTTGTGGAGTGTACCATAACTTGGAATCTACAATCCTATGATGGCATGAACAGTGGAGGAAGAGTTTAAATTTCTCATAAAATCGGGAGGTAGGGAGAATGAGTTGAAGCCCATTTTCAAAAGTCGACAGTAATGGCGAGTAGGTGTGGTGACTACATTGCATAGATGTTTTATGGTAACCATATATGTATGTATATAACATGTAATTAGGTTTTCTTGCTAATTTTCATCTTTCGCTTTATTGTTGAAGGGAATGGAATGTTTGCCTAAAAAGATAAATAAATATGGACATCAGTGGAAAAAGAGATATTTAAACTTTCACTGAAAGTTAGTTTAAATTTATTAGAAGTAAGGAGGAAACCTTCAAAACTGTTCTGTGGAATCCACACTCTTTCTAGGTCAATTATTCTGTTCAAATTAGAGTCTAATGCGGCTAATCTCATTACTTATCTGGGGCAATATTTAAATTTCCTGTGATTATCGAATCCTTTCCAAGGCTTTGCAAAAAACCCTTTTGTTCCTTATTCTGCCCTGGTTTTGTGGTAAGCACAGAATATTTAATCGAACTCCTCACATCTATTGTCTTTCGGTAGTCCGCGGGGTATGAATCCAAACTTCCAGCCATTGTGTAATTCATCAATCTCATAACGATTCCACGTTTCGGTGGTTCACCTCCCTCTCTTCCGCTTTCTCGCCGGTTCTTTTCATCCTGTTGCGATTATAATGACACTTAATATTTATTCATTGTAAATATTCATGACGTCCACGGTTATGCCAATACCTCACTGTACCCTTATCCGTGAGATCCTTTGTTGAAGCGATGACTCTCCTTCTACTTTGGCAGATTCGAAAATGGTGAGTCGTAGAGTGTGTCATGTTTTATTCATTGCATAATACAGCTTGGATACAGCTTGAATAGGTGCATTGTGCATAAATGGATGGTATTATGTCAGTGTCATCCGATAATACATATTTTACTGGCAAAATGCAGGAAAGTCATTAAGTTCGACAACTTAAAAGCACTAGAAGGGTTGTGGTATCACAGCTAGTGTTGGAACTTGGTGGTTGGAGTTATTTTTAATTGAATTCTGTCCCTTATTATTCTATCTATCTAGATGAAATTCATGTTGTAGTAAATGAAGGGAGGAGCTTCGTCTTCGATAAAAAGACGTTTTGATAAGGTTTAAAGTTTAATTAATTGTAGCCAATAATATGCACTTCATCCTGTCTTCCTTTTTCCTGTTTTCTCTTTTCTTAAGCCTTTGCCCCGTTTATAAGCAGGGTCGGCTTAATCAGGTTCGCCTTTGGGCTTGGTCCAAGACCTGACCTGGATGGAATCGTCAGGCTTTCAAATCACCATTCGGCCGGTCTTTTAGTCGCTTTCGATCCATTTTGATGTTCAGACCAATCTGGACAAATGACATCAACGCAAATTACATATCCATATCATCGAAGACGCCTCATTGGTAAATTTGCTGGTGCAACTTTATATCAATTTTCCGTTCCGTGGTGGTGTTAGGATGTTCCCCTTTTAGAGGCGCAATTCGGCGTAGTTCCGCCATTTGGAAGCCCAATTCGTTGGCATCATAACGGACGCCACGCGTTTCAAACATGCCTAAGTCTCGACGAGAAGACCACCGGGCTTGTCGCGGACATTCTGAAGGAACTGCCCATATGCCGGTTTTCACTTTGTGAATAAGCTGCTGATATTGAGCGACTGTATCTTCAGCCAGCTGCTTCGAGAAATGAAGCAGGTGGGCGGGGATAAGGTCAGCTCACAGCTGTGGAAGTCACTTTGGACGCAGCGACTTCCAGAGCTTACCTGCACTATTTTCGCCTGCACGGACTCGGGATCGCTGGAGGTGTTATTTGCCACCGCTGATAAAGTCCACGAAGTGTACTCCCTCCGTGGTCACGAAAGTATCCAGCGACACACGACAACAGACCGACGATCTAAAACAAACCAACGCAGCAGTTTCAAAACTGCCAGCGACTGTGAGTACTTTGCCTTGCGTTGCGGTTTAAATGTTGAAAAGGGTAAATTCTTACAAAAACAAGGTACATTTCTCGGCCACATGATCACCCCTAACGGAATTCAACTAGACCCAAACAAGATGTAAGCTATTTAAAGCTTCCAGTCCTTCAAAACCGTGAAGGATATCCGCAGGTTTTTGGGCATGTAAAACTTCTATCGTCGTTTCCTGCCCAAAGCCGACATCATCGGTCCTTGCCAGACTAGCATGGTTACAAACATTGCCTCACAATCATCGACAGGTTTACCCGGTGGTTTGAGGCAATACCTCTGACTAAAATTACAATCATGTGCCCAGGCCCCCTGTCATGAGTGGACTTCACGTGATAATCCGTCATGGTCGCAGCCTTTGTCTTTCGTCGTCTTCCGCCTTCGCAAAGCCCATCGGCAAGAATTCGTGGCCAACCCTGCAGAGATGGTGTACGAGGTGGCTCTCTGACGACCCTGTACTGGATACTAGGGCGGAGTTAAGTGACTCCAGCATGCTGCGTCTGCTCACAAACATCGTTTTAAAACTGCACCCGACTCCACCTTCCCGACATACTACGCTTGAAGTTGACACCCCCCGGAACTTCCAGGGATAATCACAGACCTTCATTAGGGTGGACGCTGGGTCGAGTGTTGAGACTGAAACTATTCGCGGAATCGAAGGACGCTGTAACAAATCGTTGGATAAGTACAAGGTTTGCTCGGTAATATCATTTGTGGAATTACGTCCCGGATTCTTCCGCTAAACCCGCGCAGTTTCAGCTGAGGGCGGAGTAATGTCAGGACGCAGCAGAGACGTGGACTATTGAACCCATAGTTTGCCGATGTACTGAACCAGACCAGCCACATCTGGGAGCCTAGATCTAAAGCGTTATTCACAGAACCGGAATAAATCCTGTGAAAGTTGAAAAAATAAAATTCAAATAAGTGAAAAGTGCTGCTTATAGTTAAATTGCTGTTCTGGTCGCTGATGCCGTTGATGTTCATCATAAAGCTAGCACTGTTTCTGCTTCTGCGGTTGAACCGTCTCTTTATTGAGAGTCTGCTGATACTCGAGCTTGTGAATGATTAAGGCCTTTTGCTTCTTCAGCTTTTGCTCGGACTAAGTCGAAACAAGAGGAATTAAGTAGGTTTTCCGAGCAAAACGATTATGCGTCTGTATGCTAAATATTGGCATCCTAACTGGAAAGATCAAGGAACTCGCAAGAGTCCTTCGGAAAAGGCGCATTTATATCTGCGATCTGTAAGCAGCCCGATGGTCTTTTGCCAAAAACGGCGCCTTAGAAAGCGAACGCGGTAAAAATGAGTATAAACTTCTCTACTTTGGTAGCCCACAGACTCAATACGGTGTTGGCATTGCCATCTTAGAGGGTTTCCGTGATGTCATTTAAAAGGTCTAACGATTTGATGACCGGCTGGTGAAGCTCACCACCAGCTGGTCGTATTATTCACCTTTTCACCACGCACGCACCACAGACAGGTCAACCTGATGTCGAGAAAGATGCCTTCTGGCAACTTCTCGATGCAAAGACCTGCAGCGTGCCTGCTGATGATTCTATCATCATTGCCAGCGACCTTAATGATCAAGTGGGCGAAAAGGCAGACGGTAACAGGTGCCATGGGAAAAAGGGGTTTAGAGCCCGCGATCAGAGTTGTGAGCATATAATTGATTTTGCGGACACCCATGACCTCGTAATTATGAATAAAACAATGAATACCAACCATTACGATTGTGGATGAATCGTGGAATCCAATTAAAGACACGATCTACAAAGCCGCCTCTGCAACCCTCGGGGCCACCAAGCCAGGTAAGCGGTACATCAACCGAGATACTTGGCTTTGGATCTTGAAATGAAGGTCCGTGGAAAGAAACGCCTCTACCATAAGTTTCTTGACGATACACCAATTGGAAAATTTATAAGGATGCCAACCGGGAAGCAAAAAAAAAGCCATCGCTATCACTCGAGCGGGACATTACAAAGATCTTTACGATAAATTAGAAAGATCTGTATAGACTTGCCAAAAGTCGACATGCCATGCACACAGGGTATTGAAGATTTCTGCTGCGTTAATCACAGAACGGTACTTTGCTTACCGACTATCGAGCCACGGCGGATAGATGACGAGAATATTTCGATCAGATTTCAATTGAAAAATTTGTTGGTCCTCTACTTCCACAGTCATGGCCACCATTTGGAGCAGTTCCACCTGTCGGCGCAATTATGCCATCCCCATGTACTCGAGGAGGGCCGTCAGACCTCAGTCTGCAAGGGACTCATTGGAACCGGGATGACCCTTTAAAGGCATATACGCCAGTAGAATTCCTGGAGGATATGTTCTCGACCCGGTTATTTGCGGTTGGCTCCTTTGTGGAAGTTTCATGGTGCTTGTGCACTCTATATAAACCTACCTACATAAACCTGATTGTAGTCTCCAAATCAATCTGTGTCCGAAGAGGGCCGTGGGATTATGCCTCCACGGCAGGTACTCACGTTAGACCTCCAGGAGTTTAATGTCAGCGTAGCTGAAGTCGAGGAAGCAATAAAAACGAATGAAAACGTTGAAAGCAGCAGGACCTGACGATCTGTGGAAAGCGGTAGCAGTGGGATTTGCATCGTGATTTGACTTCGGATACCAGTCGACTTAGCTATGAATGAGTACCTGAGTCAAATCAGGGTAATAATCTCGGGCGAGCGCAATACTGACCACATTGCTTCCGACAGGCTATTGTAATCCTGTCGTGTACCGTTACGTGTTCTAACACACTTCAAGGCCCTGATCCAATATGGATTGTTGCGCCAACGATTATTATTATTCAGGAGGGTAGAACACCATCTGACTGGCAACAAAGGACCACAGTTCTAATTGGTCCAGCAGAATGTTCAAATTACCGACCGATCCAGTTATGAAGATTTGACCGTATTCAGGTTGAAATTACCGTGAATTAAGCCGGATCTGTCAAGAATGCGGATAATATACGCTCCGCGGTTATTCATGGAGAAATACCGAGAGAAGCAGCGTCTTCTTTACATTGCATTCCTGGTTCTGGAGAAAGCGTTTAACCGTGTGTCGAACGAACTCATCTGGTATGCTCTAAGACAACACGTAGTGCCAGAAGAACTCGTATGTACGCTGAATTCAATTGCTCTACCATGATCTGCCCAGACCTGAGCAATTTAAATATCTCAGGTCAATGCTATCAGCTAATAGAGAACTGTGCTATGAAATTGCTCCACGCATTAACGCAACCTGGATGAAGTGACATTTCACAACTGGTGTCTTTGTGATCGACGTATCATCGAACGTCTTAAATCTAAAATTTACCGCGAGTGCTAGCTGACTATAAAAGACAATGAACGGCGTCTTGCGGTAATGGAGACAAAGATGTTTCGTTGGACTAGTGGCGCGGCACGTTTTGATCACATCCAAAATGAACGCGATTGATATGAAGTTGCACCGCTCGTGGAAAAACTACGAGATAGGCATCTTCGATGGTATGGTCACGTCATTTGCGCTCATTTGCCAATATTAGTCTGAACATCGAAATCGATGGGAAGCGTCCAAAAGGTTGGCCGAAGCAACGGTGGGTTGATATGATGGATGGGGATTTTGATGGAACTAAATGGCGAAATCGATCACAACGAGCCAACCCGCTTGTGAGCGGGACAAAGGCTGAATGAAAAGAAAAAGAATATGTCGGATACCAATCGGCTTAGCTTTGAATCTAAGTCAGATCATGGTAATAATCACGGTTAAGCTGACCAAAGGGCCTCGTATAGATTACCATTTTTCTATATTGTATCGCAACGTCCTTGAATGAAGTGCACTAACGCGCTTCAAGATCTAGGTCCAATTGGATTGTCGCACCAACGATTATTTTCCGAGATGTCACAATCTTGATAGATACTGGATTTTACCTAATACTAGTAAGTGCCAAGCATTAGGTTCGGGCGATCCTATCTACTAAAAAATGTATAGGAGTTCTGGTGCTGGTGGTTTGTTGATTCCCGCAATATCGAACACGTTTGCAGAATGGTGTACTTCTGCATGGTTTGAACTAGACTGTGTGAGAGCCCCAGGACATCTGGAGATTTGGCTACAATAGCTGCAGCTGACAATATTATGGGAACTACAACTCCTTTCATGAGAGGCCAAATTTCTTTGATTTCCCGAGCCAGTAGCTCAGAGTTCAGCTGCTTTTCCACGTATTTCCTTTCAACATTACTATTATGAGGGCTAGCAAAGCACCATCAATAACACATGCGGATCGACTAGTCTTGGCAACTAACAGTGGAGCTAGAAATGAGATGTTCCAACGTCTCTAACGTCAAACTACAGATTCTGCACTGGTCGGTCTCTATCAAAATGAGCTTTCTATTAGCTGGGGGTGACCATGCCATCACATATAAATCCCTTCGTCTCAGCAAAGAGCTGCCCACACAGACACCTGTTCGACAAATGCAAATCGACAAATTGCAGTGCACTTCGACTACCATTCGTCGATCCGCTCCTGGTATGGCTTCACCTCACTCAGAGAATTGAAAGATCGATCTTTCAACTTAAGCGGAGTCAGCCCACAGTTTGCTCTATAAACAGTCGCATGCAAGGGATGCGCCTGATCTTTGATGTTAAAGTAAGCGCGTAGCGAGCCGACTTGGCGGTGAGGTTGTGCCGCAACGTTAACCACGCTTTTGCTTCTAATGTCACGAGGCAGGTTCATCCGCTCCACGTCAAAGTTTGGGTGATGCATTCGGAATTTGGACAAAGTAGTCCGTAGCTACCGCTGGACGTTTTCAAGATCGGTCTTCGTCCACTGCATTATTCTGAATGCATAACCCAAGGAATGGATAGCGAATATATTCAGTGCGCTTTTTAAGGTTTTGTGTAAACACAAAACCTTATTAAAATCGGTTTACTGTCTGTCTGTCTGTCTTTTTTTTTTTTTTTTTTGTTGAGGAGGTGGAAATCTTCAAAAAGACACTGGTCTAGACACACAAGCGTGTGGGATTTTTTCCCACTAAAACCACCCCCGACTCCCTCCCTGCCACGCGGAACCACCATAAGGTATTACATCACGGGGTGGAGTCAGCTCACTCTAGCTTTGTCACCTTTCTTCTATACGCGGCGCACGTGACCACGTTTTTCTCTTCTCCTCTGCTTTTCGCAGTTTATTTTGGATAGATGCGATCATGGAGTTTACCGCATCCCAATTCTCTTGATGTGCTAGCATTTTCGGCACCAGATTTTCTGGTACCATCACCTCCCCTAGAGTCTCCTCTAGATTCCTCCTTTCTTCCACAAATCTCGGACAGTGGAAGAATACATGCTCTGGGTCCTCTGGGACTCCATTGCAATTTGGACAATCGGGTGAGGTCTCCAATTTAAACCTGTGAAGGTATTGGAGATATCCTCCGTGTCCCGTGAGAAACTGGGTGAGATTATAATTAATCTCACCGTGTCGTCTCTCCAACCACTCCTTGATGGCAGGAATGAGCCTGTGCGTCCACCGGCCCTTTCCGGAGCGTTCCCACCGCTCTTCCCATCTATTTATGGATCTCTCCCTCTCAGCGTTCTTCGTCCGCGATGAGGAAGAGGTTGGCTTTGCATTGTATATGTTCGCCATCTCATCTGCCAAGATGTCAATCGGCATCATTCCAGAGATGACGAATGTTGCATCATCTGAGACAGTCCTGAAGGCAGAGCATACCCTTAGGGCTGTCCTCCTGTAGACTGAACTTAGTTTGGTAGCGTTCCCTGACATCCACAACGCCTCCCTCCAAACTGGGGTTGCATAGAGCATGATCGAGGTCACCACCCTGGCTATAAGCAACCTAGAGGTATGCCGTGGCCCTCCAATGTTCGGCATCATCCTTTTCAGGGCCATACTTGCAGTGGATGATTTGTCGCAAACATACCGCACATGTTGCTTATAGCTAAGCTTCCTGTCTATCACCACTCCCAAGTATTTGATGGTCGGCTTGGAAGTGACGATATGATTCCCGATTCTAATACAGGCGTAATTTCTCTTCCGGCGCTTAGTGATGAGGACCGCTTCCGTTCTTTCCTCCGCAAGTGTCAGACCAGAGCTCTTTAGCCAACTTTTAACAGCACCGATTGCCTCGCTTGAGTATAACTCAGCATCTTCGAGATGCTTTGCGACAACAACCAGCGCTATGTCGTCAGCGTAACCCACCACTGTGGCTTCCCCCGGAAGGGGAAGATTAAATACATCGTTGTACATGATGTTCCACAGTTGTGGGCCCAATACGGAGCCCTACGGGACACCCGCGGAAACAACGTACTCCTGGGGTCCGTCATCGGTGTCATATCAGAGCCTCCTTTCAGTTAAATAACTATCGACGATAGCAGCGAGATAGGCGGGAATACCAACCTTCGCTAGGGATTTCCGGATTAGATTCCAATTGGCCGAATTGAATGCATTTTTCACGTCCTTGGTTACTACCATGCAATATTTGCTGGTACTATCCTTTCCGTGAATTGCATCTTCGGCCAAGCCAGTAACCAATTTGATGGCATCAATGGTTGATCTGGCTTTACGGAACCCATACTGCCGATCCGAAAGGCCGCCTTGGCTCTCAACAACCGGGAGTAATCTATTATAGATTACCCGCTCTAGCATTTTCCCCACCGTGTCCAGGAGATATATGGGTCGATATGACGATAGTTCACCTGGAGGTTTACCAGGTTTAGGCAGAAGTACTAACTTTTGCCGCTTCCATGCCACTGGAAATATCCCCTCGGACATGCACGCTTCGAACAACTCAGCGAACATGTCCGGTCTGGATTTCACGGCAAGCTTAAGGGCCTTATTCGGTACTCCGTCCAGGCCCGGCGCTTTGTTGTCTCCTGTCTGTCTGTCTGTCTCTCTGTCTGTCTGTCCGTCACACGCATTTTTCTCGGAGACGGTTATAGCGATTAACGTCAAATTTGGTAGAAAGGTGGGAACTGTGAACGCTCACGCATACAGAGAATTACATCCTTTTACGTCGAATTTAAGGGGGGGTCCCCATACATGCAAAAGGGGGGTGTAAAATTTTTTTTCATCAAATATAGTCATGTGGGGTATCAAATTAAAGGTCTCGATTAGTACTTTTCAAAGCCGATCTTACGGCTAAATTTGTCTAGTATTCGCAACAGACTTCTGAGATGGTCATCAGTACCAGCATACAACTTGATGTCATGAAATAGTTATCAAGTGTGCCAGTTCCCACTGAGCTTGTAGGCCTTATTTAATTCCAAAACTATGTCCTCTTGCAACAGGAGGAACCACTTTCGACCACAGTACTCCCAAATCTCCCAAGGCTCACCTCTTCTTATTTCATAGAGGGTGGCCCGCGGATCTAAAAAAATCCTGGGAGAAAAAATGACTCCTAATTGGTCCGGGGCACCGTATTATGGAAAGCGAAATTTGGGGTCCATCAATCTTCAAAGGGAACAACTTGCTTCAATTTAAAGTACCTTTTTGGGTTGGAATTTTGGCATCTACTGAATCAATTAGGTACTGCTGACTGGCAAACATCAGCTATTTCCTGTGTATCTTGGAATTGGTGTTGTTATAGCAAAACTATTCGAGTTTAGCTTGAATGTGGCATTGTATTGTCCTTTACAAAGGCCACAGAAAAGATTTGCCTTGAAGTATCTTATAAACTTCTCGGTCAACAACTTATTTAAATTTTTGCTATTCCTTTCAAGTCATCCTCCTTTCGCAGTGCTGAAGAATGGCTTTCTTCCGTCTTTTGTTCAATTTCTGAAAAGGTTCAGGTAATGAATTGGTGGTCAACGGCAACAGAATGTCCTTTTCGGTACAGAATAGTAGCCACTCGTGCGTTGTTCAACCAAAGTTGTCATATTAGACTGACATACCATGTGACATACACGTGTACACTCGTACTTTTCAAAGCCGAAAAATTTCCTTCTAGTTGTTTCCTTGTAAAGTGGTTCAAGTGCATACTTAACCGTAAAGCTGCTGTCATTCCATTTCTTCTTCTTCCAGAAAAATAAGATGACATTTTCAACTTATCCCATTTCCTTTTCTATCTTTCCTTACATTCATGAATCTCGTCTATCAAGGGAACACGAAGATTAGTTTGTCTTGACCTGCAGGACTTCTTTGGATTATCCAATGTTTCCTACAGCTCTCCGTTGATCATGCTTCCATAGAAGTCGGAAATGTCCTTATTTAGTCCTCGACTTGGTGCTCGACATCGGTATGATGAGAATTTTCCTGACAGTATCTATATATGTATTTTTGGATGGATATATTTTTCAACCTGAAGCTTTAGCTCCTTTTTTGTGGTGTAGGAAAATTAATTATAAATGAGGACATTACAATTTTGTTACCAAGAGGAAGTTCCGTATTTATGAAGGTTAAGCGAAATGACAGCCAGAATTACACATGGAGTGAATTGCAGGAATTAGGATAAAGGCATTAGAATCAAATCGTAATTGGTGTGAGTTTTTGGTGTTGCTGGAGATTTATCCGCTTGATTTTGATGGTTGTCAGGCTCTTGGCTTTTAAATTCTTTTGGTAAGGTCGCTTGGGTGTCATTTCAAATCATCTGAGCAAAACTTTTGTAAACCAAATTTGAATTTATATTGAAAGTGTTAATTCCTGTTTAAAATGTATTCCTAACTTTGCGGTTTATCCATTCTTATCTTAATTATCTCGCCTCAAAGGTGGGGCTTATTGTTCAGAGAAATGCTGCATTTAACAATAGGTTCATTTATCTTTATCAAAAGGACGATTTATTCATTAATTGTGTGGATCACAGCAAGTTGCCGATTGCTTTAAAATTTCATTAGAACCCCCTTTTTAAGGACAAACCAACCTCTATTTATTTGGATCCCATTAATGCGGTTTTCTGTGTTTCTCTTAGTGGCAACACAAGAAATAAATCTTTTCTGATAAGAAGCGTTTCTGCTTCATTTAAGTCTTTGAATATTTCTAGCTGATAAATAAACTTACGGAAAATCTAGCTATGATACAATTACACTTAATTTAATGCGGTATCTAGTCTAGACTTGCAGCAATCGACTGTATCCCATAATTGTTCACCGTCATTGGGGCTCCTACTGCAGACTCTTATAATGAGCATGAATAGTATCTTGTGTCGATTTCCCTTTTCATTTGTGAGATTGAAGGAATACAATCGATTAGATTCTTGTCGATATCTTTGCTAAGGACGTTTATATAGACTTGAATACACGTTACCAGCATCCTCGTATATATAGTGAACAGAGAGCTGAAGTAATCATTCAATAGCTAACATGTTTCCTGCAGATTGTGGTGTGGTAATCTTTGAAGACATCCCCATCAAAGTATTTACTTATGAACGATTAAGTGTTTCATTTGTACTAATCGGATTATCATGGGAGCTATTAAATGGATCCAAAGGGTAGCAACAATTTCAGGCCTTTATTAGTATTCACAATGGAGAATGCGTTCTAATGGGCTTTTTATGATGGATGCCACCAATTTTGGGAGGCCGTTCTGTTTGCTACGTCATGTTGGGCCATAGTAGTATAGTGACTACTTTAATTACTGACAATTGAAGGAGCTCCTTTAAAAATCGATTCGAGACTTCGATCAGTACTTTTCCTCACTATCGGGGTAGACGACATTTCCCAGGAGGCAATTAAAAGTCATCAATTACATATTTGATAGTATATATGTGCACGTGCACAGGGAGAAACAATGGGAAGATACTTCGGAGGACACATCAGGTAGAAATCCTACAGAGGCTCTCGAAGGAATCGGGCCATAAAGCCTGAAAAGGCAGGACCGGGCAGGGAGAGGTCAAGCCGAACGACCTTGACATAGACCTTCTAACGCTAAAGTCGGACGGCGAAGCAGAAAGAGAAGAGCTCCAAGCACTAATGGAGTCGAAGACAAGCACTAAAATAGCCCGGGTAAACCACCACCATGCAAACGCTGCATCTGTAGTAATTTTAAGAGCAATTTCTAAGGATAACATTGGAATAGTGCTGGCTCTAGGACCCTGGATTTACCGGGGGCAAATTTGCGATCTATAAGGAGGAAATATGCTGGTGATTTGGGATTCCTCTTGTGAAAAACCAAGAGCTTGTATCATTCTCAAAAGAAACTTAAGATAAGCATTTCTTTCAAGGTTTCTTACTGGAGATTTTCTGGCTGTCTAAGTCTCACTGGAAATTGGCGGAAGAATTCGAGGGCACGACACCCGGATTCCACCGGAATTAGTCGTTCGTTAGATTGGAGAAATTTTACGAGAGAAAGGCGCTACTACTTCTTCTCGGCTTTGATACCGACACTTACCATGAGATCTGACAAAGCAGCGACATTAATCGAGGAGGTGAGTACCTTCTGGAATTCATCCTCATAACAAGTTAGAAATATATAACGTAAGGAGCAATCCAACATTCGTGACCAGCACGCAAGTGGTACTAGACATAACTATAAAGAACACTCTGATAAGCGGCTTGGTCAAGAATTGAGCCTTCCATGTTAGATCGTAGAATAATCAGATTCGACATTGAGGGTAACTCGGAAGTAAATAGAATAACCAGAAATTCCAGGAGAACAGACTGTGACTCCTACACAAGACGCTTGAGTGACAACATGGCTCATCTACAGGGGGAAAATCTGATCTTTTGCTGGAATGAAGCCTCTTTGGTATCGGCTAACAAGTTAACAGACTTGTTAGCACTGATGAAGGGAACAAGTGGTTTCTGAAATATCGGTATTTGCAAGAATAAATATTTACACCAACAAAAAGAAACAACAAGTTTTTTTTTTATCTCAAACACTTGGTTTAGTTGGTCGCCTCCATATTTAACCAATTCGGCTGTAACTCCATCGGCTGTACTTTTAAGCGGGCGGATTGTATTCAAGACAGAAGTGCTCAGTATTTGCTTATATTCACTAAATGTAGCGCTGGATGGCGCATAGCAGCTGTATATGTGACCTCGTTTAACCTCCTAAAAGCAGTCCTCATCACTTGAATTTCTGTGTGAGCTTTTTTGGAGCCTGGCGGTCACTTTGAGTGTAGTTCTCATTAACTTACCAGGAAATTCTTCTGGCTCTTGCCCTCCGCATCCCTTGCTTTGCTTTCACCTGTTGTCCGAACCAGCACACACCTTCGCAATGTGGCCAAAGTTGGGGTATCTAATGCTGTTTCTCTCGCTTTTCCTGGTAGAGGCGGAGAAGAAGGTTCTGACAGGGTGGTAGTCCCTTTTCCTTTGCGGCTGAAGTTTCCTTCTCCAAAGCCTTCCTCTCCTATTTTTTGAAGAGTTGGGCAATAGTGTCACTGACAGGCTTGCCGTAGTCAGGTGTGTAGTTCCTCTCATTAAGGGAATTGCTATACTATCCTTTCTGACTGACCACGCCTTGGACACCGAGTGCAGGTTTTCCATTGAGGTGGAGGGCCTAGTTTTCTCCGTGGGGAACATGAATCTGGTGAGGCCTCCAAAATATGTCCCTCGGCCACGAACGAATTTGTCGAAGTGGCGGGTGGATTCTAAGTCTGTGACTTCTTATTACCTGGAGAGTTACAATCGTTTATTTCCATCTTCATGTGTTTGTGGACACCCTTAGTGTAGTGGTAAACTACCACGATAATGCCGTATCCGAGTTTTATCAAGATACGCTCAAGCGTGGCAACAAAGTTTGAATTCTCACTCCTACAAATATTTTTTTCAAAGCTTTTTTTAAAAAATCAATTGAGCCGGCAAGGCTTACTCGGTCGTCAGGGAAAATTTCACACTGCACTAACAACAACGCTCTTTTTATCATTTTTATGGATGTTGCCGATCCAAGCATTTGCGCAACATCAGCAAGCTAAGCATGATGTCTAGCATCACAACAACACTACTGGTTCCTCAATCTCCTCGAAGGTGTGTCCTCTACCACTCCAGAAACTCGCCCTTGCGCGGAAAGAGTTCGAATAAATACTTAAGTTGGATATATGCAAATCTTCGAACAGCAGTTCGTCACCTCCCCTCCATTTGGTTCCCAAGCCCAATGGAGAATGGGAATGGGAGATTATAGACACCTGAATGATCAAATGATTTCAGACCGGTACTCCATTCTATTTGACCGTGAATCTCGGCCAGAAGGCCCAGAGGATATTCTAAAACGGCAATTTACACACCTTTCGGACTCGTCGAGTTCACACGGTTGCGGCGCAAACTGTGCAATGCGGCGCAAACCTTCTGATGTCTCGAGTGTAATTTTCTCCATGAAAATTTTTCGAAAAAATTTTTAAAAAAATTTTCAACGTTGACTAATGAAAATTTCTCCAAGAGCAGGGGAAATTTCTAGGCCATTCCATCACTGCTGACGGAATTCAATCCGGCCTAGTCAAAGTGCAGGCAATCCCGAGTTTTTCGCTGCCAAAGATGGTCGAAGACCTTAGAAGGTTCTTGGGCCTGGTAGACTTCTACCGTCGTTTCCTGCCTAAAGCCACTCACTACTAAACATTACAAAACGGGTCTCTGTTTGGTCCTAAGACTAAAGAGTCGCGAGTGGTTGCGTGGTCTCCAGAAACCGTTCAAGCATTTAAAACCACCAAGCAACGGTTGGTTGACGCTACTCTTTTGGTATTCTCATAACAATATGCACCTCTAGCCGTGTTCGTCGATACTTCGGACACAGCAACAGGTGCTGTGAAGAGCGGATTCCGTGCTTTGGCGTTCCCGCCGTCAACATCATAGACTCTCTTCTCGGAGCTCGGAAAGCTCCTGGGATTCAAACCTCAGCGGACATACCGCAGTCCGATGAGACTGGACCGGACAGTGAAAGCAGCTATTATGGCGCCCCCGTGCAGCCGTTCGCGAAGAGTTTACTGCCAGCCTTATTGAGCTAGTGTTGGCGGACAACATTCGATTCTCTGGCGACCTGGTCCTTGACAAAATAGACGGCCTTGGAGAGACCGATCTGTTGCGCCTACTACGAGAGACCGTGCCTAAATTAATGTTACTTCCGTCATCCTGTCACCCGTAGCCAGCAGTCTACATGCCTGCGAGCTTGAAGTTTGCACTCACGGTCTGGTGAGGACTGATGGCCTCTGCAAGCCGCTACGGCCACCATTCGAGGGCCCCTATAAGGTACTCGAGCTTGGGGACCACTCGTTTAGTGTGGATGTCGGTGGCAAGCCGAAGAAGATCTCCTTGAACCGGCTAGGGCCTTTCTTCCAGGAAGTAAGTGGCACTAGGAGGAAGTGAGAGCACCGCGTTCGTTCTGACGTTCCCTAGTTGACCGGGTAGCATCGCTGCGGGTTCTTTCGCCGAAACGCCTAGCTGGGGCGAAACAATATCGGGCGCCTAGGGAGCGGGATTACTTAATCATCATTATCAACGACCCACAAGGAAAAGCAAATAAGGAACTCCAGACATGTTGGCTTTAGGCCAAGGTCCACCAATTCGATATCCCTTAAAGTTGTGTGGTATCCTGACTTACGCAATCGCTCTATCTCAGTCTGCCTTGTCGTTTTTTTCTACCATACATATCATCCATATGGGTTAAGTGGCCCACCCACCGCAACCTATTCAGCCAGATTCTATCCACAAGGGATGGTCACGGTATCACTCATAGATTTCGTCGTTATGTAGGCTACGGAATCGTCCATCCTCATGTCGGGGGCCAAAAATTCATCAGAGGATTCTTCTCTCGAACTCGGCCAAGAATTCGCAATTTTTCTTGATAAGAACCGAAGAAGTCTTGATGACGGCGGTTTCTACGTCCTGGGTCGTTCCTTCCATGATATCGATATCGTCAGCTTAGGTCAGTAGTTTGATGGACTTAAAAAAAATGGTGCTCCTCGCATTTATGTCACTATCATGCATCACTTTTTGCAGGGGCAGGTTAAAAAGGACACATGATCGCGCATCCGGCCTCGTTGTCAGCCCTTAGGCATTGGTGCGTTGTCCCACACCTTTTGTCGATGACCAGATCGCCAGAGAGTCGAAGGTTCTCCTCGTACACCAGCTCAGCCGGGCTAGCAGCAAACTCTTCCCTGTATTGCGATGGGCGTGGATTTTGCTGCTGGGGAAATCGGTTTTTCGGTCTGGAGATGGCCTGTACCTACCACAAAATTGCGTCCACAAAGGAGGTCGTATACTGTAAGGCCGCACCACCCAGCGAACTCAGTTTTTTGGAATCGCATTAAAAGTATATGGGGTGGTACATTTCGTGGCTTGTTCCGCAAACCTACGGTGGTACCAGCACATACTGGAATTCGATGTGGACCGCGGTGCACGCCTACCCGCAAGGCCAACTGGATACACAGGAGACCTGGTAACTCAACACAGAATCGGAAAAAGGAATATTAAGTATTTGAGATATGAAAGTGGTGTGTTTTTCTTCAAGTAAATAGCCTTGAGTACCCAGCTCTGCTATGTATACGTACCCCTAAGAGACACAAGGAACCCTAATGTCTAATTTAAGGCAAGATTGCGGTAGAAAAGTTCTCATTCAATTGAGATTTTCTGGACTTTGCGACTCCCCACTTAGATAATTTTCTGGTTCCAAAAATAAGATGCATTTGTGAAAAGTACAATGTAAGACCTTCTATTTGATACCCCACATGGCACTATTCTATGAATAAAATACACACCCCTGCTCACATGTAGTGGGGCTTCCTCAAACTCCTTCCTCCTCTTTCTACATACATATGCACGTTGCATATGAAGGAAAGACGGAGAATAAATTTTGATGAGGTTTACATTCATAAAACCTTAGAGAGGTACATACAAATAATTCCTATCAAGTAATGCATATAATGGTACCAAGTGCATTTTGCAGACATTTATGCATTTCCACATGCATCCTTTTTATGCATCCCCCAGTCCTTTATTGAATAAAAGCTTGTATTCACACGTCTGATTTGAATAATTTGAATAAAACTCTAATTCCGTGCAGACAGGTACAAGTAGTATTAATTTGTGTGCAACGTCGACACGATTTTCATCTGCTAAATGCGATAATATTACTCCTTTCACCGTTGAAATCCCTCGCCAGATACAAAAACATGGCGTGCTAACATCAAGATGAGTAAATCTCTGAAAAATACGCATTAATTCCCCGGAAGCAACTGCATTCGTTGAACACCCCTAAAACTGGTGTCCTGATTGTTCGAAGCGAAGGATCTGCGGAATAAATGACGCTAGTATTTTCTGTTTCAAAGTATATTAGAGAGTCATTTCACGAAATATATTATCACTGTCGTCCGTTTATAAATTATCCCTATAAAGTGGTGAGAAATATGTTTCGCCGTTGGGTAGGAAGAAACGCAATCATCCTTCGTACGGGAAATCTACTTCGATCATTTTATTACTGTCAGGACCCTCTCGAGGACTGCAGGATACGTCGGCGCTCTCCAGGGGGTTTTATGTGCCCGGAGAAATATTTATATACTCGTCCTTGTGTAATTTTGACAAATATACGTGCTTATATACATTTGTTTTAGAACTCCATTGATAGAGGCATCTACGAAGCAAGATGCAAGAGGTCCTTACTCGTATAACGTGCATTGGTAGACGGATTTCGACGAGATGCTCCAGTTACGTACTCGACGTTACGTGGTACTCTTCCAGGAAAAGTTGTACGACCTCCTTTCCAGAGCATTGAAAGAAAGGCAGTCAGTCCTCTTTTGAAAACATTTTAGGACTTAATTGTCTTGGAAATTGCTTTTCAAAATGTGAGTCAATTGAATTGATTTGTGCTCTCAAAAAATTGGTCTGGCATGGAAAATGATTTTCAATGGAAAACATTATACCAATGAATATTCTAATTACAAGCATTTATAGGTCGCCTTGATTTGCCTTATGTAATTGCAACTGCAAGGTTGGGTGCGAAGTCTAATTGGTTTCGTGATGGACATTACGACTACATTCCATTCCGAGATTTTCCTCGAGTCCTGAAAAGACTAATTAATCGACTTCGTTTCATGAAGTGAATTGCTTGAAAGGACTATGGACTGGGTAATTGGTTTTCATGCTCGGGAAACAAGTAAATGAGTGCAATTAGCATTAGTTGGTACCATATAAACTGTAATATTTAGATAATAAGCGTACTTTCAAGTGAAAAAGGTTTAATTGTTTTATGGGTTTCTGGAACCAGGTATTTCGCGTGTAAAGTTTTTGGGAACAAAAAATCAGAGTTAATGGGCATGGGAGACTTTTGTACTTAGTAGGAATTTGAATTACTTAAAGAGCGGCTTATTTGACGGCCGTCGGCTTGGACCCTCGCACCACTCACATACCAGCTTGACTGAACTCCCTGCAGGACATCCGGCTGACTGGTTTCCTTTTCAATCGAAGTATTCAGGCTTGACGGAACGTGAACTGCATATAGATGTAGCGTGCCATCGTCGACAAATCCAACAATGTGCTTCAGTTCCCTCCCCCCACTCATGTCATTTCTTCCTCCGAAGCTTGAATTTCTTCATTCAGTTCATTTCATTTCTTCTTCAAGACGATCCCCTCGTCGGCTATCCTGAGGTAGATGACAGGAAAAAAAATGCATGAGGACTGAATAATTAATTTTTAAACTGATCGGGATTGTGATTCGTCCCGACTCTTTTGCAATTCTCTGTGTTATCCGGTAAGCACTGCATATCCGGAATGCACTTTGTCGTTTCTTAGTTTGGAAAAGGGAGCGCAACGTTCATGCTTTGACTTACTATTCCGGAGAAAGCAAAAGACATTAACCTAGAGAGTTACAGGATACCGACCGTAACCAAAGGAGTCATCCCCAGCACTCACCAAGCTTACTATGGGTCTGCACCCCAAAAGAAGAATAGCCTCGGATTTTAACCATGTCTCGCTTTGGTTGAAGGGAAAGTTTGTAAAACATGATTTGGACGTCGTCTTCAGCAGAAGAAACAGTCAATTCAAAATTTTTCTGGAATCAAACAAGGACCCAAACGCCCAAATGGCTAAATCCGGGACATACAAAATTTCCTACGTCCATTACAACAACGTATACATCAAACATACAAGAAGGAATGTGGAAACACGTCTTAGAGAGCACCTGAAGGAGGCAGAATTGGCCGAAAAAGAAAATGGTTGATGAAATTCAGATGGGAGGCAGCGGAGTACATCTTCTTGGTGAGGCACAGTATTTCCAAGGGGTAAGCAAGTACTCGAGAGAATAATTATCATAGCTCCTCCAACGGCAATTACAGGGAAGTGGTTGATGAATATTACTCACCCCTCACATAAATATGACGAATTAGATACCAACCCTCAACTTTATCTCTGAAGAAAACGACAACTAGTCGCCATATCTCCTTCTTCTTCCTTAGTCTTTCTCCCGTTCAGAAACAGGATTTGCTCGTTTTGATCGGTTATGGCGTTTTGCTCTGTTAAAAGCCTGCTCTGGATGCTTTCGGGGGGCTTTCAAATCACCATTCTGCGTATCAAACCACCACTGTTTCGGACAGTCTTTTGGCTGTTTCCCAGTGATTTGCATGTTCACACCAGTGAAGAGGTTTCCCTCCTAATTTTTCCACGCTGCAACTCCATAGCAGCCGCACATTTCCTCATTTCGGATGTGTTCATAGCGTGTTACGCCACTGATTCAATGCAACATCTTCGTTTCCGTTGCCGCGAGATGCCGTTCACTGTCATTTGTAGTCGGCTAACACTCAGAATCATTGAAGGCGGCAGGCCGAACGACGCTGCGGTAAATTTTGAATTCGAGCAGTTTGTTGATACGTCGATTACAAAAGAACAGCAGTTGTGGAACTCCACTTCATCAAGTTGCATTGTTGGGTGAAGCAATTTCATAACCAGCTTTTCATAGAGTGGACTGCCTGTTCCAACTCTTTTATAAAGAAAAGTGGACAGTTCTCCGTGCCAACGTCATCATCCCATATGGGGTGCGCAGGAAATAGTTCCCGTACAATGTTGTCCATCTGCTTTAAGTAAACAGGGTTTCCGCGGAACCCCGATTTTTTCGGTTGGGAGTTTGTAATCGAGCCCCCGGGTCTCCTTTTTGCTGATTTGTGCTCCGTGATTATATTACATGCCTTCTCCTAGTCTCCTAGACGTTGTGTTAAGAGGCGGAGCCTATGACACTCCTTCCGGAGCTCTGCGATTTTCAGCGTCCACTAACACGTAGAAGGTTTGCCAGGTCTCGATGGCCTCCTTTACATGGAGGCTCAGCAGGCCATCGTTATCACGTTCATAACTGAATTTACAGGAATGTCGGCTGCAGCGCCACCACCACCAGGAGTACCCTCCAGCGCGGCCTCACCCGTGCCAATAGTTTCGACAAACCTCCCAACGTTCACTTTCGCAAAGCTCCATGCATAGAAAGAGCGTTGGGGTGACGCACACCGAGAGTTAGTATCCACCACTTCGATGGCAATGTATTGATGGTCGCTTGGCGAGAAGTCTTCCAGAATTCGCCACGCGTCCACCAGTGACGCCAGTAATTCCGACCCGAAGGTTACGTCTGGAATGCTCCCCTCCCAGCTCGGGTGCCGGAACGTTGGGGTGGATCTGGTGTTTAGAACAACCAATTCTGTTTATGCCGTCATTTCCAGAATTCGTTTCCCTCTACAGTCTATGTGAGGCATTTCCAATCCAAGTGCCCTGCCATTGAAGGCATCCCCGACCAGGATCCACCCAACTGTGCCTAACACAGCGTCTTCCAGAGCATCAAGCCTGCATCGAAAATCCGGCATCGTCTCATTCGGCGTAAGATAGACACTAAAAAACGTTATCCCTCAACACTAAATTCAGACAAAGCCGTTCCCTCGGCCTTGGTTAAGAACCTTAAGGAGGGTGCCGTCCCGAACCCAAATGGCAGCGGTACTTGATATGCCAGGGTGCCATTAAATTGGGTCCTTGTTTTGGTACTGCTCACTTATGAGCACTAAATCAGCTTTGGTCTCCGCAGCGAACTGCGCTAGCAACTCGTGAGCGGTTGCACTCCGTTGCATATTTATCAGTAGAATGCACATCATGTTAATCGCGTCCTAACTCTTTCCAATTCTGCTCTGAAAACCGAACACCGCCCTAAGCCCACAGTGTGCGCAACGCTCTCACCAGACGCGCCACGATCCCCGTTTATAAAGGAACTCTCCTCTTCTCCTTATGGCCTGCTTGACCACATTTGCGGTATGTTGTCCCCGTGTGTCACGTCCTTAGTAGATTGCAGATTTGTGCCCATAATCCAAATATCAGTAACATTTGGTTTGAAGGGTCCGGATTCTTACTCTACAGATCACCCAACCAATTCTGATCTTTCCGTTGTTAAGCAATTTCTTCGCTTATTACTCCGAAACTTCCGTCACAGCGATTTTTTGGCCTTGGGGGTTCGCAGAAGTGATATAAATTCGGACATTGGTTACCTCCGGATATTCGTTCTTGATGGCCTCTTCAATCTCGTTCTCTTCCGTCAGGTAGTCAACGTCTCGGATTTCCAGAGAGCACGTGGGTTCTAGGCTAGAAACCAAAGCTTTCTCTCCCTTGACCGCTTCACAGAACATACCTTTATCTGTTGTCCTCGGGCCTAATTCAGCGAAGACTCCACCATTCTTCATTTTCTGAATGTAAGACATTTTCACACCGCGGTCTTCGGGTTTCATCCTATAACGGATTTTGCTGAGGGCTTCCCCAAAGATTTTGCCTCCCATCGACTTAATAAGCACATCTGGCAGTCTAGTCCTCTTTCATCTCCTTTCCTTTTTTTTCAGTACTCCATCCTTTGGATCCGCCTTAATTTTATGCAGAGTTTTTTCTGATGTCACGGTGTGTTGCTGCTACTTGTCTCTCTTTGCTTTTTTCTTTTGAATCCTGGAGAGTACCTGAGTGAACTTTCCTGCCTCCTTTCGTTTTTTCCCTATTTTGGTCTGTAACGGACTATCTTCGATTCGGTTGGCGGTATTTTCAGCGGGGTGCGGTTGTTTTTGCTTTTCGCACATCTTCTGGTATACTCCATGTCTGCCTGTAATACGAAATACTCTCCAAGAGCTTCTCCAGCTTCATCAGCCCGTTTTTTACCCGTTTACTGTCGTTTTCTGGAGAAACATCGTAGACCGCATGCGCTTCACAACTACCGCGCATTGCTTGATAAGTCTTTCCTTTTCGACTTTCGTAAAAATAGTCGACAGCGCTCCCACTCGGCTTATATTCGAAGACATCTAGTCAGTTTCCGCAGTTTCCACTGTGCTTCTTTCCTTGCCTTGCCATCCCCGTCGTAGGGGAAGCACCACTCTGCGAGCCTTTTTCTCTGTTTGCGCATCCCGATGTCTCGTCGAGTATTTCAGCTCTTGTTGCATCCTTTCCTGGGCGCTGGGACGAGTGTTGCGTTTTCATTTATATTTTTTTATTCGCCATTTAAGTTTTTATCTGTGCATCATGTGCAAGGGAGCGGACGGCAATAGTCAAGAACGGGTATAGCCTCGGGGACAAACCTCCTACCCCAGTGAGTCCCGACCTACGCTTAGCTGACCCCGAAACTCGCGGACGGATCAGCGTTCCCTCGGAGCAATGCGGTCTATTAATACCGGTTCAATGCACACCACCCGACTAGAGTCCCTAAGGGGCCGGCTCCGGATACCCGCCACAGCTACCAGCTTGGCAGAGCTAGGCTCACATCATCCCATTGACGTCAAGGAGTTGTCGACGGCTCCGGGGACTCCCAGTATGCCCCGAGTGTATCGGTCATTCGCAGCTCGCTCTTCACTTTCTTCAGGCTACCATTTAGGACACAGGTATTATGCCAGCTACGGGGTCAGAACTACTTGCTTAGGCACCTCGGGGATGTCACTCCTCGTATCGTAAACGGCCCAATCGCTGACAATCCCTGAAGGAAAAGCAAATATGGAGGCGGGGAAAGATCCTATTAGTCTTTGTTATCTTTCCAGCGAGACTTATATGAAACATCTTTAGGACTTTTGTTGTAACCGAAAAGGCTTGCATGGCGCCAATCTGTAATACTGAGCACCATCCATAGATTTCACTGCTTAAAATTCAACTGTTTTGTTTCTTTATTTTGAACCGCTACTTCGCTGCTAAAAGTGTTTGGGACAATCTGCGGTGTAGCAATGAACTTTCGCATCGTTACAGAGATTTTATAATTGAATTGCAACGTCACTGTAAATGGCTTCATCGTGCTCAGTATCTTTTTAATGAAATAAAGAAGTATCTTTTTCAATTTGTTACCAATAATTTTTCTTCTTTTTATCGGTGACGTCTTTCATGCTGCCTTCTTCGGAGGGCATAGAGAAGTCCAATAGACGATGACGTCTTTCCTCAAACATCTCGGCAACGTGATGACATTTGTTTGCTCTCTTACCGGGTCCAGGACTTGGCCAAATGGATCTAGATTTAGAATGAGAGAAGAAGTGCTGTCAATTGTATTTTGTTATTGGAGTATACTGACCTGGTACTATATTTTCATTTGGTCGACGTATAGGCTTGGCTGCCATGGGAGATGTGATCAGAAGGTGGAAGTGGCAATGGATAGGTCACACATTAAGGAGGGGTAACAAATCTATTGCTGGCTACGCCATGTAACCGTACCCATTTCCACAAGATTTCTGACGAGTAGGTTGCTTCAAGAACACTTGGCACAAAGCAGTAGAGGAGGAGTGCTTGTGCCTCGGAAAGCCCTGAGCCGAGTCGAAGGGCGTTTTAATGGACCGTGTATAATGGGGTATAGTTGTGGTTCACACACTGTACCTTAACAAGGAGGAGGATTGTTTTATCTGAAATTTTTTGAGAGTATTTGATGTAAGAGTATCTTGCAGCGTTTGCTATAGGTATAGAGCAGTACTTATTGGAAAACTTTTTTCTTTACCTTTTGTTTGTGTTCGTGACTATTTGGGGCATACTTGCCTTCAACATTTCTTCTTAGAATTGTCATTTAATGTCCAATAATTTAGGACTACGATCGGTACTATATGAGCTAGAAAAAATCCATTTTTTTAAACTCCTTTCTTTTAGATGTTTTATACTTTATTTCTGCCATCTATGTTACAACAAGGAGTTATAAATAGAGATATTTTTATTACCAGCGTTTTAAGATCCCATAACAGACGCCTACCCATAAATTCTTTCGCTATAATCCATCAAAATACTCCCACGAATTACGACTAGTTGAATCAAGCTCTCCGATTTCAGCTAAATATACACGCTCATAAAACTAAAGATTTTATTCGGAGATAGAATTTCACATGTGGGAAGCAAACTATCCACTTTACCCGTGCAAACTGTGTTGTATTCATTCAATTTAAGGCAACGCTCATATGAATATGAATCAAGGATACAGAATATATGTGAGGCTGAATGTGAGGGAATATTATGTTTGGAGTTTTATGAGTAATTGGAAGAACCATAAGACGAAAAGTGTTCGCTAGTAATGACACTAGTAAAGATGGTAACGTTTCTTTAGGGTATGAAATTGTATATCGTGGAACTGTGCTTGTATCTATAAGTAAGCAGATCAAATCCTCCTAGAGTCCTCTGTTGAATGAAATTTGACTAATGCTGGAAAGATTGCAAATACTCATGTTACGTACTTGAAAGATAGTCCGCATTTGTACAATATATCAGATTAATTTTCCCGGAGGAATTTGTGTAAGGTACATATGTAATATGAATGTAGGGCATGAATTGTAAGGTATATCGTGCATTGCAAAATGAAATTTTAATTGGAGCTCTCTTCTCTTGAACGTGGATTTCCAGAATAAAAATTAAAGCTGAATCCGACAAATTAGTGTTCAAATTTGTCTTTGCATTCTGCTCTATTCGGCAGTGCAGACTATTCCTTTGAGATCACTGCTTTCAAACCAGATACTCATATCTAAGTATGATGGAGAAGTGACAACAATCTTAAATTCCATATGAGTAACATTTCAGAAAGATACTAAATGCTACTCCAGATAAATCAGTGGCAGTAATACCAGGGTGTGGTGAGTAGCTATTGGGAAATAATATTCTAGATAATAAAAGTCACGTATAGCCATCGATATTATCGTGGCATGGCTAGTTATGCCGTCATTAAATAACCACCCCACACTGCAGAGCAGTACCTTCAGTAATATAAGAAGGAGGAAGCACTAATTTCGTATAGCTTCTTATTAAATATTCGTAGCCAATAATCAAGTATTGATTACTCTGATTGCGAAACTAATGAAAAAGGAAAGACCAAGTACTTCGTTATTATTTTTTGAAGGCATTAACACGTACGTGAGGAAATTTCTCCTGGTGCTCTTCCTAGAATTTTAATAGTCAGAAAGTACTCAGAATCCCTAGCGAGTTAGGAGTAGACTTGGGGGGCTTGACCAAACTTTATCACCTAAACGGAGTACATTAACTACAAACCGATTTTCATCAGTTGGGCGAGGACTTCTAGCACTGATGAAGGGAACAAGTGGTTCCCGAAATATCGGTATTTCTAAGACTAATAAATATTAATAATAATAACTCCGCCGTAGCCGGTCCCAAGTTCGGTTGTCAAAGGCGGAGGGATAGATAGCTTCAGTCTGAATGGTTGTACACCACCGCAGCGTCTCAGGGGGTGGGTGAGGAAAGTGCAGGAACTTTGCAGTCCTGCAGATTACTCACTGAGGAAGCTAGGGATAAAATGCACCACCAAAAATGAGAAGAAGAAGAAATTTGAAGTCCGGTACGGATAACCGGCGGGAGTCGTCTGATTTGGTGACTGGGTCGGGCTCTCATAATGGACAGCACGGCGTCGAAACCGTTAGTCGTGGGGTGGTTCGACGTCTAGGCACCATGACGACCAGGAGCTCCGTCTTCTGCAGCTGTCTCGCCACAACCTGTGGCGACCACTTCAGAAGGTTTGCGTAGGCGGCGGATGAAGTGGACTGAAGAAATGAACCTCTTCATCATCCACTCCTACTACGAAATAACGGCGGGGCAGGTCCAACATCTTACCGCCCATTTTTGCACCAGAGAATCGTCGAGCGTTTTCCGCAATTCGCGCACGTGACTATGCAGCAAGTTGCAGATCAGTATCGCTTTATTACTCGCAGCGACACAATCTCGGCCACCATCAGGGAGCGCGTTCGATTTGAGGTCATCGGGGAAACTGGTGACCGAGAGTCGGAGGGGGCAGAGGCGGCAACATCAACAACACCACGCTGCGCTGCAGGCAAGAGTTTCAGTACTCGCCGAAGGACTCTTCTCCACCATCCAGTTGAAGTTTCCACTGAGATTCGCGATGAATTCCAAAGAGCGTGTAGAGAATTCTCGGAAATCGATCCTTTGCATAGACCAGGTATTCCTAGGCTCTATGCATCTCCAGCAACTTCGGGAATTCTATCTAAAATCAATGATGAGATTGCATCTCCACTGTATGCTTACATGTCGTTGCTGCAACTACAATCACTTGTGTATTGTGGTTCAGTTGCGGCTATCAGATTGCACGGTCAGAAGGTTCGCTTTCGTGTTATTGGTTTGAGTAACCGAAGAGATCCACCATGGAAAATTCATCTGGAACGTCAGCGGGACTTACTAAGGCAGGACATTGTTAGACTAGACGGGTGAAGAAGAAGAAGTGCAGAGGGTTTACCGGAACTATGCCAGCACCAGTGAAACACCCCAAGTTGAAATTCTTGACATACAAAACCAGAAACTTTCTGTTGTATGCAGTCGGTTACGACGGTATGGCGACGTGTTCAACATTCAGATTGCTCAAAGAATCCCAACGGAGCGTCCAGCCAGTACAGTTTTCGGTGATGGAAGCGAAAGAATATTGGGATGGACTTTGGAGGTTACTCGCACAGCATGCTGAGCATGGTGAGTAGATCGCCGCCGAAGCCACCCGCCATGCCAATACGCCTGGCATGAATTTTGCATATGTTATCAAAGAGGAAGTACGACGAGCCATAAACAGCTCGAAGAACTGGAAGAGCCCAGGTCTGGATCGGGTACCATCGTACACAGCATAAATAAGGTCATGAGTCGACCGGAGGAATTTTCACGGTTCTTCATCGCTGAGACTACCTACCTTATCCCTAAGAAGGACACGGTGCAGGACCCTGCAGACCCAAGATCGATTACTTGCTTACCAACCCTCTACGAATCCACAATATTCTGTCCGAGGAGCAGAAGGGCTGCCAAGCTGGGTCAACTCATTATCGACTCGGTAGTTGAAGGACAGACAACTAGAGGCCAAAGAAACCTCTTCTGTTACTACATCGATTATGCCAAGGCTTTTGATAGCGTCCCGCATACCTGGCTAATCGATATCCCACATCTGTATCGCATTGGTCCGAAATTAATAAAGTTTTTGGCGACATTCGTGGTTTACAACCTTTTCCGTGCATATATTTGAGGGTGCCAATATCTCAGAACGTAACTATATACAGAGAGACATCTTCCAGGGGTATTCGTCTTGTCAGAAACTGGGTAAGGTTATAATCAAGATATACTATACTCTCCTTGATGCAACGATGAGCCTGTGTGTCCACCGACCCTTTCTTGAGAGTTTCCATTGTTCTGCCATTTATTCACAGATCTCTCCCTTTCAGTTTTTTTTATTAGCGATGAAGGAGAGATAGGCTTCGCATTGTATATAATCGTCATCGTATCTATCAAGATATCAATCGGCATCACTACCGAGATGACGAATGCTGCTTCATCTGGGACAGCCCTGAAGACAAAACACACCCTTAGGGCTGTCCTCTTGTAGACTGCACTCAGTTTATGAGCGCTAGCTGAGATCTGCAATGTACTTCCCCAAACTGGGGCTACATAGAACAAGATCGACCTCAATATCCGGACTATAAGCAAACTTAAGGTATGCCATGACCGTCTAACGTTTGATAGCATCCTTGCTAGGGCCATACTTGTAGGGAATGCTTTGTCACAAACGAATTGCACGTGCCGCTTTTGAATCAGTTTTGCGTTTATCATCACTCCCAAGGATTTGATGGTTGGTTTAGAAGTGATGGCATAATCCCAATTTGAATACGGCCGTCATTCATTTTGCAGCGTTTGGTGATGAGAACCCTTTCCGTTTTTTTGTCCGTATGTGTCAAAGACCTGCGGGACATCCGCGGAGACAACGTACCCCTGGGGTTCGTTACGTTCTCCAAGTGAAAGATGTACTTCTTTAGTTTTATATCTCGAAAGGGCCATTTCTGGGGATGGCAATACCGAAATTGGTCTCTCTCGACGCTCTAAAAGTGCTACATACACCTTTGCTGTTTTCTCCAAGATCTGTAAATGAAGCTATTTTAACATCCACTTGAGGCTAGTCTGGAGTTGTTTGAGGCTTACTTGGTAGATAGGAAACTGGGGTATCGAAACGCCAAAGACAAACGCTGGTAAACGTTTTAGTGAACTATCGTCGAACAGACGTATATTGCTATTGGACATACCGGTAAAATGCTGGAGCGTTCTGATTGCTCCCTGTTGTAGAGAGTCTGTGAGACTTTTGAAGACTGACAATTCGATTTCGGTACAGTCTGGTTAACCATCGTCGTCATCAAACTTGTTACTGGCTTGACTGAAAACGCAATATATGCAAAGGTGGGTACTAGCGACTCTCTCTCACACAATCACTTCAACGCCTATCAATCAATATTTGTACTAAGGCGCTCAATGTGTACGTGGTCCTGATATGGATAATGCCAAACGTTACGCCTGACAATGTCCTGTAGGCTGCTTACAGCTAGAGTAGTGAACTTTATTCTGCTCTACGCGGTGCGACGAGGCAGCTTAGCCAATAGTCGCAATGATACCGGTCGACATTTTGGCCAACAAGAGAACGTGCATCTATGATGGGCTCGGTTCTTCTTATGATCAGCCCGTGAAAAATGCTGAAAGGGGGATTTTATAGCAAATGCCAACAACAATGGGAATGAGCGAAAAGGTATCGTGGGATCCACAAATTGATTCCGATTGTCATGGTGTGGAAGCAGAGAAAGCAGGGAGGGAGAAAATACAACGTCACGAAATTTTACGAGGGTCACCGTCCCGACACGCGACAATGGAGGTCAACACCCCCAGAAACCTCGAGGCTTGTACACAGGTCCTCATTCGTGTGGACGCTCCTCGAAGGCCGCTGCAATCACTATACGAGGGCCCTTTCAGATTTTCGGAGCGAGACGAGCACTCGTTCAAGTTCGAGGGTCACCTTGTCGAGGCGGAAAGCTTTTGAGTCCGTGGTTGCTAGGAATGCTGCATTGAATTGCCGTGGAAACAGCTGACAACCTGGCAGGAGAGTGGGGTTACAAATGTCAAGAATGACATTTTGTCATTTGAGGACTCTTAGCTTGTCTGCCGGCCAGGGAAGACCCCTTTTTACTTTGAACGAATTCTGTGAAACTTTTATTAACTCTAAACTTAACTCAACGCCAAATATTGAAGAAAGCAAAGGTGAAACAAATACAATAGTGAAAGAAAACGGATTTTCTATCATTCGGGAAAACGCTGGGCGGAGTTTATATCTTTGCTGCACGTGCTCTTCATTGAATTAGGGAAAGTTTTGAAGAGGGTGTACATGGAGTGTATCTGGGGTGCTCTACGCAGGAGAGCGTTCCAGAGAAACTAATAGCTAGTGACATATGATGGTGGAAAATGTCTCATGCTGCACCTATGCAAAATCTCAGAGGATGTTGAGTTTCAATGCGGAGTTCACCGGGGTTGTATCCTGTCACCGATATTACTTCTTCTTGTTATCGATGATGTTCTTCATGCTGCCTTGTCCGGAGGGCGTGGAGGAGTGCAATGGATAATGACATCTTTCCTCAAACCCCTCGACTAACGCTGGTGACATTTGCTCGCTCCGCCACCAAGTCATGATGGCTCTGGATTTGGGAACAAAGGCAAGTATGGTAGAGTTGAACTGAAGATAAACACCAACAAAACAAAGGTTCTCAGTCTGACGGGTCATCGCACTCTCTCTATCTGCATTAATGGGCAGAGCATCGAAGGTGTCGATCGATTTGTATATCTGGGAAGTGTGGTTTCTGTGAATGGTGGCACCAAATTGGATATTTCCCGACTCATTAAAAGCGCTAGATCCGCTTTCATTGCCCTGTCCAAAATCTGGAAATGCAGTTATCTCAACACCAAGATCAAATTGGGACTGTTCTGTGCTAGTATTCTTTCTGTGTTGTTATATGGGAGTAGCACATGGAAAGTGAACTCCACTATTACCTGACAGCTTCAAGCTTTCGTCAATAACTGTCTGCGCGTGTCATCTAAGTACGCTGGCCTGACTCTATCGCAAACGAAGAACTTGGTCGGCGCACAGGTTTGCTACTCGTACGCACTGCGATAGGAAAGCAGAATTGGCAGTGGATAGGTCATACTTTAAGGAGGGGTGGCAATTGCATTGCGATTTACACCATGCAGTGGAATCCACTGTTTTAGATGGTCGACGAGTGGGTCGCCAAGAGGGCACTTGACGGAGAGAGGAGGCAATCATATGTATAAATCAAGATGAGAGTTTTCCGCGTCCTGCTAGTGCAGAGCGATGACTAAATTCCGTTTTTGATCAGCAGCTATGGTAAATGCAATCGAAATAGTGGAATCAAACAAAGAACTTTTACGTGGACTTAGTATTAGCCATGGCTCCATGCATACATTACTCTTTCGTAATTCAACCAAAATAAATCCGAACTGAATATCTGAACGATTTTCCAAATAGTTTTCCCGCACAATCAACTTCAGGATAAATTACAAAAGCATTTTCATATGATAATGCTAGTCTGATTTCTATCTTGAAGTAGCAATGAATAATTCACCTAAAAAGTATAGCAAATATGCAATGTGGAGCTGAACTGATTGCAATGGGAGGAATGCGGTAAATTCCAATGGATTATCTATGGTTGCCACGAAATCTCTGGAATGCAGCCTGAATTGTAGTAACCAATTTAGTTCCCGGTTATTGAATTCTTGACATTCCTAAAAATTTTGCATTAGTAGCAAATAGAGGTAGTGCTAATACCATAGAATCAGGGATATTCATGAATAGATATTATCACATATATGGAAAGAAAGATACAATATTATTGTTGTTTTTTCATCCTTGTGGAACATCAATTCAGGGTTACTGAAATTTATATAAATGCAAGAGCACTTTCAGCGTACACAGAAAGCAATTCATGGAATAATAAAAATCTGAAAATCACTTGATTCAATCAAATTTGATTTTTGCGAATGGTCTCCGTCTACGATATACAAAGATACACATATGAGTCCTTACTCACATTTCGTTCCGATTCACACCATTTGCCAATATGCTTATGTATCTGACAAAGCGTTCTCTTGACCTCTCCTAAAACTCCTCGCAGATAACGTAGAAGGCGTTTATCTAAATTCAGTCGATAAAAATGAAATCTGCCGGCAGCACAATCATATATAAAACAGACATCGTTGAAATGGGGAAAGATCCTGGCGAAGACAAGGAAAGCAAGGCCATCTCATTGATTTTGTTTGTATCAATTCGTTTTAAGCTGTAAGAAATAGTTTTCCTGGGAAATGGATTGCAGATAAACGTGTCTTCTTGACTATCTGAAAAGATTTGGACAAGTAGAAACAAATATAATTTTCAATTCGTCGAAGCAACCTGACCCAAACTCGGGGGATGTCTTATGAACGTTGAACGTGTGCTAACATAATGGAAATAAAATGAAAGTCACATGCAGAAAAGATGTTTGACAAAATCATGGCGAAATGAAAATTGAATTGAAGCAAGGGAAATGGTAATGGATTGAAAAACATCGGAACCTACCCTTAGGTTGTCGGGACTTGGCTGTTGAATTTGGGCTTATCTCCGTTCTATATTTCATGCAATGGGTTTATTTGTTAGAATGCAGGTCCTTTTGTGTGCTTATTCCTTTTCGTTGGAAGTAAATTTGCTTTTCACAGTGATATGATGAAGTCAGTTGTGTAGATTCAGTACACAGAAATGATCTCCCCTCAGAGAAGGCTTGAATGCCATTCTACATGGTTTTTTGACAGGGAATTTGGTTTGACTTTTGAATGATATTTGAGGTTGATACTTTTTACGAAATGAAGAGAATCAGGAAGGGGGGCTTGAATTTTCTCTATGAATTCGAGAACCAATTTAAATTTCGTCCTTGGTAAGGGTAGGACACGTATATCCATTATTGCACACAATGCGGCAAGGTCGCTCCAAGATTTTCTCATTCTTAGAAATCTACCAAGTCGCCCATGAGTGAATCAGGAGTTTTACCTTGAAGGTGATTAGAAATCCTTCCATTTGCGGCGTATATACCATTCCAAAATCTGAATACTTAGACAGAGTAATAAAGAAACATGGTCCAAGTGCTTATGAGTAAATTATTCGTAGTAGGCAGAGAGAGAGATTCCGGATGATAAAAACGTAAATATGTAATTTAAATAATAGCCACAATTTAAATGTAATTTTCCAAAGCCAGCTTCTTTAAAATACAAGTAAGGGCTGGAACGGGCACCTTTCCAAATAATCATGGGATCATCATCTTGGTGCACTTTACCGTCAGAGAATTAGTTTAGAACCGTTGGTCACATTACTTAAGTCAAGCTCTCCCATTCTCCCGTTTTACTCAACCTCCTAGTCAGGGAATTCCTCTTTCCAACGGGAGGGGAGAGGAGGAAGGGAATTTTTAGTTCAAAGAACCTCCTGTCATCTGGCGGATTTCCTTTTTCTTCACACACGAGGAAACCCTTAAGTAACGCGCAACAAGGTTCTATCTGTCACCGCTCCACAGTATCTCTCTGGAACTATTGCGCGTAGAGAGCCCGGCTGTGCTGCCTTATTGCTTCCCTACCTTTCACAACAGAAAAGCGCATGATTGGCGTCCTCTTTTACTCAACTGCAGAGCACACAATTAGGGTATCCTGCCTGCCCAATCTTGTGCAAGTAAAACTGTCCGTACCCACTTAGACGTTAGGGAAGGAATTGATCTAAGTCTCAGCATGTTTTCGATTCAGCCTAAGTTTCCAAGGAGCAGTGGAGTCCAATTTCCTCATGACTCATTTTGCCAAGAGAGTCCCTACTCATTTATTAGGTTGTTGCAAATGAAATGGCCGTTTCGGTACTAAAATTTGAAACGACTGTAAAGCTTATAAAAATTTGTTTATTTAATCAAAACATGAATGCATGAATGCCAGTTCCGTAGAAGTCCAACTGTCGGGTGTTGATAAATTCATCGAAGGCAATTTTGACAGCCTCTTCGTTCCTGAAATCTTTTTTCCCCAAAAAATGATCCAAATGCCTCAAAAAGTGGTAGTCGGTTGGCGAAAGGTCTGGTGAATATGGTGGATGAGGCAGAGTCTCATATTGCAATTCGTTCAACTTTTGAACCGTTGTTCTGGATACATGAGGTCGTTCATTGTCGTGAAGGATTATCATACCATCTCTGTTGACCAATCTCGGCCGTTGAATACTCGAGTTGGGCACAGTATTTCTGTGCATTTATCGTTTCTCCAGATGCCAAAAAAGAATAGTGGATAACTCCAGCTATAGACTACCAAACAGTCACCATTACCATCTTCGGCATACGCTTCGGTAGCTCATCAGCATCTAGCCATTGTGTTGATCGGCGATGATTGTGGTGTAATATCCACTTTTCATCACATGTCACTATTCTGTGCAAAAAGGGGTTGCTTCTGTTGCGGGAGAGTAAAGAACTGCAAATGTCTATTCGAAGCGCCATGTTTTGCTCCGTAATGTGCGGTACCTACTTGTCGAGCTTTTTCACCTTTCCAAGTTGTTGCAAGTGCGGGGAAACTGTCGAATCGTATACGCCCAGTTTCTCTGCAATGTCTCTCACAGACTGACGTGTGTCGGATTCGCTTGGCACAAGCAGCTTGTCGTTATCAATCGATGGTCCTGGGTCCTGGTCATGTGGCTCACTTTGAAGGTTTACGTCGCCTGACCGGAACTTTTCGAACCACCGCCGTGTGGTTCGTTTGCTTACCGTATCAGCTCCAAATGCGTTGTTAATGTCCCCGGTTGCCTCCGCTGCTTTATGACCCAGTTTGAACTCATACAGAAAAAGTATACGTTTTTGGCTCTTTTCCATCCTTTTTTCCTTTTCATTCACTGTTGTCACAACGATGGTCAAAACTGAAATGACTCCGACATCAACAGCGCCAACTCGTGGTGGTTTGATACAACAAAATCGCAACTAACTTCACTTTATTGCCAAATCGGCCATTTCATATGCAACACCCTAATAATATGTGTTACCGTTCCTTACGAGCAACCGCCTCCCTTGAGTTTTCTCACTTGTGTTTGTACATGTCTTTAAGCTCCTGATCAAGAATGGCAATCGGAATCATTGCCGCGATCACCATCACGGTTGGTTCAGAGACAATGCGATAGCCAGATGGCATCCGGAAAGTTCCCCGTTTTTATATTTACGCAAAGAGCTTGCACCACTTTGTCAAGATCATCGGCCATACCTCGGTGCTGTAGATTAAAACAAATTGCATTACAGTCATTAGAAGACGTCACCTGCTAGATCTATAATCCCCAATGTTTGCCATTAGCCGACTTAGTTCCGAAACTGTACCTCCAGCCTTGTCCGCTGCTGATTCGATTTGCTCGGGAGGATACATCTGTGAGCCGAGGGTTAGTCCGTTAGTTTTGACTCAATTGTCGTCTTGTAGATTGATGAGGAATGCAGGATCGATGAGGAATGCAGGATTGGTAAGAATAACTATTTCGATTTCTTACAGCGCTAGGCTTAAACAAACCATGAATGGTCACCCATCCTATTAGCAGTCGCATCAATATTCCAAGTCAACGAGATCTTGGGCTCGAGAATTCGTAGAGGTGATACCTATTTGGGCATTGGTTCCCTCTGGACATTCACGTTTGATGCACTCTTCTACTTCGGTCTTTTCTCTGTGACAGTCAAGATCTCGGGTTTCCACAAAGCATGTGAGATATAGTCTAGAAACGAGAGCCTTCTCTCCATGTAGCCTCTTGACCGCCTCACAAAACGTGCTTTTATTTGTTGTGTTCAGACCTAATCTGAGAAGGACTCCATCATCCCTCGTTTCCCAAATGAAGGACATTACCACTCTACTGTCTTCGGAACTGCTCTTATAGTTGATCTGATTGAGGACTTCCGTGAAGGTCTTTTCTTCGATCGGTGTAATAACCAGAGCTAGCAGTACAATACTCCTACGTCATTCCACCGTTTCTTTTGGTGTTCACACCATCCGTGTCCGCCTTTACTTTAGGCAGACGGTTTTCTAACGGCGCGCAATGTTGTTTTCCCTTGCCCATCTTCGTTTTCTTTTCTTTTCTTTACTAGTAGCCTCTACATGAGGGAAGTCTCCTTCAGATGCATATTGTTTTTTTTAGCTTTTTCCTTCGTTCACTGTACGATCCGTTTGACGCTTATGGTACTATTGGTGAGAAGTGCAGTTGTTTCCACTTTTCGTACATCTTCTGTTGCTCTCCATGTTTTCCTGTAGAAGAAAATGCGACTCAGGAGCTTGTCCAGTTCCATCAGCCCGTTTTCACGCCTTTGCTGACGTTTTTTTATTGGAAGAAGGTTGCAGGCCGCATGGACTTCCCAACTACTGTGTTTTTCTAATCAGATTTTTCCTCCCCGGTTTTCGCAAGAAGAGTCATCTGCTCCCCCACTCAGGTTATATCTAAAGCTTTCACCTCAGTTTCAGCGGTTTCCTCTCTACCTTTTTCCGAAGCAGCAGGTTGCCGTCCTGCCTCAGGTACTGCATCATTTGCGCGTTTTCTCCTTTATTTGGCTTTAGCTGGCATCCTGATGTTTTGTGGGATATTTTAGCCCTTCAGTCCTTTCTATGTCTTCTCAATTAATTAAACATTGATTTATTTCTTGTTCAGAGTCATTTAACGATGGAAGCCTTAGCAGTAGGTTGTTTTCACTACTAGAATATAATTATAGCTGCAACGCATGATTTCTTATCCACTCGACTAACACAAATACTCTGATGAAGAGAAATATATAAGTTAACCAAAGAAAATCCGCTCACACAACTGAGATCAAAAAGGTAGCAAGCGAGAATCTAATCTACCAGGGCTATTAAAGTTTGTATTCAGATTTGGGTATTTTAGGTTTTCTATCCCCGTAAAACTCCCAATAAAAGTGTTGAATTCTTGAACTCGCGCACCAACTTGTTTCAACGGACATACCCGGGAAGCTTCATTTATGTCTTTCCCAAAAATCGTCATAATCTTACTAAAGTATAGTCCTGCCCTCGTGGATGACAAAAGCCTTTCATGAACTGCCCAACAATAAATTTTCTGGCAGCATAAGGCACACATTTCATAGGCTTTGACCCATGATAGAAGTATGACGAGGTAGCATCTACGACATGCCTGAAGGAAAGGATGGAGGAGAGCGAACCCTGAAAGGTGCGGCTCACAATACATCTGAGGCAGGGAAAACATCGATCGAGGATGCGATCCGTCATGGATTCTCCTTTTCGATCGCGGTGCTTGGGTCCAGAGCTTCACGGATCCACGCGCGCGGTCGAGCCGTTATTTTATTTTATTTTCATTTTTGAGTGAAGGTCAAACTACCATTCTAAGTGCTCGTAGACAACCAAGAGGGGGAGCTATCCCAATAATCCAAAAAGATGGCGAAATTGACCATAAACGTCCGCCAGCAAATACTGAAGCTCCATCGAAGTGTTTCGTCGACACGTGTTTGCAAACCTCTGTGCTAGCCAGGCTCGAAAATGTGTCCTTCGAACACTACGATTCCTCACGTGCCATTATACAAAAATTCACGTGTCCTTTCCGGTGTGTGGGTCCGCATCGGATCCTGAAAAATAACAAGGTTATTCGCGAGAGCCTATGAAATGACCAACACTCGAGGTAAGTTTGAAAGTTCGAAAATGAAAAAAAGGAGATAATGACTCGGCCTGGCGTGTAGAGCCGTAAAATTCCGGACAAGCGTGTCGCGATCGAAAAGCAGCATCCACGACGGATCGTGTCTTCGATAGATGTTTCCCCCGTTTCAGATATATTGTGAGTAGCGGTCTTTGAGGTTCACTTTCTGCGTTGGTATCCTCAGGCCATTTTATTGGAGTCTATCCCTTTTAAAAAGAAAGTTATGTGGGATTAGAGAGGAGAAAAGATTCAGTTAAAACTCATGGCAATATGTTGTAATGAACCTAAGGGAATAGGATGATCAAACGACCATCCTAAGTGGCCGAAGACCTAGAGGGAAGAGCTATCCCAGAAACCTAAAATTTTGGCGAAATTGACCGTGAAGTTCCGCCCGCAAATACTGAAGCTCCATCAAAATGCACGGTTGACACGTGTTTGCCCGCCTCTGTACTAGCCAGGAATGTGGGAGGCCCTTTGAGCGCTTTGATCCCTCACTCATTTGTATAAAATTAACATTTCTATGTCGATGCGTGGGTCTGCACCGGATCTAAAAATGAGGCAACGAACAAAGGAATTCGCGAATCGGCTCCATGTCGAGTCGTTTTTTTGTTATTTTCCAGATTTAGCTCGCATTCTGGTTTATTTCGTTAGGGCATCGCGAATTCCCTTATTCGTTGTGTCATTTTTAGACCCGGTGCGGACCCACGCATGGGGGTAGACACGTTAATTTTGTATAAATGATACGTGAAGGATCATAGCGCTTAAAATTAAAGAAAAACTGTGATATAGTTCACAGTAAACCGTCATGGTGCAATTTACCAGGATAATCTCTGCCTCCTACCGACATCGTCACGGATGAAACGCAAGACGCGCAACTCATCGGGTTTTTTTCTAAAATCTTTTTCACACTAATCGAACTTGCTACACGATATCTGGGGCGATATTCTTAAGGACGATAGCACACCGGCACCACATGAAAGCTAATTAAATCAATACAAATTACTTTAAGGTACAGTCACAGTTTTGGGGATCGGATAACGAGCACGTTTCGACGACAATTCCGTCGTGCTGATAACCGTCTAGCTAATTTCTCTTTGTGGACGTTTAATCAAACCATTTAACTTACAACGCTAACGCTTGAACCTCCAGAAGTTTACTGCATCCCCATCGCACCCTTTCGCACGACAAAAACGAAAACTCCTCACACCCTCAACTAAAAACAAAATCGACCCCTCTTTTGAAGTTGAATTTTCTTATTTACTTTTTCGAAGTTCAAGCTCGATATTTTATTCGACTTAAATTAACAATCGTTCCTCCACAGCCTCACAACACAGTTTGTTAAGGTCCTGAGAGGCACAAATGAAAAATCCTTACGAAAGACAGAAACGATCTCCCCTGACTTAGCACGTCGCGGATACATTACTGTACTTTTTCGAAATTTTCAGTAAAACTAGTACCCTAGAACAACGCATCCTTGTTTCGAGACGTTCGCCATCGGCGAAAAACTCGCCACGCAATTATTTCACAAATTAGCGAAATCTGGATTAAGTGGCGCAGTCTACGATAACAAAAAGAATCACTTGCTCTTTCTTGCCTTTTGCCTGTTCGTGCTGCTCTCGTCTCGACACAACTTCCATTTAAAAACGCGGAACAACCGCGCAGAATCACCGCAAGCCTTCATTCTTCCCACTTATTACTTCAATACCTGGCATCGGAATTGTCCTCGCCGACTCTTCAACTCCACTCATTGCAATCATCTCTCATTCCCGGTTCAGCTGATCAGCTGCCTATCCATCAGCCGGTCCCGTTTCGCTAATCCACTATGCAAAATACATTTTTAGTCGCATGAAAACGTAACGTTGTGACTTTGACTGCCATTGGCTGAAATTTCAAAAACCTAAAATCAATTCTCCTACAATCTTTAAAAGTCGCGTCTAAAAGGACTACCGTTTTCCGAAACAGGAATCACGTTTCATTAACCATAAACTATTTCTTGAGCTTTCAGGCTGCTGTTCTCAAAGTCAAAGTCAAATCCGAATCGTAGTCGCCTGAAAAGAATGCGAAGATTGCATTAGATGTATCTGAATACAGTATATAAATTTTGGAATAAAGAACTGTTTTTTTCTAGATTGAGATAGACATATTTTGATTTATCAGATCATTATGTAATTCGCCTAAATGATATATGTATTTGTGTGCCCATTGCTAGATGGTATCCATTCATCAATGTTGCATGGAAACGGAGATAGACAGTCAACCTGAAAGAAAACAGGATCTACTTACAACTGCCCCAAATCTTGGAAACCAAATACCTCACTTTTATATTGATTGTTTTTCTCTCGAATTAATCTGTTGCAGATTGTGAAAATTGACTTGTGTTTTCAAAACATTTCCGGATTACTCCATGCTGACATAAATATAAATAAAACAGGCAAATAAGGAAATTCCATGAATTTTCCTAAGGGTCAGGATATTCCGAAGACGCAAAGCAAGCAGTGGGACAGGATTGTCACTTCTACCAGTATCTGAAAAAGAATGTCATTTTAACGATTTTCTGTCGTGGAAAAATTTTATCATAGTGGAAGAGTTGAATAGAAAAGGATTTTTGTATGAAATAACAAATACCAAATGGTTTCATGGAGAGTTTGAAGTATTATAAACGGAAAATCCTTTTTGTATCCTTTCGTTGCGAAAATATGTGTTACAGAATTTTTGTTTGAAAATGATTTCGTTTGAAACGATGGTAGTGATTTTACATGAAGAAGGCTAAAAACTGGGTTAATAGTATTCAATTTTGTGCGTTTTAAAGTAAGAAGGTGGAGGGGAGAAATAAGTGGGAACATTTTTTTACCGATAGAATTTATCCATGGATTTACGAAAATATCCCCATTGAAATCAATGTCGCCAGCAAGGGGCAGGCCACCTAGTTGACGATATTTTTTGTAGTAGGAGCTGTCCTTAATAAAGTGGGTGTCCACTGTTTTTCACGCTCCAGCTCTGGGCAATCCTTTTAAGGTTTTGAATATAACAAAATTTAATTAAAGAAATGCTGTTGGGGCAATGAACTTTACCAGATAGTTTTACCATTTGTGATGTCTTGTAATTCTTTGAAATTATTTAAAGTACTCTAGCGTAGATTTTTTACATTTAGGTTAGCGTTCAGAAGAGAATTTAATTTATCAGATGGAAATTCGGTCGTCATTTTTTTGCTGAACAGATTCTTGTGCATTTTCTGTATCGACGGCTACATCTAAATTATCAGAAGCCATATATTTTTACTTTGTTAATGTTAATTGTTCAACAATACAGCTATAATACAAAAGAAACCCCAGCAATAAAATCGAATCCAGGAACCCCAACGGAAGCGTGAAAGTGGTCCTGCGGGGACATAAACAGAAAAGTGGCAGTAGTGGAACTTTCTGGGAAAACTAGACATTCCTACAATTTGGCAATAATTTGCACTTCCATCCACAAGAAAACAAGCCGAAAAACCAAACCCTTGCGAATGAGCACCTGAGTCAAACCGGGGTGATAATACCGGAAGGGTGCAATGCCGACACATTGGCCCAGTCTTTACTTACAAATCAGAACAAAACTAGCAATTTTCAGGAAATTTTTTCACTTAACTGTATGTATGTATAACGTCCTTTGATAGTGGGATTAGAATCAAATTAGAACGAAACATTGCAGTAGTTATGAAAATATTTTACAGTTCACTAAAAAAGTAAGGAAAAATAGAAAAAAAATCATTTGGTTCCCCATTTAACTACTAACAATCTCCCAAAACGCTTAACTTTCGTGGTTCCTTGTCGAGTTCCCTTGATTAGAGTACAGAGTAATTGATAATTTTGAAATATTGGAGTTTACTGTAGCAGAGCGGCTGGTTAGGGATAATTTTTCACTTTAAGGAGGTTAAAAGTTTTATATATCGAAAAAAAGAGACCTACTTTTGATAATTTATTACATAACCACTAATTCAATAGAGAGCATATGACACTATGCTATCAATCAACGATACGCACTTACCGACGATCACCAACCCTGATTTGCTGCTAGGTATTATTTACATTATGTTCCTACAAGCTCTGAGCGAGGGAAACCTATTCATTCTTCACGTAAATCCCAATGAAATTGGTACCATAACCAAGGCTAACAGCGAAAATAAAGCTCCTGGCGTAGACATCATCTAAAATAAGTTTGTTCGGATTTTGAATCGGCTGTCAATGTAGCCAGTAGGGTAATCTCAATGCAATCTGCACCCTCAGAATGTGTTCGGGAGCTGCAGGGAGTCGGTGATAAGCCTTGACTAAATCCAAGGTCGAGTAAGTACGGCAGTCTGCAATAGAGGGCGAGTAGGAAGTAGGGCGGGGTATCAGTCTATCGGCTAAATGACTTCAAACATGGGCTTAGGGACCACATAAATTGAAGAAGACCAACAGCTGTTTAAGAGTCTGAAAATACCTTGCGGGGTTTCTGTGGTGGCACTGAATACACCTTAGAAAAGATGGTGTTGATGTGGTGCCGAACATGATATTTAACTGACTCGGAGAGACTACTCTCGGTAGTGATTTTACGATATTTCTGAAGAAGTGCGTGAATACGTGGGTCGATAATGCCTTCAAAAACTATGGAAATAGTGTTTCGCGTGCAGATTTTTTCTAACGACCTAAGGCAAGCTGTGGGGTCGATAAAGGATCCTTTGAGACATCCAAAAGCAGTGGGTGGCACATGAAACCTGTGCCTCAGATGAGAATGCTGATGTTCTTTTTAAAAAGTCAGAAAAACGTCAATCAGAGTCCTAGACTCATGTCCAAATGCCTGTAATCATGAGTACCGATCGACGAAGAATTTGTTGCCGTCAGTTTTAGCGTGACGAGAGTGACTTGAGCTCCTGTATCTATCAGGTAGTGGCGCTAGCTCAAGGAGACAAAAATTGTTAGGTAATATGCTACTGCGCTTTAGGTGGCCGTCGCCAGAGCTCCCGGTAAGTCTGGTTTTCTTGTGAAAAGGCATAGGGAAGGGTGCAGATACCACCATGTGCGGGCACCTGTCGAGATTCCTGAGGACCTACTACCACATCATCGTCTCGATAAGGGCGGATCTAGAACGTGATCTAGTTCTACTTCCCGAATGCAAAGCACCAAATGATTCCGCTAGCTTAGAAACGGTCGCTGTTAGTGCTGCCACTGCGTTAGCTTGGCCAGTAAGTAATTTATCCTAGCACTTTCAATCAATGACAACGGTTAAATAAGTTCCTGTTTAAGCGATCTGAAGGAGCAGTCTTTTTACACTTCGGACTTTAGCTGAATCTCTTGTAGCCTAATGAGGGCGTTCATCATGACTCCAGCCATTGCAAGTGGAGCCTCAAACTGGCGAAACTATGTTGCCGGGTTACTTTTAAAAAATGGTGACACCCGTACTACCGAAGCAGAGTTTTGCTATTTGTAGTGGCAAATAACACTCACGCGGAGGATCATCAAAAGTAGCTTCGCTCCGTTTCTTGCGGCATTTTGTTTGGATAAATTAATAATAAATCAAGTTAATTGAATTAGAAGATTGCGTGGAGATGTCTTGGAATGTTAGCTCATTTGAGTCTTGTGTCCGCGGCCGTGCTGAATTTTTGCCTGCTTGCTTGCTCCTAAAATCCCTCGTCCAGGTGATTTTCCCGTGGAATGCTGACTGCCCGCCAATACGGCGGCGAGATGGTACGTATTTACGCATAAAGTGCCAACTCCTGCCTCAGACAGAGTGCGGCACCCCTTGGAGCGAAATTATTTGATTCATTACCTCAGGCTAAGCTTATTTAGTAGATTCAGAAAGCTTCAGTTGCCTTGACATATCTCATACCCGTCTGCCTCTTTTTCGCCTTAAAAATGCTTTGAGTGAAAAATTCCACCTGTCCTTGCTCTGAAACATGGCCTCAATTATGATGCCCAGGGACGCTTGACACCCTTCCATCGAAAAGTGATGGCGATGGCGCTCCCACCTTCTGCAGAAGAAAAAGGTGTGGTAGGCATCGTCCACCACCATTCACCACCTCGATTCTCTTTCCCAAGATTGCTGCGATGGGCAGAGAGCACTCTTCCTTATTTCTCTCCCCTTTTCTGAGGTATACAAACTTCCGCTTGGGAGCATGGAGAGCGATCTATACAACTCCGAGATGGTACGATAGGCGGATGCAACTCGCAGAGCCTCTCATCGTTGTACATGCGCAGGACACTTGTGGTACATATCCTTACTCTTTACTCTCCTAACTGAGGAAGCAGTAAAGAAGAATGGACTGAACCATCTCCATCTGCAAGCGACGCCTGCTGGATACGGAACCTCCCATATTGGATACCAGCCGGTAAAACCCAAACAGTGTGCATTCTTCAGTAGTCAGAATCTCATCGATAGCGTCAGCTCGGATGGAAAACGGGCCTGCTTCCATATTCGATGCTTCAGTAGAACAGGGTGATTACGGGGCACCGAGTTTTTTGGTAACCAGCTAATATTCTAGACCCCATAGCTATCTGTTAACGTCTTGATTAGCTCCTGCCAGCAGCGTGTCTTCCTGTTGATTTGGTGGAGGAGTTCCTCTTCTCTCTCTTATATTCTGCGAATCTAAGCATCTCCTCGCCTTAACCTTTTGCACGCTGAACGATCCGCTGAAGTTTGAAGCAGTTCCTTCATAGGCTTACAATTTCAGTCGTCCATCAGTACACAGGTAATTTCCCGCGACCTAGTTTCCTTTTGGGAGCCATTTACTATAAGGGTCATTGTTGAATCAACCAGGGATTCAGTCGCAGTTCGTTTGTCTAGACTGGGTTTTGTCGCTGAGTTACCACCATTGAGAGAGCTTCCTGATGTTTGACCCGGTGGATGTTTGGAAATGTACTGATGATCAGTGACCGTGAAATCTTCTAGTGACGTTGGACCACTGACGCTAAGGACATCGTGGCAAAGGTTATGTAAGGAATAGTGCCCCCGCAAACAGGACACTGGAATGTTGGAGTGCTACCGATATCTGCCTTGGCGGTCATCTCCAAAATCTGTGTGCCTCGAGAATCTGGTTAGGACATGCTCCATTCGAGGGCTCTGGCATTAAAGGATCTGTGGTTCTGGTCTCGTTCTTCAAGGCCACGAGAGTATTCTGAATACCTGACATAGATTCCTCCGGTGTGAAGTAAATTTTAAAAATGTCATTTCCGCACGAGGAACTCGAACGAAGACAGCTCCTCGACCTTGTGATTAGGACCCTCTTTTATGTTCAACATGAAACAACGTAATTCATCGCATGTGTGGGGGTTTATAGTTTTAACCTTTTGGCCTATTTCCCGTCACTAAGTATAATCGTTTTTGAGAAAAGTTCTTGTAACAGACAGACAGGACAGACAGAAAGAGAACCGACTTTAATAAAGTGTTTTCTACAAAAGCTTAAGAATGCTAAATTGCTTAGAACACCTCATGGACCTTACAAATCTGAAATTATTTGAACTGGATAGTCACCCCAATTAGATTAACCGGTTGCTAACGATGTCCTTGAGTTAAATAAATACATTTAGCGTGGAAAAAAGTATGCTGGCATAATTTCAACAAACAGAATCTCGTACTTCAAAAGTGAACTGCTTATTATATAAATTTCTGGTATCTCTAGTATATTAAAGGGAATTTCAAAGGAGTCCTATCTATGTAGCTATTTGAATCAATAAAAAGAATTGTAATAAAAATAGTTTCTGCAGCATTAGATCGAACAAGAGAGCCACTTATGCAAAAGATGACCTAAAAATCATCCCTATAAATTCTAATAGTTGAAAAATTCTATCTTTGGCAGTGAAATAATAACATGGTATCGGCTCGGTATAACAGGCCATCAGAAAGTCCATTGAATCGTTAAATTCCAGATAAACAAAACTATTAGCAGAAAGTGGACACATTTTCGAATCATTGAAATTCATAATATACATCGGATGACGGAGAAGGGTGAGAGAATAATAATCGTTTGTTTGGAAGTATATTGTCAGGACGCTGTGACCATTGTGACCGTTGTACATAAATTGAAACATTGGTTATATAATAATAGACAGATGTAGATATGTATTACTTCATTTTGAGTATACAATTCCCTCGATTTATACTTGAAGTTATCAACACATATATACTATTATTAAGTGGAAATATTCAACTACAAAAAACAAGTTCTCTAGAAGAACAATGTGCATACTATCCGTATCTTTGACCTTTTGTTAAACTTTAGATTTTGGAATATTACCACCGTTGTCGTCCCTCGACGATTACCTACCTTGTCGTGGTGAGAGAGCTCAGTAAGGAAGATCCTCCAGGAAACGGGAGGTGACACCTGAATCCAAGCGGTAAACAAAACTCTAAGCCAAGGTGTGACTACCGTGCTGAGAGCTAAATGATCAGAGGGCTTAAGATGTGGCCGGCGACCCCTAGTTTCACCTAGGTTTTTCTCGGCAAAAAGGGGCTCTCTCTACTTTCCCCGATAAGACTGATGCCATGGCAGCCAATTATGTGAAAAAAAAAAAACAAAAAAAAACTTTCAAAAACCTACAATTAAACCTCGATCGTTACGATCCAATCCTCCGTGAAGTGTCAACCCTAAACTCATCGATGGAGAACCTGAATCTTGGCTCAGATTCTCCACTTACTCAGGTGAGAACCAATCTAGTTGGGACCCAGTCCTTAACGGACTCCAGGCTTCAATCGGCGCTATCTGCCCATGGGTAAGCACCTGTCCACGGACAGCAAACTCTCTTCGGGTAAACCGCCTCCGGTTAAACCGCCTTCGGAAAAACCACCTCCGGGGAAACCACCTCCGGCAAATCACAATCCATGGGCTGTGCCAAGGTTGAGGGGAAAGAATTGTTCATGGCACCTGAGGCTAAGGGGAAACCGAGCGGGCAGCGGTCTTCGGACGATCCCAACTCTTCGACACAAAAGACGGCATTGACGCAAAAGGAAGTTCGGCCACCAACGGCTAGTCCTTTATTTGCAGCCAAAGCTATCGAAGCCGATCGATGGGTCTTGTATGAAAACTCTAGTCCATCCGGTTACGATACGGAGCAGTGCGAACAGCTTAGGAGGAAACTTCTCCTAACTGGAAGGACTACATCCTCGCAAGGCATTAAACTTTGCATTGACTCGGTGGTGGTATACCGTAAAATGTTACGGCTAAGCTTTTCTGACGAAGACATGAACGAGTGGCTCAGGCAGTACTGCTCCTCCCTCAAGGATGTATGGGAGGGTGCGCGACTAAACCTGAAAAGGGTCTCTGAGCTGCCAGTGTTTCCTCTGGCTTCCAGAAGAAGAGCGGAATGGTGCTGAGGTTCTGGAATAACTTCATGTCCAGAATAACCTCAACTCTTCCACCTGGATGCTGGTAGGTCGCAAAATAGGAGAGAGATTCGATAGGCCGGCAATTTTTCTCACTATAGGCGAGCAACCGGCCCTACCGTCACGTTACAAGTGTCGGTTCCTAAAAACCATAGAATGGGACATGCAACCCTCGGCATCTTCATTTGAAGCCACATTTCTCAAAACAAAATTTGTGGCATTATAAAGCGGCGACTGCACTTATCAGTCGTCGGATCAATAGCTGCAAGACATTTATATACCTCATAAAAGAACCATGGGTTATTGGTGGGGTAGTCAGGGCCAATGGAAGTGATCGACCCCGCTTCTGTATGGTAGTCTATGTGATGACGACATCACATCGTCTAAACTATCCATAAAAAGTCAACAGGAAGAAGTCCACTCAAGATCTCAAAGAAGGGTAAAACATCATGGTGGAGCTCGGATTTGCCAGAACAGAGGAGGAAGACAAAATTACCGGCAAGTTTACGGACACAGTATGTGACCGCTTGAATGCAACTCTGCAATCCACAGTTGCTCCCTCCGCAATGGACTCGAGGTGAACGCTAGGAAGACTGGATTAGTCATGTTCACTAGGAACGTCAGGCGGGGCAGCTACACCTTACCCACCTTAGCAGGGGCGAAAATCCAGTTGGCACAAAGAGCCAAGTGTTTAGGAGCACATTTCGACCCCAAGTTAACGTGGAAACGCCATATCCAGCAACAATATTAGAAATACTGCACTTCCTTGACAAACATCCGGCTCGCCGAAGGTCTGGGTCCACAATGGTGGGGCCAGAACTAGCTTTTGGAATCCGGCCATCCACTGTCAAGTCTACTCTGAAGGGTGGCCGAGTGGAGGAATTTGATCTCTTGCCGGTGGGCGAAAATCCTTGTGGAAGAGCCTGGGGTTGATAGAGCGGCATTTTTGTTGTCTCTTGAGAAGTGTGTCATGAAAACCTTCTAACGGTACAGTGCTCCTTAAACTACCATATGGAAAAGGTTTGGGTGGTGGTTTCGGCTATGTGCAGTTAATGTGAGGAGGAGGAGCAGACGTCCTGCACTTTTTATGTAGTTGCCCGGCCTCTTTAGATCTCAGACGAAGACATCTTGGTAAAGTTTTCTTAAATGAAAAATCTGCACACTCTCTGCCTCTGGCGAATGTTCGCAGATTCACTAAAGCCTGCCTCAGATTCAAAAGCCGTTGAATAGGCGATTTATCATCACCAACGGCGCAAGAACCGTATCCGGTCTAGGCCTCCTTTAATAAGGAACTCCAGATATCTCCGTTTTGCGCCGGGGTCCACCAATACGATATCCCTAAAAGCTGTCTGGCGTCTTGACTTACGTCATCGCTTCAGCTCAGGCAGAGTCTGCCTCGTTTTCTTTTTCTACCATAGATGTTGCCCTTACAGACTTTCCGGGCTGGATGATCCTCCTCCATACTGATTAAGTGACCCGCTTACCGTAACCTATTGAGCCGGATTTTATCCATAAGCTGACGGTTATGGTATCGCCCATAGATTTCGTCGTTATGTAGGATACGGAATTCTCCATTCTCATGTAGGGGGCAAAAAGCCTTCGGAGGATTCTTCTCTCGAACGTGGCCAAGAGTTTGCAATTCTTCTTGCTAAGAACAAGTTTCCGAGGAATACATGAGGACTGGAAAGATCATCGTCTTGTACAGTGAGAGCTTTGTCCTTATGGTGAGACGTTTCGAGCGGAACAGTTTTTGTAAGTTGAAATAGGCTCTCTTGGTTGACAACAACCGTGCGCGGATTACATCATCGTAGCTGTTATCGGTTGTGATTTTCGACCCTAGATAGGAGAAATTATCAACAGTCTCAAAGCAGTAGTCTCCTATCTTTATTCTTCCCGTTTGACCAGTGCGAGTTGATGTTGTTGGTTGGTTTGTTTTTAGTTCTGACGTTGTCACCATATGTTTTGTGTTGCCTTCATTGATGGGCAAGATCTCGCGCCTCGATCTGGATGAAGGCAGTTTGTACGTCTCGGGTGGTTCTTCCCATGATGTCGATATTGTCAGCATAGGACAGTAGTTGGATGGACTAAAAGAGGATTGTATCTCTTGCATTTACCTCAGCATCATGAATCACTTTCTCGAGGGGCAGGTTAAAGAGGACGCATGATAGGGTAGCCCATTATCGTAGACCGTTGTTGATGTTGAGAGTGATCCTACTGCTTTTATCTGGCCTCGCATATTGGTCATAGGCGGCTTTAAAGTCGATGATGAGATGCTTCCTATTGAGTACTTTAATCATGTGGTGTGCCGTTACGGTCTTGAAGGTAGTGGTCCAGCACCCTTCAGGACCCAGATCCAATTAGATTGTTGCGGAGCGATTGTTCTCATTATAAAAAGTGGTTCAAGGCTTCAATTTAGACATTGATGAGCTAGTGACGTTTTATGCGCGTTTTTATTTTTCAAATCAATTTGCTCAACGGTCCTATTCATTAGAAACAGTTTTCTGATCCAAGATGTACGGCCCCTTTCGTTTTTCCTCCTCGCGGTATCTTGTAATACCGACATCCATCCATCCCCAAACAGGTGTCGGGGACTGTAACTAGCTAACTCGTTCTTTGGTTACAGGAGCAGTTTGTGATATATCCGGTCAAGGTCTACATATCTGGGCGTTTGCCAGCCTCTTCTAGACCAGGGCCAACACCTACCCAAACGAAGAGTACAACCAGCGGCCGGACTTCGTCCAAAAACATCCATTACTTTATCCCAGTACCGGGCCGGAATCCCACAGTCAGGAAAAAACACTAGTAAGTGAGAAGAAGGAGCTTCAGAGTTTCATCAGAAGGCTCCATCCAGGAGCCTTTCGACTTTTTAAGAAAGGATGGGGATCTGTGTTCCTTGGATAGAATCTTACTGAGCTTGGCAGATTCGCTTTCAACGTTCTGACAATATTTCAACCAGGACTGCCTCCCAGTCTTGATGGTGGACTTGCACTTCTTCAAATAGTCCTTGCATGGCTGCCAATATTTGTGCCTGTAGCAGATGCTGAAGATCACCCTGGTCAGCTTTCTGAGGCTGGACAGATCTTCATTCTTTACAACGGTGGAATTGTCTTCTTGTTTTATTTAGCAGGGTACAAGACTTTGAAAGCACTTTCGAATGCCTTTTCCAGAACTCTGACCTTTGACTCTAGTTCGTCTGTCGTGGTTTTACTAAACTTCGTCCAATCGATGCTGTGAAGGTCTCCGAAGGTTTGGAAATCTATGCGGCGCGATCTACACTGAAAAGTGTCCAACTGTGGTTCGAGAAGGGTCTCTGAAGAATCTCCTCTTAGTTCTCCACTCTAAGAATCATATTGTCGCGTAGCTGGTTCTCTGGGCTTGGGAAATGGAAGTTCGGTGTACTGCCTGTGACAGGGCCACCGATAGATTTGTGTTAATAATGAAATCAAAGACTCATTCATCTCTTTCGTTAATTTTCAAGCTACCCCAAAACATATGCCTTGCACTTTGCTGTTATGGTGGACGTCAAATATCGCAATTCTTGTAGCGGGGCTAATCAACCATGAGCTATGCATGCGTGCTCCAGTTTGATCACAACTAGGTCGCTGGAATTCAGATCTGGACACAGAAAAGCCTGCAGACCCTTCCTCGCAAATATCCATGAAGACTAGCAGATTAGCCGAGGAGCACTTCGAGTGCTGTAGTTTTATCTGTGCTACCTTCAGCACAAT